>NC_134407.1:84706348-85013848 GCF_038048845.1 Mixophyes fleayi | reverse complement strand
TGTTCCAAGCCACTATTTTCACATTGTTTTGCATAATCGTCACTTGGGGAATATATCCACTCTAGTGATTTTGTTCTAAAAAACTGCAGTTTTAATACCCAGTGTTTGGTCTGCAGGCTTTCTGTTTGGTGTCCCTGTTTTCTATTGTGATAACAGAAAAGTTTGTTTTTTAAACCATTTCTACTCAGGAGATGCACCCAATACCATGGCATGTGGTTACAGAATTTTCCCATAGCGCTTCTATTCTGCTACTCAAATCTCCCTGACAATTACTCCTTCAATGCCTCACTATTAGCTTTTCCAGATGCCACTGTTTATTGATTAATAATGCTAAGATTGAGTAGCAACAAGAACCCACAATCTGCCCACTAATGAATTGACCTATATAGGGCCAGGTATATTTAAGCTTTGCACCCTCTATGAACCCAACTTCAAGATCATTTTTACACAAACGTGCATAACTCCACCCTCATTTACACCTCCTCGGGCTAAACTATAGTTATTTGGGGTTAATGGAATTTTAAAGTCAGTTGGTTACAAATTCTTTAACTTCGTATTATGGCTCAATCTTTATGATGTAAATATGCAATTGGAAAAGTAATGTAACTGCTATAACAGAATTATGTGCAATCTAAAACTTTTTAATCTAAAGGAAACTACATTTGTACAAAGGAAATGAAAGACAATACAGTGAATTAATGGTTGTTGGGTTAACTGACATCTTCAGTATGGCTGTTTTGAATTTGAACTTCTGAAGTTTTGAAATAAGCTATTAGGAGCTGGCTCAAATTGGATTATTTGTTGTAAGCAATGTGATGGAATAGTATAATGGGTCTAATGTACTAGTGCACAGCAGTAATTAGTAGAATTGTTTTGTTTTTCTCTTTCTAATTACATGTACTTATTAACAAGATTTCTAGACATTGATACATACTTTTCTATGTGTGAGCATATCCGGATGCCATTTGTTGAAATGTAAACTAAAATTCTCTTTTACCAAGGGCAAATTGTGCAGGAATCTAATGTACTGGGGGTCCCAATTTTTGGATGTTCTAATGTTCAGGCAAGATACTGTTATGGCTACCAGTGCGGCATAAACTAATAGAACTAGCAGAAGAGGTCTTCACCTATAGCAGCCGCCTTTCACAGACTGGTTATGCTCACAGGTACTCGAATGCCCCCAGGACTTATACTCAGTGTAGTACAAGTTTATGTTCACACGGCAGCGCACGGGTACAGGAGGTAATACACAGAATAGTGACAGGCCAGAGATGTGCGCACCGGACAGAGCACGGATGGAGACGTGAGGTACAGCTGGGTCTGGGTCACAGGCAATGGTTCAGGGTCAGGCAGAGGTCATACACAGATAAATCAATCCAAAAGCAGCGCAGCACTAGCTAACCAGACACTGGACGCTATAACCGGCAGAGAAGCTAAGCCCTCCCTGCCTTAAATACTTTGATGGACAAATCAGAAAGGAGGAGGACAGGCTGCTAATTAATTACTGGCTTAGAAGTAGCATAGGTAATATCATAAACCAGGAAAATGTATAAAAATATAAAGGAACAAATTAAAAACATACGAGAGCTCCCCCTAGAGTTGGAGGATGTCCCTACACCCTCCTACTCTATGCCACAAAGATAACCCCAAAGCATAATAACAGTGCATTGTAACTAATAGAGATGGTCACTGACCCCCGTGTTTTGGTTTTGGTTTTGGATCTGGATTACCTTCGTGTTTTGGTTTTGGTTTTGTTTGGTTTTGTTTTGCAATTTTTTAAAAAAATCAAAAAAAATTTTGGTCTAAAATAACCTAATTTAGTGCTCCACCTGTTTCTTGGATAAGTGAGTCAATAGAAATGCCCAAAGCATCTTTTCTGTTTGGCTCTAGTGTACACCCAAACCTCCTTAGTGCAAATTATGAAAAATACAGTTTAATCCCTGGTAGGCCATCCTTAATTCTAACACTTGCCTGGAAATAATACAGACAAGCCTGCTTGTCTTCCTCTCCATCTTTGCCTATTGTCAATGTAGCCATCGTCTTTGGGTGTATATTACACCTTCCACTTGTAGTTAAATAGAAAAAAAGCCAGCCGGTATAGACTGTACAATAAAAATAGAAATGGACAAAGGCAGTTTGGTGTCTGTCTGTGTATGACACCCTACCCTTATGGTGAAATTGACAAAAAAAGCAGCCTTTAAAGACTGTTACTGACGTAGAAATGCCCCAAGTCCCTTTCCTGTTTGGGGGTAGATTACACCCTACACTTAGAGTGAAAGTTTTTAGAAGTTGTTGTCATCATCTTCAGCATCATCCTCACCCTCATCAATGTGTACATCATCATCACAGACTATTAATTAATCTCTTCAGCTTGAATCCGCCATTAGAGAACTGTCAGTGCTTGGATGTCTTTGATGGTAAAAGCCTTCCTCGTGTAAGATGTAGTTAATTTTGATGAACATCATCTTTTCCACATTTTTCGGAAGCAACCTCCTACGTCTATCACTGACAAGGTTCCCGGCTGTACTGAATATTCTTTCAGAATACACGCTGGAGGGTGGGCAGTTTAGGTATTGCAAAGCAAGTTTGTACATGGGTTTCCAAATGGCTTGCTTTTCTTCACAGTAAGGAAAGGACTGTCTGACATTTCCAAATCAATTACCTCTTGAAAATAATCCTTCACCATCCTATGCATGTTAATAGTCGGATTGGATGGAGTTATGGGCAAGGTCACACATTTTTTGGTAAAATCTTTCAAACCAGCCCAGATGTCAAACTGATGTGGTCTGCCCCCTACGTCCTCCCTGCTTTGCTTTTGAAAGTTTAATTTTTTTCTGAGCAGCAGCTGCTTGAGAAACTGAAGGAAACGTCGTCAAGCCAAGGCCCAGTTCAGTGGACAACTTGCTGAGCAATAGCTCCTTGCAAAAGTTCACATCTTGTTCATTTTGAAGCAAAGAATCAATGTAGGTCTTAAACCTTGGATCAAGCACAGTCGCCAAAACGTAGTGATCCGAGTTCAAGATTTGAATTACTCTAGGATCATTGCAAAGCGAATTAAGTACTTGATCTACAAGGCCATCTCCTTCTTCTTTCATCTCCTTCAGTTTCTCAAGCTGCTTTTCCAATAGTCGAATTAAGGGAATAACTTGGCTCAAACTAGCAGAATCTCCACTCATTTCACACGTCACAACTTCAAATGGTTTCAGCACCTTGCACAGCACAGAAAGGATTCCCCACTGTGCAAGAGTGAAATACATCCCCCTCCTTTCCCAATGTCATGGCTTGTGCAATATGCTTGGATGGATTCGTGCTGTTCCTCCATCCTCTGAAGTATGTACAGGGTGGAATTCCACCCTGTACAATCCATTTAGTGTGAATCCATTTAATGAGACCCAAAGCACTTGTAGTGCAAATTATGAAATATATACTGCTGGTATATTACTATTTCTGCAGGCAGAAAATAGTTTCTGGAGGAGGTAATATTACACCCCAAACAGTTGGTAATGTTTGCTTAAATGCCTCCTCTATTCTCTCTTCCTGCTGTAAGAAGTGCTATAAGAAGTGCTCTCTCCCTGCTCTAATGCTGCCTGCGACCTAATCCTTCTCTCTCCCTCTGTGAAATGGTGCTGGATTGCTGTGGAGGCGGCTATTTATGGATTTCAAACAACGAGAGAACCGACAACGTCACATGACGTTGATGGCATTTCATCTTCTATGTCATGACTAGTGGAAGCAGCTTCAGCATTAGGAGGAAGTGGGTCTTGATCTTTCCCTACTTTATCCTCCAAATTTTTGTACTCCATTATATACACTTTGGGACTGCTGAAACAGTGAACGTAGTAATATAGATTGCAGTTCCTATTTTTTGGGACTGCAGAAACAGTGAACGTAGTAATCTAGATTGCAGTACCTATTTTTTGGGACTGCAATAATATATTGCTCTATAATATTTTTTAATTATTTTTTTATGTAATTTTTTGGTATTTATTTATTTTTAATTTTTTTAAGATTTTTGGATAATTATCAAATTACTATGGACTTAGCAGAAAAAAATACAGGACAAAAGCACCACTGGAATCAGCAGGACAGAGCACTGGACAAAGTACTACTGGACTCAGCAGGACAAAGCACCACTTGACTAATAAACTAATCAGCAGGACAGAGCACAGGATCAGAAACAACCTCCCTCTTCCACTAACCACAGGGAGAATGAAGATGGCGGCCGCGAGCGGGGCATTTATGACATCCGAGTCTCGCGAGATCCGACGCGAGACTTGGATGTCATAGACTTGTTTTCGAGTCCATGGGCGGCCGAAAGTACCCGAACAGTGCTCGGATCCCGTCGGATCCGCACTGTTCGGGTGGGCTCGAATTACCAAAATCCGAGCCCGCTCATCTCTACAAATTATAAATCATATTATGCTTGCGCCCTCTGATGCTATCTTGTGCTTTCATTCTTCCTCGATGTCTACTCCCACAGGAGCATCTGCTGCAAATTTTGCAAGACCTGAGAGTTGTTAACTTGTGCGTGATCCTCATGTTTCTTGTTCTTAATCCAGCAACTATTCTGTCACAGATTGTAGGAAAAAGGACAACGGGCGAAATAAAAATTTGTACAACATCATATGACTTTTACTCATCTGTCACCAATGTACCGGGAGATTAAAACAGTAGTTAATTATTGTGACATTTTCAGTGGATAATTTACCGTACCCAGAAAAAATATTCACAAGAGCAACTTACATTGCCTGCACTTTTCTCATCCTTAAGGTCTTGTGGAAATGGTGAATGAAAATATTAAGACAAACTTAGCAAAAATGTGTGAGTAAATAATCCTTTCTGCACGGGGGAGCTTCCATTGGTTTTAATGACTATCAGCCCATACTCTTACCAAACTGGACTTAACCCATAATATGTCATAATGAATAAAGCCAGGGGTCTCCCTTTTTTAGATTTAAGGAGGACAACTATATATCATCTGTCAACTAGCCATGTGAATTATTGTCAGCAACACCAAGGTTTTACAGGAATTAGTTAAGGCTACCCAAGTTCCAGTTGCCTTATTGTCCTTCATTTACCCAGTTTTGTTTTATTTTTGATCACCATGCATTATGGCTTTGCTCTCTTATTTCTCCTCCAGTGCTACCAAGTTTATTTTCAAAGCTTATCTTCATTTTAAATTGATATAAATAGGTATAAGACACCTTGATCTTGAGTACTGGGATATACATTTTCACACTTCCATCACCACTGTTCAACATGTATAATTTGTGGTAGAATTGGGCTAAGAGCTAGAGTGATCTCTTTTGTTCCACCAGCCCAGAGGGCTTTTATTATTATTGTTTGTTCAGAAAATATTCAGGGGCTTTCTCTACTGTTCTGGACGTCAGAACCAATATCAGTACAGGAATTAAGGAACGCTGGAGAACAGGAGGACGTGATACTCTGGCACCCTAATGGTGCCAGAGTGAGATTTAAATAGAGGCTGCAGCACGCTGATAGAAGGAGAAGCTGGGAGGGCAGAGGCGCTGGCAGGAAGCATCCCGTTACCTAGCATCGGGACGAGACGGCACGCATGCGCCCGACATAGTCAGGCAACAGGATGCCCCCGGCCGGATCCATCAGGTGACCATCCCTGCTTCGTGGAGGATCAGCGGAGAGGGCGACTGACACTAAATTTCCACTTCGACCACTGATTACATTATAATTCAGGAGTGGTATGAATACTTTTATAAACAACTATGATATAAAGATATACTTATCTGTCACTCTCTGACATCACTAGTCATAAAACATAATAAAATCTTTCATTATGATTTCCATTTTAAGACATACGTCATCCATGCCAGAGAGTGACAAAGATAATATGCATCACAGTTGTTCATGCACTGTTCTTGAACAATAACTACAGATTTTCAACATTATTTCCATCTCCCTACAACAAATTTACTTCAGCCAGTTTATACAGTACCAGGGCCACCAAGAGGTTTGTGGAGCCCAATATAGCAACTTCTTGGGACCCCCTCCATAAATGATTAATAAAGAGATTGTATGTTGCCAACAGGGTTTGACCACACCTCTTAGGACATGACATATTACGTATTAAAACTGTTGTCTGTCTTCTATGTTACTGCATCTTTAACAACCTGCTACTGGTTTCTTGTCTGGGTCCTGGAATGTTGGCACCAGTTTGGAAAATGTATAGGTATATGAAATATGGAAAGCCGAGCAAAAAGTAAACACAGTATATAACACATGATGCAATATATACATTGTAATATAACATATATTTATTACACATAGTCTATAAACAGGTGGAATGCGGATGGCAGTTAGAGTAAGCTGCACATTTAGCTCATCTCTTTGTCTAATCTCCCACTTTCCTTATTCTCACTAATATAAAGCATTCAATATTTCTGAATACTGTTGGCAAGGCTGTTTTAGGATGTACTGATCTACCATCTCCGTTCAGCTACGGGAGCCACTGATCTCAACTGTCGTTGCAGTTTTAACATCTCTTCAGCTGCCCACTGAGCTCAATTGTGATTACTGTTGCCATCTCTGTTTGGCTGCTGGACTCTCTGCACTCAACTGTCAGCATCCTAAACCTCGTTGTGTCAGAGCTGCAGAAACTGCCTACTCTATTAACCAAAGTAAAGGGGCAGTAAAATATCCTTCACCTCTTCCATTGCCCTGCACAACTTGGATCAATTGTTCCTTCCCACTCTCTCTTTATCTACTCCAGGTAATCCACATTCTTCCACATCTCTCATATCTCTCCATCATGCAGCTACTCAATTTACACTCTCTCTTTCTCCTATTCACTTTCACCACACTTCTCTCCATGCTTCTCTTCTCTCTCCATCATCCTATTTTTTCCTTCCCTTTTATTATTTTCCCTACTTCCATCCTTGAAAATCTGCACACATCAACGGTTTTGTCTCATGTACCTACCACACTGATCAACCTACAGAAAGAGAAATGAACGCACACCCATAAATCATCCTCACATGTCCTCCTTCTCATCCTATTCCTTCTTTCTGTGACTGCTGGTGACATCTCACCTAACCTTGGGCCTAGTACAATTCCCACTATCTGTTCACAATCCTCATTCCACCCCAAAACTTTCCATCCACCCCGTACTTCCAATTCTGCAAACCTTATACACATATCTCCACTACCCTCTTTTCTCTTCTCCTGTACACTAAGGATCGCCAAATTTTATTTGTAAAGAAAACTTATATCATTCATTGTCTTTTATTTTCTAAATCTCTCAACCTCCTTTCCATTACAGAAACCTGGCTCACCTCCTCTGACACTACATCCCCAGCAGCTCTAACCTTTGGGGGTTCTACTTTAGCTACCCTTCCAGACCAAGAAACAGACAAGGTAGTGGAGTAGGCATTCTACTTTCTCCAAGCTCTCCAACCTCCTCTGACACTACATCCCCTGCAGCTCTCTCCTTGGGGGGTTCGCCTTAGCCACACTCCCAGACCCAGAAACAGACAAGGTAGTGGGTTAGGCATTCTGCTTTCTCCAAGCAGTGCCTTCCAAGTCTTACCCTCTGAACCCTTCCTTTCATTCTCTTCCTTTTAAGTCCACACAATCCATCTATTTTATTCTCTTCACCGTCATATTGCTGTAATTTATTGCCCCCCAGGTCCAGTTTCCCAATCCTTTGACTATGTTTTGGCCTGCCCTAATTAGGCTTCCTCTTTCTAAATCAAAACACCCTCTTTAGCCCTAGACAATGCTGTTCCTGCTATACAGTCTCTGACAATCCAAACCCCAACCGTAGCACACCAAACAGACCTGCTACCTGCACCACTGGAGACACATTTCAATCAAAATACTCTCACAAAGGTGATCAATGATCTACTTACTGCAAGGTTTAAGGGTCATTTCTCCATACTCATCCTTCCGAACCACTCTGCTGCTTTTGACATTGTTGATCACCTTCTTCACCTAGACACCCTTCACTCCTTCTGGCCTTTTTGATACAGTTCTTCCCTGGTTCACTTCATACCTATTGAACCGCTCCTTTACTGTTTCTACCTCTGGCACATACTCCACTCCCACTATCTGTTGCTGTTCCGTAAGCCTCTGTTCTTTACCCTTTACTTTTCTCACTGTATTCCTCTTCTCTTGGGAAAATAATTTTCTAATTTGACCTCCATTACCACATCTATGCTGATGACACCCAAATCTATATCTCTTCCCCTGACCTCTTCCTTTTTGTTCTATCTTGAGTAATCAACTGTCTGTCTTCTATCTCCACATGGATGTCCCAACATTACCTAAAGCTCAACATGTCCAAAACAGAACTTATCTTCCCTCATCCCAGTGTCACCACCTTCCCTCAAATTTCCCTCACCATCAATAACATCAAAATCCCCAGTCTCCCAAACCTGCTGTCTTGGTGTCACACTTGACTCCACCCTATGATTTATTCCTCATATCCACTGCTGTTGATTGCACCTTAGAAACATTGCCAGAATATAATCCACAAATCTTATCCATTCTCTTCTTCCTTCTTGACTACTGCAACCTCCTGTGATCTGGCATTCCCCACACCCATGTATTTCCACTTCAATCCATCCTAAATGCTGTTGCAAGACAGATTTTCCTCTCTAACCGCTCTACATCTGCAGCACCACTTTGCAAATCCATACAGTGGCTCTCTGTCCTCCAGAATCCAATTCAAATTACTCAACCTTACCTACAATGCCCTCAACAACACCACCCCTTCATACAGCTCAAATCTCATATCCAAGTACTCTCCCTTTCGCCCTCATAGATCTACTTCTGACTTGCACCTTGTCTTGTCTCTCATAACCACCTCTCACTCCTGCTTACAAGACTTCTCCCGCTCTTCTACTCACATGTGGAATTCTCTACCGTTCCCAATCAGGCTTTCACACAGCCTTCAAATCTTTAGAAGCTGTGTGAAACACCTTCTTTGTTTAGAGCTTACCTTATCCCCACTGATATTACTCACTATTGTGCTCTCACAACTGTCCCATTGGCCACCTCTTCCACTTAGAATGTAAGTGGAAGCTCTCACATGAACACGGTCCTCCATACCCTTTGTTTTCATGTCTGCATTTATTATGTCTACATTGCATGTCCTTGTTTTATGTATGTCCTGTTTTTCCTACTGTATGGCACTGCAGAGCACTGTGGCACCTTACAAATACATGATAATAATATAATAAGTTCACAGAAAAATCTGTGATTGTTGGATGACAAACAAGACAACTTTTGACCTGGGGATCCAAGAAAGAGCCCCATGCGGCTGGGGTTTGTCTAATGTGGATGTGGTTATCAGTGCCATCTTAACAACATTATGGGCCCCCGGGCAAAGCAGTGCACCGGGCCCCTAGATATAGATATAGATATAGATATATAGATGTATACAGATATAGATATAGATATAGATATAGATAGATAGAGATAGATAGATGTACTTGCTCAGTGACCCTTGTAGGATTTTTTTGCAGGTTTTTTTCTTTTGCAGGATTATTTATTCTCATTAAGAGCGTGCCTATGGGACCCCCTTGCCCGTGGGGCCCCCGGGCAGCTGCCCATAGTGACCAATGGAAAAGATGGCCCTGGTGGTTATATATAGCCAGTAAAATATATGAAAATGTTTTCTGTCATAGAGCTATAATCAAATACCTCCGCTACCAGCCTCATCTGAGTAGTTTTCAGTATCCTCGTTAATGCCACACAATATGGAGAGCATCCATGTAATTGCTACACAATACAGAAAGCATACATGTGACCCCCCACACAATTCAGAGATCATGCCACCCAGATACTATTCTTACTTATGCTGTGCTGGTGATGCCGTCGTCCATCAGGGTGGAGCAGCAAAGCTCTTAGTTTTGTAAGATTACCTCGTCTCATGAGACTTGACTATGAAATATGAATAAAAAAAATAGAAGCAGAAAGAGCAAAAAAAATGTACAATGCACATCTGGAAACTTCCAGTGCGGGCCAGGTACCCATTACTTTACCAGCCTCCCTCCTCTTGTTGCCCCTGCACAGCACAATCCCTGTACCATACTTCTTCCTAGCCTCTTTCCCCTGTTGAAACTTGTCACAATCTGGATCACCTCAAAAAACATAGCTGCTATGTGCACTCATGTATTCCCTGCAATAATCCTTATTTATCAATGAATGCTGGAAAGTATAGCGGGTATCATAAGGATATATGAGGATACATAAGGATATATAATCATGCAGCCCTTACTCTGTTTTTTGCCTTATGCTTTATATGAGCAATATACATATATGGTAATTGTAATGCAAGATTCAGACAGCAGCACTCGTGACTTGCAACTGCTCAGCAACAGTGTCCCTGGAAATAATTTAAAGATGTCAGTAACTATACCAAAAAAGGGCCTAAAACAAGCATGTGCCAAAACACATATATAATTCCAAAGTATATACACTAAAGGAAATATGTGGTATACTGGTACAACAAATAACTGCCAAACCTGTAATTGTACAGAGCACTGTTGGATGTCATGAGGTTCATTAGTGAAGTCATGAAACAGAAAGAAGTGGGAAAGCCACACCCATGTTACTTAGGAACTATCCCGGTTAAACAGAGCTGGGATGGCATGACCTCTGTCTTGAGATCCCTGTGTAATGATGTCATCATTATATGGACCCTGGGTAATGATGTCATCACTGAGCAACCAGTAAGTCAGGCCATTTGATGCAATGGAGTGATGTCAGTATCCTATTTCCCACACTGAAGGGGTGCTGTTATGGGAGTGGAACGAGTTTGGCCTTGGTGGACATGACAATTCCCTGTGCAGCATAACTACACCCCCTTCTCATGCGCACACACACAGTGTCCCGATTTAAACTCTAAGGGCCTGAATCATTAAGGGACGGATGAACTCTTTTTGTACGTATCATACACAAAAGTCTTGTGTGAATGCCCAGAAAACAAGCACTCATTCGAGCAGAATGCAGAACCTTCACGTTTCTGAGCGAAATCGCCACTTATGATGGGCTGTGATTTTGGGGCGAAAAGAGCGGTGATGGGGCGTGGTACCATAGTCAATTCACATTGAAGGCGTTCCCGTGTATGGATGTCAAAGTCAGACTTGGCGAACGAATGTAATCGCGTGGTTATCGGCGTATAGTATGCACCTGCTCAGTGTCTAGTTTATCTGTCAGTGCCAAACCACTAGTAGACACAATTAGGCATCCGGATCGCCTTGTGATCGTGACATATGCTGCCTCTCACCTGCATACTCTCTGCCAATTAAACATTGCTATAAAGCTCTGATTACAGCATTCGCCCTGTATGCTGCTATGACTGCATTTACTGGTATATTTACTTCATATGTTTCAAGCTATTACCAAGGTTTGTTTGGTTTGTACTTTTTTAAGTGTCTGATTACTGGTAGCCTATTGTTTATCTTTTTTTTTTTTCCATACTTTCATGTTATAGTTTCCTTGTTTTTACTTTGTTTCTTAGCCTACTCATCGGGATGTTTACTAGTTTTGTTACATTTCCTTTCTGTTATTTACCTTTCCATTGGCTATTGCTGGACATTTTACACAAACTATCACCCTCCATTTTGAGCTAAGTAAAGTGGCCCTAGGTGTGCAGGCTTATATAGTATATAAGGAGAAGAAATAATTTATTTCCCCCCCTGAGACATATGTATGTGTTCGTTTGTTTTTTGTTTTTTCTTGCTTTGTTTAATGCCTAGTCATGTGGCACAATGGCAAATTGTGTTTTCTGCTTTATTTGTAACTAATTTTTTTTTTTTTCAGCCCCATTATGAGTTTGGCCAACCCACTTGTAGGTGTAAGTATATTATAAATGTTTCCTGTGCAAACAGGAGTGACATTTTCAAAGTGATAAGGTAATGTTTTATTTTTAACATCCTTCTCTCTCAAATATAGCGTTTCTTATAAATGGCCGAGGCACATGTGACAGCGCAGGAGGGCAACCTGCGTCCACGCCTCAAAAACCAGCAAGAAGTCCATTGTCGCCGGCCCAGGGAGCGTGTCTTCAGGCCACGTGTCAGCCTCTTTGGAATGTCTGATGCTGAGGTGGTTCATCATTATCGGCTCCCGCCTCATGTCATCCTGGACACCCTGCGCATTGTGCAGAGTAACCTGGAGCAAATGCGCAACATCCTGACAGCAATACCGCCATTGACCAAACTGTTGGCGGTATTGCACTTTTGAGCCACAGGGTCTTTTCAGAGTCGCGGCAGGGATGTCCCAGAAGTCCTTCAGTCGTGTTCTGAAGGTTGTTCTGCAGGCATTCCTGTCGCAGCTCAGGCAATTCATACATCTGCCACTTGATGAGGAGCCCCTTGTACAGATCAAACAGGCAATTTGCCACCATAGCCGGTTTTCCGCACGTCATAGGGGCAGTAGCTGGTACTCATGTAGCCTTGGTCCCCTCAGGTGGGAAAGCTGCGATCGCAAGCATTTCCACTCGATAAACGTCCAGGCTATATGTGACGCGTCTTTCCAGGTTCGTGACCTGGTAGCTATGTGGCCAGGGAGTACACATGACTCCTTAGCCTTCCGGCAATCAGGGATGTGCCAAAGATTTCAACAGAGGCAAAGGGGTGCAAGGCAGAATGGTGACGCGTGGCTATTAGGTACTAGTTTTGTTCTTTTTAACCTAAATAGACGTCATATATGTTGTACTTTAAAGTGTCAATATTCATGTCTTACGTTTTATAGCTAAGTAGACATATTACAATGGAGCATTGCAATATAATTCCCAGTTACATTCAATTGTGATGTTTAACTTAAAATACCACCTGGACAGCTCCCCAAATAAAAAGCTTTCCAAAAGATTTACCCTTGGGTCAAAATAAATTGAGTATATTATGTAAGCTTCTCTGAAGTAATATCTGCGTTATATCTAATTTGTACATCTGCCACTATTTGTCATCCAACATGTTGCTTGTGTTCTTGATGTAACTACAATTCTGTCACTCATATTTTTTCCCTTTGTCCTTCTTGTCACCCCTTCTAGGAGATAACGCATACCCTTTTCGGCCTTGGCTCCTCACTCCTCTTTTGAACCCACACACGGAGCAGGAGGTCGCATACAACTCCGCACATACAGCTACTAGATTGGTTGTGGAGTGGGCATTTGGTCTTTTAAAGGCCAGATTCCGTTGCCTAGTTCGGTCTGGTGGTGCTCTAATGTATGCGCCAACCACTGTGTGTGATATCATTGCTCTGCATGTGGTGTTCCATAACTTCGCCATTATGAGTGGGGTTCCTTGGGTGGAAGAGGCCAGGGGGTGTTAGATGCTGACCCCAGCCCTCCTGAATTGGTTGATGCTGTCTCCTTTAAAGAATATGTCCTGGCCACCTACTTTTCTTGTAAGTTTGTTGTTAACTAAAGAAAACATACATAACTAAGAAGTACATCATTATATATTTTATTTACAATGTAAGAAAAAAAAAAAAAGAACTTTACTTTGATTTGTGTGGCCTCTTTGCTGGAACAATAGTTGCTGCTGTTCTTGGATGAGTCTGGCTTCGGGTAACCCGTGATGTGGAAAGCAACAGTGGGGAGGAAGCAGAGGCCAGTGGAGCAGCAGAGATTGGGTGTGCAGCAGCCGTCGATTGTGTGGAACGAGGTGCACGGGTGGCATGGGGTGCACAGATGGCATGGGGTGCATGGGTGGCAGAGATGGCAGGAGGGATAAAGATGGCAGGAGGGGCAGAGATGGCAGGAGTGGCATGTGGAGGTAAATGAGAGTTGTATGACGGATTGTAATGGGTATATGGTTCATTATCCAAATATTGGTTTCTTTGGTAAGGATTGTGTTACATTTGTGGTCTTGCGCTATTAACAATAGGACATTGAGAGGGGAGTGGTTCAGTATGTGAACACGGGTGCGTGTTATAGGGTCTACTTGTGGAGTGGGGTGCAGTATGGTTGATAGATGGGACTGAGAGATGGAGAGAAAATTCCTGGGAAATGCGTGCTGAAGGATTGTTGGTGATATAGATGGAAATAAGGTCAGTCAGCCGTTTAAAGGTGTTGTCTATAGAGGTTAGGTTTAGGTCCAAATTGCTCTCTATGCAGATGAGGCTACTGTGTTAAGTATGCTCCATACAGGTGAAAGTTGTGGAAATATCTGTGGTGTTGGAATGAATAGTGGTATTCTCCAGAATACTGTGATAGCAGGTGTGCAGTGATTCACGTTCACTGACTTCTGTTTCCTCAGTCACCTGATGCTCTTCCACATCACGTGCCTCTTCCACCAGCTCATCCTCAGAATTGTCTCCAGCTGTATTGGCACCTACAATGAATGACAAATTGAAAAAAATTTTTTAATACCGTGTTATGTGCCATTGTGTAACGATACATTGGCATCACAATATGTTACTTTTCCATGTGTGGGGGTTAAAAAGTAGCTTCATTCACTATATCTAACCACAAATATGTTTGAGTTTAGGATTTGCTACTTAAAGGGCAATTAATTTTTTTACAGATAGATATATATATATATATGTATATACATGGAGCTGTGATAGGCTCCATGACGGGTGGGCTACATACGGTGTCAATGGGGCCCACCCCTTGCATCATCTCCGCATCCAAACAGGCCAATGCGCTGGTCTCCAATGAACTGAGTTCTAGTTGGGCCGGGGGACCACCGCCTGTCCTTTAAGCATGCCTCATGTGCTCTGTCAGTTTGTCCTTAAGGCGACGCTTAAAATCTTGTCACCTGTGTGCAAAATAGACACATTAGAAGGATGAAATTATCCCCAAGACCTTGACACATTTTATATAAGAACAAAGAGCTAATTGTTTCACGATTTGATATTTACCTTTTTTGGACCTCGGGCACCTTGCGTCTTATTGGAGCCAAAGCATTGACCTTATTTGCTATTTCTTCACATATTCTGGATTTGGATAGGGCTGAGAGCTGACACAGATTTTAATGGAGCCTATCAACAGCCATTTCCAACAAAATGTCGATTTCGGTATTGTTGAAATTTGGCTGCCTTTTTTTTGGCCACAACGGAGGATGATGTGGAAGGCTGACTTGCCTCTTGTTCAGACAACTCTACAACTTCAAATAAAAAAAGTTTAGTCCATCACTATACAAAAAGACGCACACCTCAGTCCATTTTACTTACCTCAAAATGGAAGGTGATCGTTTGTGTAAAATGTCCAGCAATAGCCAAAGAAAAGCTAAAGAACAGATTGGAAAGGCAAATTTTACCTTTTTTTTATATGTTATGAAAGCCTGCACACCTAGCGCCATTTTACTTACCTCAAAATCAACAGGTCAAATACTATTCCTAACAGCAAGAACTTGTCATCCATGCATAAATTGTCAGGGCCAACTACCGAATGCTGTGTGAGTTTTATAGTGGATACCGGTGCGTTCTCTTGCGTAGGCGCCTGCACGCTAGGCCCACCCATTGGCAGGAAAGTTCATTTAATTGACAGGTGAGTCAGCCATCTTACTAATGGTTCCGCGCATATTGTGCAGACGCACCGACCTGCACTGAGAACAAATAGCTATGCAGGATATTAAACTGTCTCACTTTTCTGACAACATGCGAGCAGCTACTTTCTTGCGTACTGAACTGCTGGTACTGACAGCAACACTTGACTGTTGCTTTGAAACCGCAAGTCGGTATGTCAGTAATGAGGACAAAGTGAATGCATATCGAGCCGTTCGCACACATCTGCACATGCAATTGGGCATTCGGCTCTCCATTGTACAATTGCAACGCAGATGAAGCGATATGCGAAGAAGGCAGCCCAACCTCCTCGCAGAATTGAGGGCACAAATACATGCTCGTAAGTACGCTCAAAACACAGTATAATATGCAACTGGTTCACCACACACAACACATGGACACATGTTTTGTTTGTGTCCATTCCCAACTGATTATCATATCATACATCAAGTATTATATACCATTATATACTTTCTTGTGCTTATTATGCCTTATTTAATGCATTTTATTTGTGATAATATTTGTGGTTTCATGGCCAGTATTTCAGATTGTTTGAAACATTTAACCATTTCATATATGGAACATGACTGGTATTTTCTCATTGAAAGCTCCCATTCTCTGCATGTTTGTGTATGTTGGAGAAAATATTATTATTATTATTATTATTATTATTATTATTATTATTATTATCTTTAATTTATAAGGCACCACAAAGGGTCCGCAGCGCCGTACATGACATAGAGAAAACAGTGAGCCTTGACACAACATGATACAGGAAGAACAAAATATTAACAAAAATATATACACAGACACAGGTAACATGGTAGTGCAAATCAAATTGTTACCGGGACAATGAGTGAAAGTGATGGTAGAAATCAGCAAGAAGTAGGCCAAAGCTTAAGAAAATAGGGCTAGAGAAGCAGGCCAAGAGGTACAGGGTGATGGAATAGTAGAAGGAGCACACAAGGAAAGAGGGCCCTGCTCCTGAGACCTTACATCCTAAGGGAAAGGGGGAGACACAAATAGGGTGGTACTAACTGGGGTAGAGAGCCAGGACAAGGGAGTTCGGAGGAGGACTGATAGACTTGAATAACGAAATGAGTCTTATGGGCATGCTTGGAGCTTTTAAGAGTAGATGCTAACCTGATGGAATGTGGAAGATCATTCCAGAGCTGGGGAGCAGCCCGGACAAATTCCTGGAGACGGGAGTGAGAAGAGGTGATCAGTGAAGCAGTGAGGCGGCGGACACAGGCAGTGCGGAGGGGGCGGCTAGGAGTGTAGGTAGAGATGAGATTGGAGATGTAGGGTGGGGAGGATTGATTAAGAGCTTTAAAGGTGAGGGTGAGGAGTTTAAATGTAATTCTGTAGGCCATGATGCCAATATAATGACTGTTGGAGGGAGACAGCAGAGATAGAGTGGCGGGAGAGAACAATAAGGCAGGCAGCAACATTGAGGATAGACTTAAGAGGGTCAAGGTGAGAATCAGGTGGGCCACAGAGAAGGAGGTTACAGTAGTCAAGGCGAGAGATTACAAGCGTATGAACAAGGGTTTTTGTAGCTTCCGTGGTGAGAAAGGGTCTTATCTTTGATATATTCCGAAGGTGGAAGTAGCAGGATTTTGAGAGTGACAGAATGTGAGGCTTGAATGAGAGGGAGGAATCAAGGATGACCCCAAGGCATCGGACTTGAGGGACAGAAACGAAGGTAGTGTTATTAACGGAAATAGAGAGGGGGGGAGGTGGGAGAGTCCTGGAAGGGGGAAGATGATAAGCTCAGTCTATTGAGTTTAAAGAAGCGTTTTGACATCCAAGATGAGATGGCTGAGAGACAGCATGAGACACGAGACAGAAGGGAAGGGGAGAGGTCAGGGGATGAAAGATAGATTTGGGAATTATCAGCATAGAGGTGGTACTGGAGGCCAAAAGAGCAGATGAGAACACCAAGGGAGGAGGTATAGAGGGAGAAAAGCAGGGGGCCAAGAACGGAACCTTGAGGAACGCCAACAGGTAAGGGAAGAGGGGGGGATGTGGAGTCACGTGTGAGTGAGTGAGAAGAGAGAAAGGAGGTGAGATGGTTGTAGACAACCCATTCAAGTAATTTGGAGGCAAAAGGAAGAAGCGAAATAGGCCGGTAATTAGAGAGAGAGGCGTGATCAAGGGACGATTTCTTGAGTATGGAGGAGACAAGAGTATGTTTAAAAGTGGAGGAGAAGATACCAGAGGAGAGGGATAGGTTGAGGAGGTAGGCAAGGTGGGAGCATGCTTCGAGAGAGAGGGAGCGGAGGAGGTGGGAAGGGATTGGATCCTGTAAGCAAGTGGAAGGGGGAAAGGAAGAGAGAAGGGTATGGACTTCATCTGCAGATACCAGAGTGAAGGAAGAGAAGCAGGGTGAGCTAGCAAGAGGGGAGGGGAGAAAGGAGAAATCATTCGAAGAGGAGAGTGAGAAGTGGGACAGAGTGGGCAGGGAGGGGGTAGAGGGTGGGGTAAGAAGGGACTACTGGGAGATGTCATGATATATAGACACAATCTTGGAGGTGAAGTGGGTAGCAAAGTCGACAGCAGAGAGCGTGGGGGAGAGTGGGAGAGGGGTAGGAGAGAGGAGGGAGTTGAAGGTGGCAAATAGCCAATGGGGGTTGGAGGATTGGGAAGAAATTAGAGCTTTAAAGAAGGATTGTTTAGAGAGCGATAGGGCCGAACTGTAAGAGCAAGAGTGCGTGACTTTCTGCACTGCGGGAGCACTTTTGAAGATAGGGGGTAAGTTGTGAGTGCCACAGTTGCGGTGGGGATCGACGAAGCTTGATGGTGACAGCCGGGGCGACAGAGTCAAGTGCAGTGGTAAGAGTGCGGTTGTAAAAGGAGACAGCCTTATCGGGGCAAGAAAGAGTGGTAATGGGGGAGAGGAGCAAGCCCAGGGAGGAGGAGAAAGTGGTGGGATCAACTGTGTCAAGATTACGCCTGGTGAGAATAACCTTGGGGGATGGGGACGGTGAGAGGGGTGGAGAGATGCTAAAAGAGAGGAGATGGTGATCCGAGAGAGGAAAAGGTGAATTAATGAGGTTGGAGACAGTACCGAGGTGTAGGATCAAGGGAGTGGCCACAGCGGTGGGTGGGAGAGGAGGTGCATTGTGAGAGAGACCAAGGGAGGAGGAGGAGAGGGAGAGAAGTTTGGAGGCAGCAGGGTCTAAGGGATTGTCTATAGGGATATTAAAGTCCCCCAGGATGAGGGAGGGAATATCAGAGGAGAGAAAGTGAGGGAGCCAGGTGGCAAAGTGATTGCGGAATTGGAAGACAGGACCGGGAGGACGGTAAATAACAGCATAAAAAATTAAAACAAAAATAACACATTCTACTTACCAACAGGACTCCAACGCAGCTAATGCCACCACCGCACCAATGAATAAGAGGAGGTGGTCCAACAGGAGGCGCCAGGGGTGGTCGAGGAGGAGCCAGCAGTGGCATGGGAACAGGCACAGGAGGAGAAGTCAGCGGTGGGGGAAGACCACCTTTCTATCTCCCCAGTCCTCTTCCAGAGTCAGCCTGAACTCTCTTAGCAGCCCCAGGTACTGGTGGAAGAAATTAAGTATAGGGAAGTTGTCATATAGTGGATTTTTTTTAAAAATGAGAGAGATGTTGACATGAGAAACAGTTTTCCCTGCCCATTCACAGAAGAGGCCATCCTACTCTACCCACTCCACCCCCCCCCCCCCCAAAAGAAAAGTTTCTTGTGTGCAGCTGGCTGTCTTGAAGAATACAGCCTATAGGGTGAGACTTTGATTGGCAACATTTTACAAATACAAATTTTTTTAGACAAACACACAAAATTATAATATATACTTCTTATTAATACTGTGTTCGGCATAATGCAAAACTTTTGACCTGTTTTTAATAACATTTCTGCACTATACCGAGCTTGAAAAATGCATACCGATATGTACAGGAATATAGACCTAGCATTTCACCACGTGAATGTACCTCTTAATACATTGGTACAACCAGACCCCACAGTCAAAAACTTCTCAATGAACTACAATAAGAAGAAAAGAAATACAAAAAAAAAAAAAATGGAAAACAAAATTACTTAATACGTTTTTTTATTGATTTTTAAAATGTTGATATTATTGTTCTGATTATTATTTGTTAATTAAAATTGTTAGTTTTGTTAGAAAAGCTGGGGTGTGTGTTTTGATTAACAAATTATTATTATATTATTATGATTAATTTAAGTAAAGCAGTGGGTTAAAAGGCAATAGGGTAAGATACCAAGTACAGTATAATAGGTGCACACCTCGTATTAATGCCAGGCTTAGTGGCAAAGTTTGCCAATTGTAGAAACACCAACCATATATTCATGTGTGGCAGGGCAATAGGCATTCTGACACTTTGGGATTCACAGAGACCATTGCTGGTATAGGTGAACAAAGTAGCATAAAAACGAGGAACACTTATTTTAATGTTCGTTACAAGCACCACTGTATAACAAACAAAGGAAGTCAGTAAAATACAAAAATCAACATTTGAGAGATACACCGACGTTGCCACAGGTACAGCAGAATAATGCCGTATGGAAGAACAGCTTAGTTTTTCATGATGTGGATGGGTGTCAGCACATACAGTAGGAACAGTTGCACCTGAAGTCATTGAGATGCGTATGGAACGATACGTGTCTTGCTGACTTTGAACGTTCGCAACTGCCAGGTACGTACTACAATGTATGTACGCGCGCTGCTCTCAGTTTGCGTACCTTTGTTAAGGGCAGATATGATTCCCATGTCTTTTAACAGTAACTGGAATCCTTGCCCCGTAAAGTGTATCCCTCTGTCACTTTGAATGACCTCTGGTACCCCATATCAGCAGATTACCTCACTCGTAATTTTCTTGGCTTTAGCATTTGCTTTCCTGTACAAAGAAGTCGACACAGACTAGCACATTCTCAAAGTCCGAGCATTTGGGAAGTTGTATAAAGTCTATCCGTATCCTCTTATAGGGATACTGTGTCTGGGGTGTGATTTTCCATAGGACAGACTTACCCGGGTTATTCTATGCACAGATTAGGCGTCCTGCCACTAACGCCTGTGCTGCTTGGACAAACCCTGGTGCTATTCATAACCTGTTAGTGAGTACAACCATAGCATCTTTCCCCAGATGCACTTTTCTGTGTGCTATATAGGCCATAATGGGATAAAGTGCTATTGGCAGACACAAACGCTGACCTTTACACCACTCTCCTTGCACTTCTAGTGCTCCATGTTTGCGCTAGTCTTTTTCTTGTTCTCTGTTGCTTGTCTCTGCATAAGTTGGAGTGTGGTGCGGTCAAATTTGGGGTCAGGGGGTCACCATGTAAATAGACTCCCCTTGGGGTACTGGGGCTATGGCGGCTTCTCATGCGGCCTGGTCTACCAGTCTATTTCCCTTAGCTTCGGGGGTAGTGTCTCTGTGTGTGTCTTCATCTTCCTCACTGAGTTTGGAGGGCAGCTGGAATGCGGTGAACAGTGCCCTGATATGTTCAGCATGTTGACTGGTTTGCTTGCTGAACCTATAAGTCCCTACTTTTCCATATAGGGCCATAAACATGTGCAATTCCAAACGAATAACTTAAATCAGTGTAAATGTTTACTCTTTGTCCTTTTGCATATATGCATGCAACTGTCAGGGCCTTTAATTCAGCTTCTTGTGCTCACATGTGACTCAGTAGAGTCTGTTGAATCACTATTTCTGTGTGTGTGGTTACAGCACACCGTGTATAAGAAACACCATCTATGTGGTAGCATGAGATATCTGCATTTGGTAGCTGTGTATCTTTAATGTCAGATAAAACCAAAGATCCTTGTCTCATTAGTTCTACACAATCATATTAAAAAAAAATTGTGTTTGCATTTTTTTCTTCCTGTTCAAGCTGGGATGGGATTCCCCCAAATCCCTAGGGGAACCCTGATATATACAGGTACTTCTCCCATCTTGTTAAACTTGCTGCAATAAAGCAGCAGAATTCATCATTGTGCACCATTTAAGTGTAACGTTACAGGGAGTTAGCAATGCTACTTAGTCTGGCTGCTGAGAAGTGTTTTGTTTGTGCTTGATTTCAAATTTCTGTTACCGCATATGGCACCATTAGGGTTACTGGGTGCCCTAGCACAATATCTGTACTTTCTCCAAACACTATGGGCGCTGCAGCCACTGTTCGTATGACTGGGTCTAATTGTGCAGAGTAGTATGCAAGTGACCTTAGCTTGCGACCATGTATCTGTGTCAGTACTCCTTGTGCGTGTGCACTTACTTTATAACAAAATAATGTGAAAGGCTTGTCATAATCTGGCACAGTCAGTGCAGTCGCTGAAGTTACTTTAGCTTAAAATTGGTTAAACATTTGGCTCTGCTCAGAGGAGAGAATAAATGTCTTGCTATCATCCAGAAGTGCTATTGCAGGAGCACAGATAATAGTTCTTAAAGTCTTAAGGCTTTTTACATTTATGTACAAACATTGAATTCCCATCAATGCATTACCATACCCATGATACAAAGAGGTATTTACAGTATCTGATGATTATAGCACAGTAAATAAGGGCAGTGAATGTATTTACAACACTGATTGACTCAAAACTATTATGAGGATAAAAAATAAAAACCTTTTGTTATCTACCATAATTTGACATTACATTGCATTACTTTCTTTCAAACCATCTGATATAAAATGTAAAAAAGAAATAAATGAACAATGGGCGCTCAAAATCACCTGTAGATATTTATGAATAGATTCTATCAAACTATGGCCAGTTGCAGCTCTCCTTGCTGGCTCTGGGACCTGAATACATACATGCAAAAACACAACTGGAGATGAGAGCACAAATACTGAAAAACCAATAGTTATTGTATATTGATTTGTAATTTAATATATAAAATCAAATATAGTTAAAAATATTCACAAATTGTAATAATATTCTATAGATATTCAGTGGAGCGTTAGTAGATATTCAATATATCAAAAAACTAGCATGACAACCAACACATCTTCTAGAAATTCATAGCATATTGAAAATATGAGTGCATGACTCTATATAATCAAAGCATATTAAGAATAGACTGAAGTGGTTCTCAGCAGGTAAAATGATGGTATATTAGGAGGTTAAAGCCTATAAACACAGCTCAATATACACACGTAGTAAGCAAAAATTCAAGCTTAATCCGGAAAAATCAATCCATTAAGGCACCTAATTATAAAGTGCAACAGATCCTGGGGTCACATAGATTTTAGGAATCCGTCCGTTTAGTGAAAAAAATCACATATAATTGATCGGACTGTTCATACAGGCACACCTTAGTGCACAAATCCTCTTTAGGCATAAAAAACACCGTCTCTGAGAGAGGAGAAACAATAGTCCTTGGACATAAAGTACTTATCGTTAATCTCAGGCTGATGATCAAACATTCACATGGATCGTTCTCCGGACAGTGATGACAGAAAACGATGATTCTACGATCATAAAGCAGGCTCTACAACCCCGGGGTGTAATAGTTCCTCCGCTGTAAGGACACCAATTGAAAAGAAACACCTGACGCGTTTCTCGGCACTCTGGCCGTTTCATCAGAGGTATAAACATCAAGGCATATCTGCCATTCATATATAGTTCCTGCTTGGGTCACGTGGGGATGATGAACCAATCCCCTAATGATAATCACGTGCCATAAAAGCTCCAATGAAAACAGGTTCCCATTCATAAAGTTGCCAGTGGTTAAGCACGTCATTAATAAACAAACTGTGGTAATAGTAATTGCAGCTGATCGTTCCACTGATAAAAGTCCATCATGTATTGCAGCTATTCACGATGATGTTTAACATCCATACACCACAGATTATCTTAGTTACTCATAAATAGATATTCATATCGGCAATCATCCGTGCTAAACTCCACAAGGATTTTAAAATATGCACTCAATACTAGTGCATATAAAACATATATAACAATATTATAATGTTACTAAAGGTCGTTGGCTCAAACTTACAACAAAATATGAAAAATAAAACAAGCAAATATATAAACAATTAAAAAAAGAGGAAAAAGCATCCTTAAATCTACTAGTCCACATATTTAACATGTTAGAAAATGTAAATAAATTAAAATTAAATCAAATAAGGATCTAGATTGACAAAAACTAGTCATACATTATCCTATAGAATCTATATCACTAAACATAAAATGCAAATCAACAAATATTGTTCAGCTCTATGCTGTCGTTCAGACCTTGAGGTAACAGTGTTTTCAACTTGAAAATCCAAAAAGCCTCCCGCTTGCATAACAATTGAAACCTATCACCCCCTCTCAAAGTTTTGGTTATTATTATTATGATATAAAATTTGGTTAAAAAAAGCAAAAATAAACTCAAACACTATTTCATATTCAACTATGTTAGTCCATTTCTCCTTTCTCTTTAAAAACATACCTTCTGACCTTATACGACATAGAGAAAAACCACCTAGTTCATTCATTTGCTATGCGAATAGCCCATAAACTCTAATATCTCTTTCCAAAACAAGGTAATCATTACTCAGCAGAGTCTACATTCTTTAAATCCTTCATTAGTTTATACTTATGTTTGTTGTGGCTGTAGACCAAAACATATTGCAAACTTCTAATTATTGAAAGTTGGATCAATGCAATCTAGATTGCCTAAAGGGTCTTTGCAGCTGGTGATCTTCTGTGAAGAAAAAAACTTTTGCATAGAGATTAACCTTTATTCACTAGGAATTAAAGTAACTATCATGCTTTTCAGTATCAGTACACCGTTATCAAGTAACCAGTAAACATTTTTGAGCAGTGAACAGCTGCTAAAAGCTTAACTGTGACACTATGCATTCCATGCCATGATTTTCTCAAAGGGGCAGTCCCTTATCTCACAAACAGGGAATGTCAAAGTGACGAGACCTGGGCGTTCAAAGCCACTCCTTTCTCATCATCACCTAGTACAGCCCCCTTGAATGACACTAATATGTTTTCCGGGTTTACAAACATTCAATCTGTAATCTTGGTTCCAGGCATTCAGCCATTTGAAAGCAACACTGCTTCTCTTATAAATCAGAGTACTCTCGTTAGACACGTCACATTGTGTCTGTAAATCACTCAACATTTTCTCAACAAAATCTCCTGTGACCAAATTTTCACACACATTTCCAGATTCTGTGATTTCCATGTTGAAAGTAAAAATATATATTCACAATTCTCGCTCACAAACGACATTTTATCTCGTAACATTTCTTTATGGGCATAGCAAACCCTCCTAATTTCTGAGAACATTCATCAGCTCCATTTTTACACAGATTAAAACAGCTTTTAATATCTGCATGTAAAAGCTCACTCCCACAATTCTCAACTTCATTAAAGAGAAAGCTATTTTTCTCAACTTCAGAAACAAAATTACTTTGTTCAAATACAGAAACGATTTTTTGGACCCCAGCCAGCTTTGTTCTGACACTAGTAATAATAGTGATAATGTACATTATTTACAGTCTTGTCCGTCCACTGAATTGTGCAGTGACGGACCAAACATTTTAAAACTTCTTTTGCATCTCTTCAAAAGCTTACAATTACAAATGTACAACTTTTTCAACTTTGAAACATGTCTCTTTTAAAACAGTAATGACAGACAAACATGGATCTCCCTCACACGCAGTAAGACGGAGATAAAACTCACATACAGAGAAAAGAAAAACTGTTATCTTCCAGCCTACTGCTGTGGAACTACAAGTCCCAGTATTAGACTAAATACAAATTCATGCTACTATCACTCAGCACTCCAGACATATTTTTTTCTCTTGAAATATTGAAGTATTCTTGAAGAACCTTTTTATCAATGTTACATACTTTGCTAGATAACAAAATACAGTCCTTCTTATCTCAGCACACTGAAATCTTTTACACAGAATAAGGGAGCGGCAGATTTCACTCTTTCAGCTGTGCAGCATCAAACATACATTTTTAGTACACAACCTACTTGATTCATTATTTTAGTCATTATATCATTTAGCTTGTGATACATTTAGCTTATCTACATATATTGCGCCTTTACAGATCTCTTAAGTTTCCTTTGCCACCTCAAACAATCTCTTGGGGTTTGGGCTCCATACCCCTTTGTTCTTGTCACATTACCACTTGCAACACCTTGTTTCTCCATTAACACATATCAATTCCTTCTTTAGCTATCCCCGCTTTCTTGACAAATTACTTGCAGACCTACTACTTTCCACACATCCTAGAAATCTGTGCATCATTTCTATGGGGGGGTTGCTGTCATCTATCTGCTTACTGTCTATATTCCCCTATATTGACAGTACTTTTGAGTCCCAATAGAGACTGTGGTCTAGTTTCTGTGGATTGTCCCAATAGTGGACGTCCCGTTCTGTGGACTCCTAACAGTGAATGTCCGGTTCTGTGGGCTCATTTCACTAGATGCCTCTTTTGGGCTCCATACACTGGATTCCCCCTTTGGACTCCTTACACTGGATGTCCGGTTCTGTGGGCTCTGTGCACTGCATGCCCCTTTTGGACTACTTACACTGGATGTCCCTTTTGGATTCTTTACACTGGGTGTCTGTGCAGACAGCATTTGGGACGAAGGTCTGAAAACTCTTTCTAAACTTCTTGACAAAGTTCTGGGGATGGTGTTGGTGTATCACACATGCACTCAAAATTCAATCATCTTTCAGAAATCTAATTACCAATACAATTACAATAAACAAATTGTTAGTAACTGTATAATTCTGAGACTTACACATCTGCGTGCCTGATACCTTAGACGGACATGAGGAAGCTCTAAACAGAGGAGCCTGATGAGTAGCTGTAGAATCTAAATCAGATTGTTCACCTGTAAGTGTCAGTTTTATCAGTTATGAGCTCATCAGCTGGAGAGAATTAAATACACTTTGAGTGTACAATAAACTCTGCTTTATTAGTTACCAGTCCCTATCTATATAGCAAAAATCACATATTACAGAAAACTATGCCCCAAAAGGTTTTAACCACTCATGCTCCCTTTACACAGATGTTACTACATTCTCCCATTATCACACAGGAATACTCCACGGGGGGGGGGGGGGGGGGGGGGGTGGCTTATCTCCTCTTATCTCCTGTCTGCTATGTCTCAGGTAATAAGCATAGTCTTGCAAATAATGAATTACTCCTACAAACCAGCTGCATCTAATTTGTTTTTAAGCTATAACAGAACCAAATGGCTATACGGCAACAAGATGGCGTCAGCTTAGCAAAATCACATTTCTTATCATCTACTGAGTACCGTTTTTATGTTGAATTTCTTGTTTTTCAACTTCAAGGCTCATGTTATATTATCCAAACATTTGTGTAGATTAATCTCTGCTGTACAGCATGTTTTTTGTAATGTTTAAACACTGATTTTTACAGAGGTACCCATAAATATAAGTTTAATTTTATTGATAATTTACATTTTTATTCCTGTGAGTGGTTGTGTAGGTAGGGTCCCAGTGCACTGCTTTGCCCGGGGGCCTATAATGCTGTTAAGACGGCCCTACATGCAATTAGTCCACAACCCAACAGTGGCTGAGACCTTCATCTCCATCCAGAGGAAAGCAGATAAATAATAACATACCAAACACTGTGTCACCATTGCAGCATTTAGAAAATGAGCTCTATACCTTTAGTTCCACAAGTTCCAGAGGCCCTTAGCTAAATCTGTACATATATCAGAGACTGTGTTACCTATCAGAAATATAGAGACATTGCAAGTATCAGAGATCTAATGTTGCCAACAAGTGCACCAATGTTAACTATTTAATCTCACAAACTGTTTAATATTTGCAGGAATGTGATAATTGTGTTAAATCATTGTTGTTTTATATTTTCACACTGTGTGTGAGGGCATTGTGTGAGAGTTTGTGCGCCAGTAAATGCACATGTGGTAGCCATCTTGTTTGTTCCTTATTACTAGTCACTGTCTGTTTGTTGCCTTTGATTATTATCTTACCCGTTGTCCCACTTATCCCATCCAGAATCTCCCCATATTTAAATCTGCCTTACCCATTTTTGTTCCCCAAAATAAATACCCAGTTGATTGTCTGTAACCACAGTGTGCGGTACATTATTATTTAGAGGGTTAGTGTGGTCAGGTACAAGGGGCTTCCTGAGTAAACCCCTGGTGGATCAGTCACAGTTCGCATCCCACCATACTATGTAGACTTGGATGGAGACACAAAAGCGAGAGATAACATTTCACCACCCCTTTCAGAGTGCTAGGGAAAGGGGTGTTATATAAGTTTGTTACACAGAGGAGATAAGAACTATGAACATGTTGCTTAACACAGATCCATTCATGTATAATGGATCTGAGCACCTTTGTGTTAATGACCTAATATTGCCTTTTAATTTTAAATATAATGTCAGCTTAAATTCTATGTTATTCCTAACAATAAATGCCCTTTTAAAATGCTTCTAGTTAACTATTTGGCAGTTCTGCATTACTGTGCTACTCTTTTTTGCATATCTTTCAAATGCTCTCCCTCCACTTCACTTCTCCCTTGATCAGGATTTATATGAAATCAGAATTTTAGGTAATGTAAGAAAGCATTGGAATACTTTAGGTTATATGCAGGAGACATACAGATAGGGTAGCCAAATCAGCCACTTAAAGGAGAACACCCATGTCCAGTAAAACATTATAGTAAACTCCTATCACCATAATAAATGGAACTATGGGGATTTGTCCCCTAAAAGCCACACCATTTGACCAGAATCAGGCCACTCACTACGTGTCCAATTGAAGCATCAAAGCATACAGAATTTTCAAAATGTATGGGAAGACATTTTGTGTTTGGTCACAGCAAATTAGTCCAGTGGCTTACCATATTTTTGTTACGACTTTACTGAAGATTGTAGTTTTCCTTTCAAATCATATGTATTTGAGATACACATACTTTTTATTTTGATTGCAAATAAAAAAGATGCATTCAGTAGAATCTAGCCTGGTGCAAGAATCTAGCCTGGCAGCCTCTGTGTGTCTTATGGGTCTGGTATTAAATGGCTGATCTGATAACCCTAGAAACGGATAAAAATTGTTGCAAAACTGTTGCACAAAAAGGTTAATGTTTATATATCCAATAGGTAATACAGTATATTGGTTTTGTGCAAGTTATAAAGTGGGAGAGAACATAATTAGATGCTCTATATTTGCAGCATGACAATTGTGCAGACTAGATTGTGCATTTGAGAAACAATATATTTGATAGCAGGAACTGGTTGTAAAATAACACATTACATTTTTGTTTTTCAATGTCAGCCACAAGCTTTTGGGTGTAGAGTTTGGAGGTCGGTGTAAAGAGGAGAACATAAAGGATTGAATCAAAGGGTTGCTTAAGCTTCAGATGAATTTCATTTTCTGGCCTGTGCAAGATACCCACCAGCTCTTACTAAATAAATTCTATTATTATTGTCGCCATATTTTCATTTCACCCAGCAAATTGTTTTGCTTCTTATAAATATACAATACAGCTCTGCTGTGTCCTTGCATTGGGTATAATTGAATCCAGAAAGAAGCTTTAGTTTGTATCCAAAGGCAACAGACATAAACAACTGTCCCTGATTATACAATGTTTTATGGCTGAAAAGCACAGAAGTAAGACAAAACTATGTATGTAATAATCATGCCATATACAGTACAAACTAATCAATAAAGTCCACTTGATGTAAAACATCCTTGCAAATTGTCCAAATATTATAGTTCCTAGAAGCAAGTCTAAAAACTAGGATAAGGTATAATTTAGCACATTTAACTCACACTTGCCAACTCTCCCTGAATGTCAGGGAGACTCCCTAAAATAGGGGTGATCTCCCTCACTCCCTGAAGAGTCTGGCATTCTCCCTGATGCTGAGCCAGTACAAGATGTGGTTGGCTTCGCCATCTGTGGCATGATGACACAGTTCAGACATTGTGTCCTATGTCCATGTATTGATGCCTATGGAGGTGGCCATTTTCATGGAGACCAAGATTTAATCAAAGACTGACAGGTAAGACAACATGACTTCAGTAATGGAGACAGAAATGTAAAAGACACTTCAGTCTCTAGAGATTCATTAGTTGCTTTTCTTTAACGCATAGTTGCCTACTCTCCTGGAATATATGGGAGACTCCCGCATTTCTGGGAGACTTCCCGAGCTCCTGGGAGAGCAGGGCAACCTCCCGGATCTCGCCCCCGCGATAGATAAGTGGCGGGGCTTAATGATGCAAATATTGCGTCATCTTAGCCACGCCCCCTGCTGTAATTGGCCAAAATTGTGACAATTCCTCCCCCGGGATCTCCCTGAAGCCAATGAGGAAAAGTTGGCAAGTATGATTTAACATACACTAATAAACATATATTGTCACAAAAAGTGAGTGAGCCTAGTTTGCTCGTACTTATAATCAAAAATAAATTATTATAGCACGTGCTTATTTTATAAGGAATGACTTCAACACACCACCTTCTTGTTTTGTGTTTATTTTGTGCTTTGAAAAAAAGTTAAATTTGAAAATGTTCGTCCTGCACAGCAGTGTGAATCCATCAGTACACATTGTAGGAGAAACATTGTCACATCAACAACTGTTTTTATAGGGTAATTACTATGTGGAGGCGTTATATAATCAGCATGAAAAATGACATGGACTAAAGTTACATTTTCCTTCGGGGGAAAAAAAGAAGCTTGAAGAATATGTTTAATAATACTTTTTGTTTCTGACAAATTGTAAATTACTTTGAAGAAAATGTGCTTCATATTGTGTTGTGCTGCTGAGACAATGTTAATTATGCCTTTACGCTGGGATCAGGACAGCTTCGGATTGAGAAGCAAAACACGTAGTAAATATTGTTGTGCCTTGATACATTTGCTTCAGCAGACACATTATTTAAATTGTCTGCTAGCTACATTTTAGGTATTGTGTATTGTGCGCTGTGGCAGCAAGATGCTGTATAGTTCAAAAAGTTTGGAGAGGTTTTTTGTGTATTTTTTTGATGTTGCATGAATCCAACTTTCACCAGGAGGGCTCTCTTTTCCATTGTATTGCAGTGTTGTATTTGCTGCATGTCCAGTGTGTGCCATTTGTCCTGCGCTGCGTATGACTCTGGCATCAACCAGCACGAGAGCCGTAACTAGAAATTTTAGTGCCCTGGGCTAGAAAGAGCACTGGCGCCCCATTCCCCCCCATCTTGGTAGATGTAGGTGCTGTCTTCCAGCCGTGACGAAAGCTTGGCATTGCGCCCTGGGAGGTCACGCTGCCCAATGTATATAATAAAAACAAAACAAGAAAAAAAAGTTTCTAACAACAAAATAATGTTAGCTATCACAAAACAAGCCTGCACAACCGGCGGCTCATCTCTGTGATGACGGTTCCACAAGTGTATTATGTAGCTGGCTGGATACAGTGTAACCTATGGCTCTCCAGCTTTTTTCAAATGACAAGTTCCAGTTTGCCCTCAGGTAGAGCATGCTGTGCTTTGTAGTTCCACAACACTGAAGAGCCAGAGGCACTGATAAAAGTCATTGACTGAAGGCCCACTTACCTTGCAGTTGGTATTCTGGCCTGTCTGCTTCTCTTCCGTAGCCTCTCCAGAGCAGTGCAGGGAGTATAGTCCATTAATGTGGGGAGCTTGTATTGCTATACAAAGTAAATATACTATGTGATCACAAATCTGATATTTTAAGGTCTCCCACTCTATTAAAAAAGACCCCTGTCACAACACTTAAAAAATGTTTATTGATTATTTGTGTTTTTAAATCAACATATTATTGATAAGGCTAGTCTAAACTAGCAATTTCAAATGGCCAGGGAGCTTGGATTTTATTTCTGTAAAAAGCAATAAAGATCAAATTCAAATATATAGGTGCCTATTTATCACGAACAGCCCCTTCATGGAGATCTGTAAAAACATTTAAATGCCGTTTATTACGGCGCTAAAAAATCCTTAAACAACATATCCTGGATGTTTAAATTGTTACCTTTCTATACCTGTATTATCGTACTTAACTTAGCTTAACTAAAATAAAGACACAGAGACATTTATACGTGGCAAAATAGATCACAGTTTATTATATATAAAGAACAACTGATAACCGGAACCAAGTGTGGATGAACAAACTGGCCCTGAATCCACTAAGAAGCCAGTGGCATTTATACAGTACTGTATGTATGTATGTATGTATGTATGTATTACAGATTAGTTAAAATCAATTCTAAAATTATTTCTATACTAATGGAATTTACCACTTTCATCTGTTTTATTATACAGCCTGGGAAACGCAATACTGTCATTGCACTAAAGTCAATTACTGCTATAGTATTACATTTCAGATGCTTCTCTGTAGAGGGGGGTGGGAAATTGTTGAGACTGGCTAAAATTGGTGACTTGAGGTCAAGCTGCTGTGTACACTGCTAGAAAGAAAGTATATTGTGTAAACCAGAATGCCGGCTGTTGAATCTAAGCACATTTGGTTGATTCACATATGTGGTTGGGATTATTATTATAACCTTTTATTATATAGCGCCTGCATATTACTCAGAACGACTGCTTTACAAAGAGTATTTAGTTAATTACATCAGTCAATGTCCCATTGGAGTCTACAATCTAAATTGTCTTCCACTAACTTTATCATTCACATGACAAGCGAGTGGTCATTTGTTATATTATTTGGAGTGGGTAGGTTATCTGGAGGATCAATAAGCAGACATTGCAGATTCTGATTAGTCTTCCCTCTCACCCCATTTAGCAGGCATTTTAAAGGGTCTGTTATCCCTGGTGCATACTAGGCACTGGGACTTTCAAATGAACATCTACTCATTCATGGCATTTACCACATGTGATTTTTATTATATAGAAGTGGAATAATGGGAATGTAAGTGAATGGAATTTGATAGTTTTACAATGAAGGCAGTAGGAGAAGTGACGGTATGGCATACCACCGTATACACTCCCACTTCAACCGTTGAATAGATACAAAATTAGACTCTCAACTAAACAAACCTATAATCAGAATGTGAAAAACCGTCCTGACAGAATAACAATTACATTTGTATTATGAAAAGGTGCCTCTTGTTACATGTCCCCAGATGAGTGTGACCATGATACTGTTTGATATCTGATCTGCAGACTTTGGGGGTGATGATTATCAGAACGGACATTTGCAGTGCTTGAAAAATGTTAAAAACAAAAAAAAAGCCTAGATTGGTAGAAGCAACATCGGGAGTACAAACAGCATAAGGTCCCCCAGAAAAAGCTGCTATCAGCACTAGCCTATCATAGACTGGGCACACTATAAGGAAATCCAAAGTGTGGTGTCCCACAAACATAATGTCAAAAAGCACTTGGAGGGAACCAGACCCCCAAAAAGACAGTCCAATGCAGACAGCACTAGGGCTCTTCTCACTCACCTGTGGCGTGGGTGTGCGTTAATAAAGTTGAAATGGTTAAAAATTATTTTTTACTTTGTGCGTTACTGGTCTCAGCAAGCCCTGGAATGCTGAAAGTGTTTGGGCATTTGGCGCTTGTAGTATGGACAGAAAGGGTTGGTTGCGCTACCTCTAATATGTGGAGCAGCCAAAAAACGAACGAGGTGTATAGGAGGGAATCCCTACCCTCCCAGAAGGAGACTGGGTTTAAATAAATGTATATCAGGTTCTGGGCGCTAATCAGTTTGAAATGTATAATAAATGAATGAGTGAGGTGGGGTAAAAGATCATGGATATTTATTGTAACATGATATACATGATGTACATAAAACACATTCCGGCCGGAAAATGTTATGCGTGCAATTGCACCAAACAATTATTATGCAAATAGCACATGCATAGTGCAAAAACAAAACAAATGAGTAAATGATGGAGGACAAAAACAAAATACAAAAAACAAAAAACAAAAAACAAAAACAAAACAGAAACCACAGATCTAAATATGTCTCAGTCCTGGCTTCAGCATGAGCCCACTGGGTATGCGGTGAGCCCGTATAGATGTAGCGTGGATAAATCAGAAATATTGTCCAACGGACCAGTGTGTAAATGTCCAGAACTGTCCGAGAAATATATAAAAACAAGGGGTCCGGGATGACTTACATGTTGACGTTCGGCAATAGAGGTTTATTCGTGGAGCGGAGATTCCTCCTGGGATGTGGCAGCTTCTCTTCTCACTCGGTTGCAGATTTGTGAGGATTGCAGCACGCAGCCTGTGTTTACAGCGGAGGTGGCGTATACACGCACTCAGGCTAACTTCGCGCTCAAACAATGCCTGGTCAATTGTATTGTGGAAACTAAAGATAAAGACAAAAATCTAGCATGCTAGGGAAAAAATCTTTAAGTTTGAATGAAGATGTGTGTCCAACGCGTTTTGCTCGTGGCTAGAACGCCGATGAGCTTCCTCAGGGATTGGTATGGTAGTGCTGGTCTTCTTCCCAGCATATATGTAGTATGGATAATTATAGTTAAGTATCAATGATTGCACTGAGTTGTGTCTGATTACCGGAGGCTCAGCTACAGAAAATAAACGTTGCTCACATGTCAGGTTAAAAACAAAAAAAAAGCCTAGATTGGTAGAAGCAACATCGGGAGTACAAACAGCATAAGGTCCCCCAGAAAAAGCTGCTATCAGCACTAGCCTATCATAGACTGGGCACACTATAAGGAAATCCAAAGTGTGGTGTCCCACAAACATAATGTCAAAAAGCACTTGGAGGGAACCAGACCCCCAAAAAGATAGTCCAATGCAGACAGCACTAGGGCTCTTCTCACTCACCTGTGGCGTGGGTGTGCGTTAATAAAGTTGAAATGGTTAAAAATTATTTTTTACTTTGTGCGTTACTGGTCTCAGCAAGCCCTGGAATGCTGAAAGTGTTTGGGCATTTGGCGCTTGTAGAACTACAAGCACCAACATTACCTGGCATCCAGGGCCCACCACCCTGACCACCAACACCCATCTTGTCCAACACCTCTATCCCCACTATTACCTACCACTCCCTTCCACACCCACACAATTGCCACCCTCCGCCTTACCACCTCCCATACTCCCGACTTAATCTTGTCTCTGAGCGACATCTCTCCGCCTATCACAACCCTCTATTCTGTTCTCCAATCACGGAACTCCCACCTTCCCTTGCCTACCTCCTTCCTCCATCAAATATCTGCAAGAAATACATATATGGTAATCCCTTGAGACGTCCGACTATCTACAGATGAAATGCATTGGTACCTACAAGCACCTACAACTAACCAACATCTATCCTGTACACAGCACTCCTCCAATGAGTGACGATGCAGAGAAACAAGCATAATCAGAGCATGTGGTCCATTGCACCCAATCTGCATTCCATGGTGATCATATTGGATGTGAAAAACCTCCACACAGCCTGCCCACCCTACAAGAAAATAATTAAACACAATGCCCTTGTTAGAGCTCATGAGCCTTAAACATATTGGAAAACATAATTTCAAAATGAACAAGTTATAACATTTATGCAGCTATACCAATCAAGTTTTAGCATCTAACAGCTATAACATCTAATGTGGAGTAACACTCTCCCTACCTCGAGCTTTACCCTCCACAGAGCATAAACATTCTTTCTCTTTCCACCAGACCTACTCTGAGCTGTTTTACTATCTATACATGTCACCTACCTACTTCTACTGTTAACCTACAAACTCTTTCCCCCCAGCTATAAACATTCAAGAGTTGTAAACATTCAGAGCCACTCAGGGCTGTACACTCTCTCTCCTCCCCATCCTTGTTTTTGTTCTCTTCACAGGACAAACAAGAATGATCTACCAGGATAATAGGTACATACTACCAGGAAAATTGATACACCCATTATTTCATCATAATTACACTTACTGACCAATGCCCTCAACACTGTGCCTATCTGGACACACTGAACATACCAACTACAACCAACAGACCAAGGCAATTTACCACATACAGGTAAGCAATTATATACAATTATAACTTATAGCATAGAGATTTATTTCTAAAGCTCAGGTTTGTCAAATCAACCATTCTCAGTGATTTTGCAAGACAAAACCAGACAGGTGAAAATCAGAGTTTGGAGAAGCCTTGGAATCAGCGATTTGATAAAACCGGAGTTTGATAAACAAACCCCACAGTGTTTAACAATCCAATTTGGAATCTCTATATTGAAAATAATTATCATTCAAATATCTACCGTGAATATTTCAAATTCTTCTTGCAGTACATAATAATATAGAAAAAATAAATGTAAATGTGTGTGTATATATATATATATATATATATATATATATATATATATATATATAAAATCCCACAAAACTTCGTAGACTATCGGCTTAAATAATGGTCATATTTGCTACTTAATTATTTGTAAGAGACTTGTGCTACTCAGCTATCAAACTCGCTCTGCAACAAAGTCTTTTTTTTATTAATCTATCTCTTCTACCACTTAACCCCCTAAGTTAAAGCTCTCAGCACATCAAAAAGTGGTTGTAGGGTTCCCCAAGGGCAGATGAGCATCAGAGAAACCAATTTCAATAACTACACAATTAATTAGGATTTAATCTCATTTAGTTGTATTGCTTCATTGAGACCTCTGTGACTAGGAATGTTTAGCTGATGGACCCAAAAGACTTCCTGTCCACATAACTACTTATACCTATGTATATCATTTTTAACTCTATTAGATACACAGCCACATGTGGTACATTTAGTACCCCCACATCTGAAGCAACCTTCTGGTTTATTAAGTATCCAATTATTTCTGCAGATAGCTCCATGATTCTTTTGGTGCCACTTCAAATTATTTGAATATAATTCCAGGGGTAGGTGGCAAAATACTTCTAAGTGTTAGATATTGTAATGACACTGATTTCAAAATTTCTCACACTCACAATATTATTATTATTATTATTATTATTTATTTATAGGGCGCCACTAGGTATCCGTAGCGCCGTACAGGGACAGACAGAAATACAGTACAGGGTGAGACATCACGGAACAGTTAACAAAAAGCACAGTAACTCAGAAGCTCAAAGTACAGCTAGATGACAGGCGAGAGCCCCAGCGGGGTAGCTAGAGGGGTAGAAGGGCCTCACAGAAGAGACAAGGAGCTGGAGAGCAGAGTTAAGGTGGTGGAGAACAGGAGGAGAGGAGGCCCTGCTCGGAGGAGCGTACAATCTAAGGGGAGGGTAGGACGGACAGAGACGCAAGGGAAGGAAGAGGAGAGGGGGAGAGTGGAGGCAAAGACGGAGGGGAGGGGGGGAGAGGAGAGCGACGAGGAGGAAGGTAGGTGGGAGACAGGAAGGAGGGCAGTTAGGTGGGGGACTGGAAGGCTATAAGGAAGAGGTGGGTTTTTAAGGCCCGTTTGAAGCTGGACAAGTTGGGTGAAGTTCTGATGGAGCGGGGGAGCTGGTTCCAGTGGAGTGGGGCAGCACGGGAGAAGTCTTGGATGCGAGCGTGGGAGGAGGTGACCAGGGGGGAAGAGAGGCGACGGTCATTGGCCGAACGCAGAGGGCGGGATGGAGCATGGATGGAGATGAGGCTGGAGATGTAGGGAGCGGTGGAGTTGGAGAGGGCCTTGAAGGTAAGTGTAAGGAGCTTGAACACGATTCTGTAGGGGAAGGGGAGCCAGTGAAGGGATTGGTAGAGGGGGGAGACAGAGGAGGAGCGGCGAGAAAGGAAAATAAGCCGAGCGGCAGCATTGAGAACGGAGCGAAGGGGGGCGAGATGAGAGCGGGGGATTCCAGTAAGGAGGAGGTTGCAGTAGTCTAAGCGGGAGATGATAAGAGAGTGGACAAGAGCTTTAGTGGCATCTTGGGAAAGGAAGGGCCGAATGCGCGCGATGTTGCGCAGCTGGAAGCGGCAAGATTTAGCAAGTGAGAGAATGTGAGGGGCAAATAGCACATGACAATAGCAGTCATGCTATTAGCTATGACAATAGCAGTCATAGCTGCTCCAAGACTCTTCTTCTTTTTCATAGGTGTCATCTACCTCCTGACAACCGCTCAATACTATGATTTACATTGTAGGTCAATGTTAGTATAGAGCTAGGAAACGGCTGTAACAGGGTAAAAAGCCCAGAAGGAATTTGTGGGGCACCAAATGGGCATTGCCTGCTACTCCTCTGTGTAAATCCCTTCATTGGCTCCCTATCCAAATCAGAATTCAGTTCCAGCTCCTTATCAATACTTCTCCCCCTTACATCTCTGACCTTGTCTCGAGGTACATACCCACCTGGCCACTCCACTCCGCCTCTGAACTCCACCTCATTTCACCTCTCATTACCTTCTCCCATGTCCAAGACTTCTGCCGTACTACCCCCAATATTTGGAACTCCCTACCCCACCTAACTCGACTTTCCCCCAAACTTCAGGCCTTCAAACGCTCACTGAAAATTCACCTTTTCAAACTCACCTGTCCTGCCACCTCCTCACCATCTTATCCATTAACTCCTCTTCCTCCCCTGCCATTTCCATTTTCTCCCAGTAGGTCCTACTGTCTTTCAACACCCCTCCATCTAGAATGTAAGCTCTCGTAGGCAGGGTCCTCTCTACCTCTTCTCCCATGTTGTCTATTCTCTGACTCCCTGATACATCCTGTCATGCGTTTTGCTGCACTATGTGTGAGTCCCCATAGCATTACTCACACTCATCTGTGCTACGTATGTGTATCACTTCATCTATTTGTTACTTGCTTCTGTATCCGGTGCTATAGAATCTGTAGCGCCTTATAAATAAATAAATAATAATAATAATAAGGTCAACTGGGGCAATCCACAACAACTGTGTGTGTATTGCTGGGCGATCGGAGAGACCTATTGAAAGAGAGTGTAATATCAATATCCCAGGTTTTTGAACCCAGGATATTGCCATGTCACAGAGTATCCCAGCTCATCAGACCCCGTTCACACTGCACCTTGGACCCAGGAAATCCCCGGATCGACCCCGTTCATACCATACTGAACCCAGGTCTGCCCTGGCAATAAGTGTCATAAAATTCATCACAAGAGGAGCTGTAATTGGCTGACAAAGATGAGGTAATTTAAATCAGCTCTTTTCTTTGAGACATGGGTTGAAAAACCCAGGTCCCACCATTCACACTGGGAGCTACCTGGGACAGGTGCAAAAGTCCTGGGTCTAATTCCCGGGTAGATGCAGGAACCCCCGTTCACACAAAGCCACGGCCCAGGTTGTCTAAGCTCGCCCCGGCAATATCCCGTGTTTTTAGATCAGTTTCAGCGTGGTATAAGTGGGTTTGGAGTACATAGCCTGCAAAGAAATAAGTGCAGAGAACAGAATGGAAGGAATGGATTGTCACCCTGGAAGAGCACAGGGGAAGGCAGAAGACAAAAGAGATAGTATTGTGGCTGGAGGAGCATAAAATGGCCAGAGGCTATTCTCGGAGAGTGGACTGTTGAAGTGCAGAGGAATGAAATGTGTGGAGTATGATTGTTGCACCAGGGGAACATGTACTGAGCACAGAGCGGTATATTTGGTCTCTTGGAGTATGTAGAGGGGGATTGAAAAGTCTTGCCTGGTCTATTATTTACAATGGTCTGAACTTCTGTGTGAGTGAGGATGCAGGCTATGTATTGTAATTGTTTTATGTATTTTTGAAGGTGTGTCCAGAGGTTAAATGTGTAGCATGATCCAGGGTATAATCACAGCCTGCATTCTGATCACAACAAGCTATGTTTCAGCCCAGACACTTTGCTGTAGTAGTATGATTGTTTATTTTCAATTCAGCTGAAAGAACCCTAGTTTCACTGTCCATGAATCACATTATTTAGTGTGTCTGAAATGTTAGAAAAAAACAAACATGAAAATCAATAATAGAGACTGACAGTAGTAAATTTCAGCTGGGAAACAATAGCATTAAAACAGACTTGATAGGACAGTATGACATACTGTAGGGAGCTAAATAATAACTTTCTGTCTGGTAAATAAATCACGTTGAGCAATCACTGAATTACACTTGTTGAGTAAGCTTATGTTTTGTATAGAATTTGTATTAAAATACAACCAAACCACCAAAATTCGAAAATATTATCCCTTTGCTTATTACATTTATTAACCATAAGTATATGGCTATAAAAGTAATTATCCAAGATTAGATAAATAACAATTTGTAGAGTGATTCTCTTGACATACAGCTATTTTTAATTCAAAAACGGTCAACTATAAGTGATATTATTAGAAAGTGGAAGTGTTTAGGAACAAAAATAACTCTGCCATGAAGCAGAAGACCATGTGAAATCACAGAGCGGGGTCAACGACTGCTAAGGAACATGTTGCGTAAAAGTGGCCAACACTCTGCTGATTCCATAGCTGAAGAGTTCCGTACTTCCACTGGCATTAATGTAAGCATAACAACTGTGCAGTGGGAGCTTGATGGAATAAGTTACCATGGCCAAGCAGCTGCACCAAGACCAATGCCAAGCGTCGGATGGTGTGGCATAAAGCACACCGACACTGGACTGTGGAGCAGTGGCAACGTGTTCTGTGGATTGACGAATCATGCTTCTCTGTTTGGCAGTAAGATGGGTGAGTATATATATATAATACACCATTCTTTATGGACACAAATGCAGGCCAGCATAACTATTATTTTCTCTATTTATTTATATAAAAGCATTTTATAGATACACAGTAAAAACATTCCTGGGTACAATTCTAGATATGTTCTCTGTACAGTGATGTGGGATTGGTGGCACTATATCAATAATGATGATGATAAAAAGGTCAAGATCTAAAGATGCCAATTGGTACTATGACAGTTTTTTTCACTTCTGTTATCTTTTATTGAAATTATACTAATGGTCTCTTTTTACTAAAACAGTGTATTTGTTTATTTAATGTATGAAAGGTTTTTTGATGCTGGATCCAAGGACTCTATGGTCCTGACTCATCAAGGGACACATACGCAATGTGCGTTTGTTTTAAAAAGCACATCATTTGGGTATACGCATGCCCAAATTAAAACAGGAGTGGATATGAAGATACGTGCACTGATGAATACGGGTGTAGGTCTGCTCTGCTCGACTACATAGGAAACAGCGTGATACGACCAATACATATATGGAATATACATTGTCAAAAGAAAATGTATGGAAGAAGAAAAAAATATTAATTTAATATCACCTGCTAATAATAAAGGCATTAATGAGAAATCATTAAAAAATGTAAAAGTTTTTTTCCCCATGAATTACATTTATTAGGATATTCTGAATGTCTACTGTACATAAAATAATATTTTACAGTTGCTACTGATTGCACGCACCTATTACAGCATGCATAGTCAGTTGTTAACATTAGTAATCAGCACTTACACTAGCCCTGTAGCTGAAGCAAGAGATACGGCTGAAAAACAAGTAGCTTAGTGATGCCCAGAGCTTGAATCGAACGCTGCTGAATGCACTCGTGATTGGCACATTGACTAAGGGCAATCACCCCTTCCCTGCACCTTTCCCTCCCTGAAATCGTAGTCTGCAGTAAGTGTCCTTTGCGCTCGAAGATGAATTGAACGTTGCTGCATTCAGTGGCATATGGTCCGGTAATTTTGTGGACAAAAATATTTGTTTAAGTCCATTGATGAATCAGGCCCTATGTATCAAGGCTAGTACAGAGGAAAGTGTGGGGCATTCCCATTCTTTACTTCATAGCTGCTGCTCTGCATAGCAGTCTGCTGTGGGCATAGCCAGAGAAGCAATCCGAGTAGAGCGTGGGTGCGCGAATGGTGCCCCTCTACTCCCCACATCCCTGTGCCTATATCCTCTATCACCTCTGAAATGGTGGAAGCCAGCTCTACACTTTTTTAGTGCAAGAGATACAAGATTTACGAGATAAGAGATTTACTGTATTATATGTATTTTGAATATGGTGCTTCTCTGCTCTAACAATTGAGCCCTATGTCGCCGTAAGTATATAGAGCACTTAGGGGCATATTCATTTGTTGGTGTTACTGCCTAAAGTAACGCGGCGCTCCCACTATTACGTCATTACGGTAATAGAGCGCGTAAATACCGTTATTACGGTACATTTCATGCTGGATTTCAGCTCGCGGCTCAGGGAGCTGCGGGCTGAAATCCGGCTTAGTATTACCGTAATAACGGTAATACTTTTTCCGCGGCAGAAAACGCCAACAATTAAATATGCCCCTTAGTGTCTAGATGGTCATGATGGCTTAATAAATAGGATAAGTGCATCCATTAGTTAGTGAAATTTGAATTTTGACAATGACCAGATTTATGTTCGTAACGGGATGGATATATGGATACTTTAAGAAACTATTTTTAAAATATCTTCTATGTGTATCATAATGCGGAAAAAAAACATTTTAATTAATACCGATTCTACAATAGATAATACCACATTACAGATTTGTTCATAGCCACAATCATGTAGTAATCCCTAGGCACCTTTCACCAAAAATAGCAATCACACCACAACACCAAGTCTCCAGGCTTCCAGTTTATTCACAATTCTAGTGTACAATACCTAACACATTTACTGGAAAGAAACGTATTACAAAGGTAGACTGGAAATATAAGGTTACAAATGAATTAGTAGGCTTGTAGGACAGCTTGTCTTGCTTGTTCACAAAGTGGGTCCAACTTTCCATCACCTCCTACAACAGAGAAAATAGCAACATGTCATGGATAAGTCATTAAACACGTTTACAAGGTTAGTGTCAAACGATGGTCATAATTGCGACACTGGAAATATTGGCACTTAACCTGCCGCCATGAAAATGTCAGCAGGCTAAATGCCAACATTATACTGACAGGCTGGCAATGTCTTCAGTGTGATTGGCGACCATTGCCGCTGGGTATAGCCGGCGGACCAGCAGGCATTGCTCTTTTAATGTCGCCATTTTGATTGGCGACAATGTGTATGTTGCCAATCACACTGTAGACATTGTCAGCCTGTCAGTATAATGAAAGTGTCGTCATTTCGCCTGCCGATATTTTCATGCCAGCAGATTAATTGCTGACATTTACACTGTCGCAATTATGTACCCTACCCATGTCAAACGGGTGCTGTATGCAGCATTTTGACTGTGACTCCCTATGGTGGGAAAAGAGAACAGCGTTCTCCACTGATTTTCATGATACACTGACAAAGTATCCTCGGAGCAGAATGCTGCGGATTCCTGCAACCTTACACATCCACCAAACACTACCTAACGATGTGCAAAACTCATGTTGCTTAGGAGCAGGGTGAGAAATATAATTACATTCACATAAAGTAATGTGCAATCAAAAAAGCTTCAATTCATCTACATTCTTCATTTCATAGAAGGGTATGTAATAAATAATCATCTGCCCTGTGTTGGATATCCTGGCACCTCTCGGGAGGTGAGTGCCAGGGTAACTGTTATCTAAAATTAGATAAAGTACTATTGTAAGTACTATGTGCCAGCATGGCAGCCAGGAAATATGTTGTTCTATAATAGTACGTAAAAGTAAAAGAAGCTACACACACATTTTTATATCACTCTTACTTAAATGAGAACAACCCCACAGCCCTGGTTTACCATTTTTTTAGCCTTCTAAATCCAGAAATCTTCATTCCTGTATTAGCCCATAGGGAAAATATTTTTTTTTAAAACCTTGCTCCTAATTGTGCCACAATGTGTATGTATGCCCATAAATGTCATGGTGGGGTCAATATGCAAACAGCTAAGCAGAAAGGGCTAGTGTGGTAAAACTGCTCAATTTTTTGCAGGTAGAATGTTCCTAGGTAATTCCATGTAGTATGATTTGACATTATGGGGTATATTTACTAAACTGTAGGTTTGAAAAAGTGGACATATTGCCTATAACAATCAATCAGATTCTAAACTGTCATTTTGTAGAATGCACTAAATAAATGATAACTAGAATCAAAGTTTTGTAAATATACCCCTATGAATCTGTAGTAGCCTACTGTTTCAAACTGCATACTCTAGGGTCTTAGTTCCTTATTCTGCCACTAAGCCCAAGAAGGCAAAAGGCCAGAAGTCCCCACTTTCAGCTAGGTCACCCTGGATAGCTGGTTGTACTCTAACCACACGTTCATACTACACACCTCTAGTAGGTGATGGGTCCACACAGTTCCATTTTATCAAAATGGGAGCGACACCTCACTACCCCTAGGTAGGTTTAACCTTTAATACATAATCTAACACCCCTATTTCATTACACAAGGCTGATCCAACAACTGGAAATAAGATTGCACCCTGAAATGGGCAAGGCAGACATGTAGGTGAACTCAAATAAAGTAATGCTAGTCCACATTTTATTGCAATTCCTAAATCAGCCTTATTATGTTCTGCTTTTCTAACCATGAAGACCAGTTCATGTATTCTACTATAAATCATTTTAAGTGTTTTGGACATGATATACTGAAACAACTTTATTTCCTTACCAAAGTCAAGATCCTTGATGTTACAGTTAAATACAGTTTCTCCATTCACTGTAAGCTCCACAATGTCCCGATCTGATATTTCTTCCAAGATAACACTGTGTCCATCTGAAGCCAGTACAGCTGTTAACAGAATCATTGTAATACAATATGTCAGTGCAGTAATATTAGTGATTTTTACAATCAATCCATTCAGTTGCATTAGTTAAAAAGTATATTAAAACCAAATAGTCCGTCTCTGCCTTCGCTGTAGTTTCTGATTTTTTCAAATGAAAACACACTAGTTAGGTGTTAACTCTCAATTCATTAGTGTTTACTAATGACTGAGTCATTTGTTATTCAGAAAACCATATGCCACAGGAGGCAAACATTAAGTGCTGTAACTTACATTACTTCTATTAATAATATAGGTGGTTGTATGATAGAGCTAAGGAAATAACAGGGTTGGTTTTCAATATTGGTAAGAAAAATCCAATGGTATATCAGTTGCAGCAGAATGTTATTAGATTATACTGTAGCTGTTTTAGTCAAGAAAGAAACCACACACTAAAGTGCATTTACTTTCTATCTTGAAGATGAATGTCTTACATTATAATGTCAGGTGAGTAGGCAGGGATCTGTTCTCTATACGAACAGAAAGAATATGCTTCCATAAAACAAATATTATCTAATTCACCATGTTTCATGACAATGCTCAAACATAAAGAAACGATTGGTTACATTTGAAATCAATGTAAAAACAAGCATTCACAAACTAAAATTGTAGCTTTAGAAAACAACAACAAAACCAAACCCTCTATTACACTAAAAAATGAGTTGGTTCAGCTTAGACATCAACTTCAGCAGCTTCTCATGTCACGTACCCAGGCGGCTCTCTCACGTCTTCATCATAAGTTTTATACAACGGAAATAAGGCAGGGCGCATGTTGACATGGAAACATAGAGGACAAGAAGCTAGAAACCGCATCCGACATCTCTCTGGTCCCAGTGGATTAAAATTTTTGAACCCCGGGGTTATTGCTAATTTGTTCGCAAAATACTATGCAGGCCTTTATAATTTTAAAGATGATCCTAGCATCCCGCAGCCCTCCCCGACTGACAACCACGACTTCCTCCAACACTTACAACTCCCATTTCTAGATGCAGACACACTTCAAACCTTAAATAGCCCATGTACCTCTAGAGAGGTGAGAGATGTTATTAAAAATCTTCCGAAAGGAAAAGCTCCTGGCCCAGACGGTTATATTAATGACTTTTACACCATCTTTCAGAAAGATCTTGTCCCCATATTAGTCACTTTTTTCAATGAAGGCACAGGCTGTGGTGGGTTCCCTGAGGAGATGTTGGAGGCTTGGATTGTAACAATTCCGAAACCGGAGAAGAATGCGACAGAATGTCATAATTATAGGCCGATTGCTCTTTTGAACATGGATTCTAAGATCTACACAAAATTGATCGCCAATAGGATAGCCCTCATCCTTCCATCTCTCATACACCCTGATCAAGTAGGATTCATGTTGGGACACCAGGCGTCAGACAACACGAGAAGACTACTAAACCTTGTTGAATACGTCTCAAGAAACTGCACTGAGCTGCTATTGCTTTCTCTGGATGCAGAGAAGGAATTTGGCAGATTGCATTGGGACTTTATGAAAAAGGTTTTCATCAAATTTGGGTTCCAGGGGGTAATCTTACAGACGATTATGGCGTTCTATCGCGGCCTGTCTGCCAAGGTTTTGAGCAACGGGTTTCTATCTGACGCATTCCCCATTACCAATGGGACTAGACAGGTGATGTCCTTTATCACCCCTTATCTATGTATTGTCAATTGAGCCTCTAGCGGACCTTTTCGGTAGATCAGAGTCCTGCAAAGGCCTTACCCTCGGGGCCGCCTCCCACAGCCTATGCTTGTTTGCAGATGACATCTTATTTTTTATTTCAGAGCCAGAGTCTTCACTTGATTCGCTACACATCATACTGAATAGGTATACTCAGGATTTTTATTACAAACTTAATACAACAAAGACTGAAACATTGCCATTTCATATACCGCCAGCTTCTTTAGCTCGCTTGAAGGCTAGATTTAAATATATATGGAAGGAGAAAGCGATCTCATACTTAGGAATCCACGTCCCTGTGAAGTTCTCAGACGTGTTTGAGGTCATCTACCCTCCGTTATTAACTTAACTTTATAAGCTCTCTACCTCATAGATGACATTTGAGGTGTCATAGCTGGGTCGAGTAGCAGCCTTTAAAAGGATGCTTCTCCCCAAACTTATGTATTTATTCTGAACTATTCCCTATATTCTCCCACAAAAGTACATGTCTACATTCCATACATCCATGCTCTGATACATTTGGAAAGGCCGTCCATCTAGGTTGTCTTGTGCTCGTATGACGTTGTCCAAAAAACAGGGGGGTTTAGCTTTACCTGATTTGACCAGATATCAAGAAGCTTGCATCCTATCTCAAATTAGAGACTGGTCTCTCACGACCTCCCATAAACCCTGGGTGGGTTTGGAAAGGGTTCTTTTAATACGTGCCCAATTGCAGATTTGATTTGGCTCCCCAAACATCTGCGGCCCCACCCGCTTGAACCCTTAAACTCTATAGTAGTTGCTCTGAGAGTTTGGGACAGAACTCTACAGAAGTTATTCTCCCAACTAGTAATATTTCTCTCCTTACTGTGTCTACATTCCTTCCTGATTCTGACATTTCCAGCTGGATCCAGGTGGGCCTCTCACCTCTAGTGCACCTGTTTAGCCCTGGGGGCCTCTGCTCTTTTGCACAGCTACAAGATACGTTTGCCCTCTCATCTAAAGATTTTTATAAGTACTTGCGGCTGAGCCATTGGATCGTGGTCCTCCACCGTCATAATGGACCACTTCACCCACCCCCTTCTCTTCTCTACTCCAAACTGACTAAGGGTAACAATAAGGGTGGAATTACTTTCTGGTATAAACACCTTTCCACTTTATCTATGATTCCTAAGCACACTTCCCAAACTAAGTGGGAAAAGGATCTCAATACCTTCCTTTCCCCGGCTCAGTGGGAAATTATATATAGCAATTTGTCTACTGTATCTAAATGTACTAACCATGTGCAAATGTTATATAAATTGTTATATCGTACTTACCTTACCCTGGCCTGTCTACAGAAGACATGGCCTAACCAATCTAAGCTATGTTGGCGCAATTGTGGAGCTGTAGTGGATCTCATACATGTGTTTTGGTCGTACCCTAGTATTCAGCCTTTATGGCATGATGTATTCGACATTGCGCAGAAAGTTACTTCTACTTAACCCTGACACCTCTTGCTGCTCTCTTTCATCAATACCCTAAACAATCACTACAGATATATTTGGGGCCATATTTTGGTAGCCACTAGGGCGGCAATTGGGCAACTATGGAAACAGCCATTACCCCCTTCCCTCCACAAAGTTATTACAAAGATTCACTTTAGTTTTTAAATGGAGACATCAGATGCTCCTTACTCTATGTCTTCGTCTTCTAAAATTGTTCAGTGGATGGCTTGGCACGAATTTACAATGGATGGCGAAGATTCTAGATTAATCCACCCCCTGAAATCACATAACCTCCTTACTCCGACCCCTCCTGATCTACCTCCAACCTTGACCTAAGCCTTAACACTTTGTTTCTTCTCCCAACTTGGTAAGATATTGTTGACGTGTTTTTGTGCATATGTTGTATGGTGTGATATACATTGTTATGTCTGCTCCCTACTGTGTACCCCACACCCCCTTTTTCAAATTTCTGTACCCCTCCCTTCCTTTTAAAACCTTAATAAAAATTATTGATTAAAAAAAAAACCAAAAAAAAACATTCACACATTCATTCAAGTCATTGACCTGAAACACAATAAGTTATTATTATTATTATTATTATTATTATTATTATTATTATTATTATCATCATCATTATCAGTATATTGTCATCATATTTAAACCAACTTTAATTTTTTTATCTCTGAGAGATCCCAGAAGGGGTATGTGGTGAGAGGGCGGAAGGAGGCGGGTCACGGTCAATTGCATCACTTTGGCCCCACCATCATGATGAAATCCACAGTTTATCACGGGGTGGGGCCAAAATGACTCTATTCTGTGCAAATTGCATCAGTGAGGCTCACATTCTGCCCACTTCACTAGCAAGTGGGCAGAATGCAGGAAAATTCATGAGTCTCCTGGACAATCCGGTAGAGTTGGCAAATATGACTTAAACTCTTTTCCATTACTTTTTTTTCTAAAACAAAGTAAAACACTTCTGTCCTACAAACCAGTACTGCTACACTTTGACAGAGGCCATAATGGCAGTTACTTGTCAGCAAAATGTTATAATATTTGTATTCTTATTTTGGGTATGGTTCCGCTTGAACTGATGTTGATTATTGTCCACGCAATACACAAGTAAGAAACAAGCCATTAGCAGCCCATTTGTTTAAATCATATCTTAGATACTTATCAAGATGGCAAGTTTAGAGGTTAATGTAAAGACCCATGTTCAGAACAACAGGATTTTAAAGCATTCCCCAAGCAGTCATTGTAATATCGCCCATCCTTTCTCTTTTGATTATATAGATCCCTTAATATTGAATGTGTGAATTGTCCCTTTCTTTGCAAAGTACTCTGCCATGGACAATGTTGGTGTTATAGTGTTTCAAATAAATCATAATAATAAAACAGAACATAAGCAAAGAGTTCCACAGTATTATGATCCAATATTTTTCCCAAGCCGTCTTGAAAGAATGGCTGTGATTAAATCTCTGTAATAAACTTTAAATTCATAGTAAAATAACACATACATTGATTTTATTCAGTGACATGTCTGCATAGAAGCTTGAATGATAGCTCTGCACTGTATTGATTCTATGAAAAAAAAATGGCCACCCAATCATCTTTTTAGCCAACTCTCCAATGCATACAATTTACTTTCTAACTTCTGACTGTCTTTGTCTATGCTTTAGGCCAGGTATTCACTGGTGTTTGGACAAGGTAAGTTCAAATGCCAGTCAGACCACATGTCAAATGTGAAAATGTTTGACATGTGCTGGTTAGCAAGCACTTGTACTTGTATTTGGAGAGGTCAATATAGAATACTCCATTGACTTCAATGCATTGAATGCACACAATGAAACAGTGAGTGTCCCAAAAAAAAATCCCCTTGTTCCACAAAACAAATACAACACTCCAGACCGCAGAACGAACAAGAGTGGCCATGGTGCCATTAGAAACAATGGGCTCTAATGTCACCCCCAGATTAAAACACCTTGGAAATGCATGTATTTTGGTGCCAGTCAGTATTATACTATAAATAGAAATATCTGTTAACTGTGCAACAATTTCATAATTTAATAAACCATATATTAAATTGTTATTGTAGTACTATAAGTTTAGAATTAAATGTATTTCTCCTAGGACTATTATATTTACATAATGCTTATTTAGCAAGTAACAAAATATTGGTATAGTGTTGCAAGTTCTAACATAAAACATATTGTTATAAATATATGAAAATAAAATAATCATTGGTATAATCAATAACATATTAAAAATGAAATTAAAATATAAATACACCTTTCTAATTCATCTAATCACTTTGTCACTCTTTGTCCCTTTGTAACATTGGCATGTGTCCACTCCTCATCATTTAATTAGCTCTTGAAAATGAGAGCAAACTGTGAAAATATGATTGCAGGATTTTAATATAACTTCTGAAGCGAATTGTGCAGACCGCATCTCAGCAAGTCTCCTAATTAACAAGGTAATTTTCCAAAGGGTGCCAGCAAAAGTTTGATAGGTTAAACTATGCTGTTTTAAAAGGCTGAGGCTACATCTATCTACTAGTGCATGACTTTTAAAATCAGGCCTGGAGTAAATCTAGAAATGACTGGCATGTCTAAGAGTATAAACGGTCTAGGGTGGGCTCCTAAACAGTACTGCTCAGCGTCAGTCAGTCTTGCTTTTAATAATCTTCGTCCACAGCAATATTAGACATATACACAACCATCAAGAATGATGGAAATACATTAGGGGATATATATAATTAGGCTTTGGGCATTGTAACAGGATTAGCCTCAAAAGTATTAGCCTTTGGGTCAGTGACTAGTTTTATGTGCAAAACACAGGTCCTTCTCCAACTGTTCTCTCAGCTCTTTTTCACCAACAGGACAGACCACAGCTCCCCACTGAGCTTTCTACTAAGCATACTGAGCTTTTCAATCCTATTATGGAGGATCCCAAACTCTAGTAGAGAACATGTTGCTACTGTCACCTAGCCTGTAACTATCACATATATGAATGTGGGTGATGTTACTTATTTGTCAGGGATGCTTTAAGCCGGGGCCTACCATTGTTTAGGTGATCTTTCTATGAGAACCACATTCCTAATTTATTGCAGTATGGTATCTAAAGCTACGTATGTCTGTGTGGCTTTGAGGTTGGCGTAAAATTGTATACACTTTGCAAAATTAAACTACCAATAGAGATGAGCTAAAGTGGTCGGCATCATTTGGGCAGGATGACCTTCGGCCACATTGTCCATGGCTGCATTTGGTGGGCTAGAGGCAGGCAGATCAAACTCTCAGGTATGGGAATATTGTCTCCCTGTCAGCACAGCCATGAATTGTGTGGCCGCATAGTTACTGGATATGCTGACATAACCAGTAGACAACTCTTCACACACTGATTGGTAAATGGTTGGAACTATCTACCAATCAGAGTGCAGGAAGCTGTCCACTGGTTATGACATTGTTGTAGAACAGTTAAACCTGTGTCTAGCGTGCAGGGAGACAGCATGGCACCACAGGTGACATAAATAATTAATTAGGGATTCCACCATAAATCTGGGGTCTGATTTTGTCACCAATAATTTAAAGGGGTGGGTTTGCATTATAAACCCACCAAAGATCTAGGGTCTGCATAGTAAAGCCACTAGAGATTTCGAGTGCTCTACATTATAAAGAAACCAGACATTTTAGGGGTCTGAACTGTTACACCACTAGAGATTTTAGGGGCCTGTATTGTAAAGCCATGTTGAGAGTGGTTAATCATGCACTGTTAAAAAGGTTAAGCTCACCTAGAGCCCCCTCTCCTTGCTATGAATGCTAATAATGTTTTATTTGTAAAAATTACATCTATATGTTATATATTTCTTAAAAAAGCTATAACCAATCCTGAGGTAACGATCCCACCAAGAACTTTCATTGACCCATGTCAGCGGTAAGTACGGCAGACGCCAACCCCCGCCACTGCAGGTACTGGGACGCCATGCTGTAGTGATCGGCTACCCTGGATCAGAAGTGCTGGCAAGCTCTGAGCGCCAGAGGACATAAAAAAAGCAGTCCTGGATTATCTTTGGAATGGGGCCACCACTGCACCCTATCTATAGCGATGATATGACTGGGCCTGACTTATGTTCGGACATACGTCCATTTGCATAGCAAATCTTGCGTGAAATAGCTCTGTGTATGCTCAGAAGTGGACCTTACGAAAATGAATGCCATTGCATACAATTCATGTCTGAACACAAATGTCTTGAGGGGCGGAACGTGGGAGGAAGGGGGCAGACTAATGTAGGCTATGTACACTAAGGGCGTGCTGAGGGTTTATTATTATACCGTTAATAGTTGTTAATGTGACCTTATATTTCACATACGCTTGTGCAAGTACCATTTATGCAGAGCATACTTACACCCGTTCGAGACACATCTTGAGATCCACTTTGATCTGAATACGGTCGGAACTACATTTAAGTTCCGTACTTTTTTTTAAACACAACTTGTGTGAAAGTTGCATCCAAACATGAATCGGGTCTTCTGTGCAGAGCTTTTATGTTTTCCTTATGTTTGTGTGGGTTTCCTGGAGGTGCTCGGGTTTACTGCCACAAGACATATTGGTAGGTTGATTAACTACTTTAAAAAATGGATAATAGTGTATGTGGATAGGGAATTTAGACTATAAATCCCAATGGGGTAGGGATTGATGTGTACGTTTCAATAATATCTGGAAGACATTGTAATATGGTGGCACTAAACAAATAAACAATAATAATTATTTCCTTTTGTTGAACAAGTTTCATGCCCTTTATTTCCAGGCTTTGGGAAGCCTTTATTGACAACCACCGGTAGATAAGGACCACCAATTTGAACATCCAAGGAGGCTACTTCTCCCTGATACCAAGAGCCCACAACTATGGAAACCAGAGCAGACATAAAGTGAGCAGGAAGAATCATGAAGCTTCATGGGACTTCAAATGGATTCCTAGATCTCTGTTAGTCTCTGCACAGTTTGATCGTCAAAGCGAGTGAAACATCCATCTACAGGACTATGTATGGTGTGTATGTGTCTTTTTCCCTTTTTTATATTATAACATGGTATTGTACTGTTATTGAATAACCTTTCAATAAAAGTGCTATAGTCTTTTTGGTATATTTTGGTTAAATGAACACATGTTCCATATTCAATGACATTTGCCTACTTATGAGACTCTTTACCCAAATAAGCAGTACGAGTGCAGGGAATAGGTTGAAGCATAAGCCCAGTCTTGCTGCCTTGGTATGGGAGATATCTCCTTTGATCATAGGGTACATTCCCAGACAGTCAGTATGGATAATGAGCCAGAAGGTGTCCCCAGTATTGTCACAAAAGCCACCTGAGATTTGGGGAACCTGGACTGTAAAACCCCCAGCGATTTTGGGGTCTGCATGTTATAGTGGCCTCCACAAAAGGGTTGGCCACCATAAGTGTGTGCCTGATACAATGAGGCCCGGGCCCCTAGGCTGACAAAGGTCCCTGTACTTCAGCCCATCTCACCCCCCTCTTGGCACCCCTGCACCTGACACAAATAGGTATCAAATAATGTAAAATGTAATGTAATGTAAAACTCTACATTGTGTTAAAAAGAGTCTGTTTCCTGTAGTAAAGGCTAACTATCAGAATACCGTTACAGATATACTTTTACAGCTGCTATATCTTACCCCACCAGCTTTCTCTGAAAAAAATATGCAATGGTTAAAAGGTGTTGTAACTATGCCAAAATGTATATATGTGTACAGTTTTGATTATTATCTTGTATTACTTGTGTTTCTAGAATTTCTCAAGCACAGAATATTTTTCCTTTTGTGGGCCCATGAAATGTTTTAGACATTCTGGAAATATAGAAATTAGAAACCAATGTTTTTGTATGGTAATGTCTGACTATAAATATAAGTACTTTTAATGCCTGACAAACACTAAATTAATAATCATTACTTGGTAGTACCAAATAACTCTTCCGTTATTGTTTTATGATAATATCAGCATTTCAAATGTGTATTGAGCAATCTAAAGATGACTAGAGAAAAGTATTTAATCATAATCCTCTTTGATTTCCACTGTGTTAGAAACAGATGACCATAAAAAAATTAATATGGAGCCTAAAACAGTTTATTGGTTTGTATGTAGCTAATTCGATTCTTTTTTGAAAGTTAGAGAACAAAATTTGAAATGCTGTTGCTGTATATATATTGTCAATGGGAAATTTAATCCAACATCACGATCAAAGCCTCTAATCTTAAACTGGTGACATTCAGCTCTACAAGTCTTTTAAAATAGGACCTGGGGAACCCGCATGAATAATAAATGCTTGCCTTTCTGATCTGCAAGAGTAGATTACTGGTGACTGGCTGAAATGAAAGACTAACAAACCAGAAGTATTGTACTTGTGATTTAAAGAGAGACTGGTAACAAGATAGCAGCGCGATCTTCCAATGACTTCTTAGGGGTGGAAAAATGTAAATAATTGTTCAGATGAGTGTTTAGCCAGAATAGCATAAAATAAGCAATTGCTGTTAGATGCAAGGGAGGGCTGGCAAATTTTAGCCAGGAGGGCATGACTCGACTCAACTCAGCAGCCTATTAGGACCATTTTAAAGGGAAAAATTGCAGGTGGCCCAGTGACCCAGCCAAAGGTAGCCCACTATGGGACCGACCCACGGGGCAGATGCGCCCCAGCCCAGCCTGCTCCTTGTTAGGCGCACGTAGGGACGCCAAGAGGAATTTTGGGCCTCAGCACAGCAACTTCTTGGGGACACTTCTATGGAGGCTCCAAAGTGGGCATAACTACACCTGGTTGGTGGTTATAGGAACACATTCATAAAAATGTATCACTTTACATTCATGTTTAAATATAACTTGTAGAAATTTGTAGTTAATTACTATTTTACTTAAATAACTTTTTTTGCACAAAAAGTCTATATTTTCACAATATTTTTGTTGGTAATACAGATGTTTTTTAGGGTGTGTTTCACTATGGACAAAGCACCTTTTTGTTAACTCCTGTTTGTCAGTGTGTCTAAAGTACATGACCATCTAACGACGTGTAATCAGATCATCATAGTGTTCAAAGCAGCACATAATAGTGTACTGATGAATATGTCTGATCTTGTGTGGAGCAATGACCTGACCACGTGTGTATTTGTTTAAGCGAGGTTATGGCCGCATATTACAGGGGCTGTGTCATGAAGTGTTCAGGGTAATGGAGACAAGTGGCATCCTCAGACTGAGTGATAGACAATGGAAGGAGCAGAGACCACCAAAAGCAGTTGGTGGACGATGTGAGTCTCTTTATACTTCAAATGGGAATTTTCTGATTGGGTGATTGAAGATTGTCTGCTATACTATATGAAGACGCTGCCATCTGTTCACATCGATTAATTGATATTTCCATTTGGACTGCAGCAGCAAAGAAACAGTCCGTTTTGATTTTGAAGTGGAAAACAACAAATGTTTGTATTTAACTGAATTTAAAATACAAATAGGGTAATGCCACGTTTATCACTAACATTGTCAAACCATATCTCTATGATATCTGTATGCTATGGTGAGGTATAAAAATACACATTTGTTCATCCTTATATAAACCTGGCACAGTGTTGTATAGCTGGATGCATCTTGAGATGCGTCAACTGAACATATGTATATAAATGCGCTTTTTCATTTGTGCACCTTTCCTGCTAATGTTGGGGATGTAAATGCATCCAACTGCACACAAGCCCCTCGCTGTTCCAAACGGAACGTGATGTGTGCTCTGAACAGTAAGTTTTACAGGGTTTTGGGCTGCACTGTGGTTTACACTACTGCTCATGTGAACAGCAGCGATGTCCCTGTACTGAGATCAATGATCCAGATGCTTGCAGGGCATTCAGGCCAGTTTGCTCACATCATAGTAAGCTGCCACAAACATTTTTATAGGAGTTACAATATTTGTCTTTGAAAGACAAATATTGTAATTGTAAGTGTTATTAGATCTACCAACTAGATAAATAACAATTTTGCGGCAAGAAAGTTGTCAATGTTTAAATTCCCTTAATTTTCCTGCAACCAAAAATTTTACTCAGCTGAATATGTTGAAATTGGTCTAGACACTAACATATAAAGGCACGATCTACCTATAGTAATCAAGGGGTTAATTTTAACTGACCAGCATGTAAGTCAATAAAGCACTAGTACAGGAGTTTTAAACACAGGAGACTTTATTAGATGTTTAAATGATTGATTCTGTAATTTAAGATAGCTTGCACTTAATCCGATATGCATTGTCTTATCAGTTATGTCTTGAGATATGTCAGTTATGGAGTTCTGAATTGCAAGTAACAATTAAGTGCTTTTACCTTGTATGTATTGTTTTTTTTACTTGCTGCATTAAGATAACCATTACAATAACCTCCTTTGAGACAGACCACAGGATGGTTAATAGACTGTAAGTAAATCCTTGCAGTGTCCCATTTCTCTTTCTCTACTAGCGGAACCTGATTAAATGTTTTTAACCTGTAAGCAGATATAAAATTTCACCAAAGGAACCCATACACTGTGTGATATTGCTGGTTAATTAATTTGTTATAGCACTAATTATTTGCAAATATCAGGGTGTATGGACCCAAAAAGATCACCAATCCCAATGAGCATCAGGACACTAAAATGGCCTCACCTGACTACTGTATCCCTTCAGACCTGTCTGTTTGCTCCAAGGAACCTGATCTGTCAGAAAATGTGAGCAGAGGTTTGAGGCCAGACATTTCTGCAGAGTCTCATCACGCGAGGCTTCGGTGGCACTTGAATTTGAGTTGATTCTCACCCTAGGGGAATTCAATTGCCGGTGATTACGGTAGGAATCTCTGCTCATTTTTCCTCGCACCTCTATGGAGGAAAAATGAGTGGAAATTTCTGTCAAAATCTCTGCTGTAAAGTGTCTCAAGAACCTCCCAGAGACACTTTGCTGCTAAATTGCCTATGACTTTAGAAAAGGATGAGCTTTCATGATATTATAGCAGTACTCAGTTAGGTAGGTAAAAACAATGAATTGACATTAAAAGAAAGTGTAGCTGATCAAAAAGGACATTGTGAATAAAGTGGACAGAGTGCAGGCAGAGGAGTATGGGTAAAAGAGAGCAGAGGACGACACAACGCAGGATGCTGCACAGCTCATCCCCTGTGTAAAGTGGCACTTGTATATGAAAAAATAATATAGTTAATTTAAAAATTAACCACCAAGGTTAAGAAAGGTACAAAATTATAATTCAATTGCTGCAAGGCAGAAAATATGGAATACTTGCACTCTGAAGCAACATAAACAAGTAATGTACACATAAATAAGTGCGTACCACAAATATTAAGCCAAAGTATACAAGTTTTTTCATTCTATGCAGTAACTACTTTTATATGTTGTCCTGTGAGCATAAATTCTTAATTGCCTCCTAAAGTCTATTTTGGCTTTTAATTTAACAAACGAATTGTATAAACGTATTGCTAAACAAACTTCATAGGCTCATTCAAATGTATATGTGATTTATGGCCATTTCTATCTAAAGGTCTGTCTATGAAAGTATATAATTGTGTCCGCTTTGATTGGGCATCGGCTTACCTCATGTTCCCATCTCATGGTCACAACCAACCACAGCGTACAATCGTGCAGCGCAATCAATCATGTCTAGATTTGTCCCGATTATTATTTCTTAGCTGGGATCTCCTAGACCTCTATTTAGTTTTTCAGAAGTTCAATATAAACACCTAAAGCTGCGTTTTGTAGCGAAATAATGGAAGTGGCTCTATCCCAAAAATGAACAGGTGAACACATATATTACTCACTCCTCTCCAATTACCTCTCATTCCCTGCAGCCGTGACACCCGGCTCTCCACCACACCGTTGCCGGTCAGATATGGGCCGAATCGCACGATGACCAGGGCCTTCTCCGGCATGTTATCCAGCCTACTTCTCGCTGTACTTGTGGTCAACAATCCGGTCACTACAGCAACCATTGTCAGATCGCAGCAGGAGCGCTGAGTACAACACTGAGCAATGATATTACAGTGCGGAGCGGCGTGTTATATGTTTCCTAAACTATATTAAGAATGCTTTACATAATACAAGAATGCTTTACACAACACAAAATAACTGACTGCTTAACGACGTCAGAAGATTCAAACAAATAAGTAATGCATTTTTTTGCCAAATCATGTGGTCCTGATTTATCTAAAGTGGGCATGGTTTTACACATGGTATATGGAAATTGTTATACAAAAATAGTATAATCTGACACCACAGCCCCATGTAACTAGTGTTCAATGCAGACTGTATTGCTCACTAAACAATACATAGGGGTCTATGCATCAATAAGATGCGGTACAGCTAAATATGCATCGCTGCACATCGCAGTGATGCATATTTAGGTACCGCTAAGTTGCAAATACTGGGGCTACTCTGTGAACGCGGCGAAGTGACCCCTCTCCTGCGATCTTTTTTTCCTGCTTAGTGGCAGCTTAGCGCTGCTGATGACAGGAGGAAGTGCTGTGCGTATGTACCACTGTTCCGGATTCTGCGAAGCCAGAGAGGCTTCAGCAGAATCCCATAGGAAAGACAGGTAAAGCCATCCTGAGATGACGTTACCTGTCCATGCAATGCAAAGCTTATCAAAGCTTCAAGTATTGCAGAACATCGCAGTCCCCATAGTAATCTATGGGGACTGCGATGCTGCACGGTGTTAGCCTAAATGGAGGAGATTTCTATGAAATCTCCGTTAGGCAGTCAATACATAGCAAACTTACTTAAAAGATGCGGAAACAGCCATTTCTGCATCTTTTAAGTGGAAGTTACCTTGATGCATAGACCCCATAGTGTATTCTAGAGAGATGTGTCTATAGATGTAGATGAATAGTGTGTGTATTGGAGTTTTTTTGCAAATATATGTATAAGACCTTGATTCTCTACTAAGCCCATAATGTCATGCTCAGTGAATAAGGAGATAAAGTACTTTTTTTTATTTAAATAGCAATGTTTAGTAATTACTAATATTTAAAGTCAATTGATTTCTGTGCAATGTGTTGTAACATAGTAACATAGTTGATGAGGTTGAAAAAAGACACCAGTCCATCAAGTTAAACCTATTTGGATCTCCTGCGATCTCTCACTTATATTTGAAATTGATCCAACCGCCAAACTGTTTCAATTATGAAGATCCCCCATACCCAATATTGCAGTCCTATTTTTACCCTATATCCACTACTATCCTTCATTTTGATTAACGGTCGTATCCCTGGATACACTTCTCCACTAAAAATTTGTCTAACCCTTTCTTAAACATATCTATTGAATTTGCCATCACACCCTCCCTGGCAGTGAATTCCATATCTTGACTGCCCTTACTGTAAAGAACCCCTTCCTCTGCCGGTTGTGAAATTTCCTCTCCTCTAACCTTAGGGGATGACCACCTGTCCTGTGTATGGTCCTTGGGGTAAAAAGTTCCCATGAAAGTTCTCTGTATTGACCCCTAATGTATTTGTACATAGTAATCATATTTCCTCTTAGACACCTCTTTTCTAAAGTAAACATGCCTAAACTGGCAAACCTTTCCTCATAACTTAATGACTCCATACCTTTTATCAATTTTGTCGCCCTTCTCTGAACCCTTTCTAATTCCAAATTATCTTTTTTTTAGAGTTGTGCCCAGAACTGTACTGCATATTCAAGATGAGGTCTTACCAATGATTTATACAGTGGCAAAATTACACTGTCTTCCCTTGCATCTATGCCCCTTTTTATGCATGTCAATACTTTATTTGCCCTTGCAGCTGCTGCTTGACATTGAGCACTATTGCTTATTCCAATTCCATTTAATATATAGATTGCGTTCTTGTTTTTGATCCCTAAATGCATAAACTTACATTTATGTTAAACCTCATATTCCATTTGGCTGCCCAATCCTCCAGTTTATTTAAGTCCCTCTGTAGAGAAGCTACATCTTGCTCTGATTTTATTACCTTACAGAGTTTAGTGTGATCTGCAAAAATAGAACTTTACTCTGTAAACCATCACCAAGGTCATTAATAAATATATTAAAAAGGAGTGGCCCCAGCACAGAACCTTGAGGTACTCCACTTAAAACTTTTGACCAGTTAGAAAATGTTCCATTTATCACAACTCTCTGTTCCCTATTCTCTAACCAGTTTTTGATCCAAGTACAAATGTTGTTTCCTAGACCCAGTTCCCTTATTTTATAAACCAACCTCTTGTGTGGCACTGTATCAAAGGCCTGTGCAAAATCTAAGTAGACCACATCAACTGTGATGCCCTGGTCTAAGTTCTCACTAACTTCCTCATAGAAACTAATTAGAATTGTTTGACATGACCTATCGCGCACAAATCCATGCTGATTACCACTAATAATCTTATTGCACACCAAGTAATCCTGAATACTATCCCTTAATATACCTTCCAGTAATTTCCCCACTATTGATGTCAGGCTTACAGGTCTATAATTCCCTGGTTGTGATCTTGTCCCCTTTCTAAACAATGGCACCACATCTGCTATTCGCCAATCCCTTGGTACTGAGCCTGATGAGATTGAATCTATGAAAATTAAGAATAGCGGTCTAACTATTTCTGAGTTTAGCTCCATAAGAACCCTTGGGTGTATGCCATCTGGACCTGGAGCTTTATTTATCTTAATATTCTTCAGTCGCCTTTGGACTTCTTCCTCTGTCAACCAAGTATTAATTAATGGTACGGTTTCATTTCCATTTTTATGTATTATTTCTACCATTTGTTCCTCTCTAGTAAATACTGAAGAAAATAAAGTGTTTAATACCTCTGCTTTTTCCTTAGTATTATTTATCAATTCACCCATCTCACTTCTTAGGGGTCCTATATTATCTATTTTAATCATTTTGCCATTTATATACTTGAAACACTTTTTGGGGTTTGTCTTACTTTCTTTAGCAACATGTTTTTGATTTTCTAATTTAGCCAATCTAGTTTCCTTTTTGCATGTTTTATTACATTCCTTGTACCTACGGAAGGACTCCTCAGACCCTTCAGACAGAAACAATTTAAATGCACGCTTCTTTCTTTGCATTTCTTCCCTTTCCTTTTTATTTAGCCACATTGGTTTAGACTCTTTTGCATTTATTTCCCATAGGAATGAACATATATGTGTATGTTTCTAACAACATTTTAGAGACAGCCCACTTTTCATCCGTATTTTTTCCTTCAAAAACTTTGTCTCAGTCTATGCACTTTATAGACTCCTTAAGCATATAAAAATTTGCCTTTCTAAAGTGTAAAGTCCTAGTTGATCCCTTATAATGTTGTTTCTGGAAGCTAATTCCAAAAGAGACCAAATTATGATCACTGTTTCCCAAGTATTCCCTTATTTGAATATTTGATATTACATCTATATTATTTGTTATTACTAGGTCCAGTATAGTCTGGTTTCTAGTTGGTTCCTCTACCAATTGGGACATGTAATGGTCTTTTAGCGTGCTCAGAAACCTATTTCCCTTAGGTGTACCGCAGGGCTCAGTACTCCAATCAATGTCCGGATAATTAAAATCCCCCATAATTAAAATCTGACCTAGTTGTGTAGCCTTTTCAGTTTGCTGTAGAAGTTGGGCTTCGTCAATCATACTAATATCTGGCGGTTTACAGCATATCCATATCAGCAACTTCTCTGAACTTTTTCCTCCGCTGGATTTTTCCACCCACAATGCCTCTATATTATCACCAATATTCTCGTAAATAACTTCCTGAATACTTGGATTTAACTCTGGCTTAATATAAAGACAAATTCCTCCTCCCCTTTTATTTACCCTATCTGAAGAGAGTATAGCCTTCCAAGTTGACTGCCCAGTCATGTGTATGATCCCACCAGGTCTCTGTAATACCTATAATATTATACTGCTCATTCATTGCTACTAGTTCTAACTCCCCTATTTTACCTGTCAGGCTTCTTACATTAGCAAGCATACATCTAATTCTATTGCCTCCTTAGGTATTTCTTTTTGCTTTAAAAAGGGCCTCTCCTTATCGGCTATGCTTCCCTTCCCCCCCTCTCCACCCCCTTGACTCTTGTTAAATTCCTCCTTACTACTCTCAATGTCTATTCCATAAATACTTGCTTGCCCCTCCCCCCGAAGCCTAGTTTAAAATCTCCTCCAACCTTCTAACCATCTTTTCCCCTAGCACAGCAGCCCCCTCCTCATTCAGGTGCAATCCATCTCGACAATAAACTTTGGTCCCCTCTGTGCTGGAGAGACCATTCCCCTGGTTGCTAGAGGAAGCAGTCTCACCCAACTCTACCAATTCTGAACTGCCTTCCACAGTATCTTCATCCAATCTGCCAAATCTGCTGGGATTGCTTAGCTCAGAACTGGCCTGCCTCTTCCTCCCTCTGTTACCCCTACTAACTGTGACCCAGCTGCCTACCTGTGCATCCTCCTCTGTCTCTGCTCCACCCTGCTCAGGTAATGCATCAACGGTGAGCTGTAAACTCTGCTCCAGGTCGGCAATCTCTCTCAATGTTGCAATGGTCTGCTTTAGATCAGTTGTCTGGGCTTCCAAAGAGACCAATTGCTCACATTTCTCACAGAGGTATAAACCTTGGAACAATTGCTCCAAGTGTGCATACATATGACAAGATATGCATTGAGCGAGATCATCAAGCCTGCTACTACTCATCTTATTATGGCTAACCTAACTTCTTATAGCCTACAGTGAACTCAAAAGTACTAACCTTTGCTACCCACTTACCAGATTAAACCCCTTCCTGGATTCAACTCCTTGCTAGATCTAACTCCACACTTTAAATAAACAGCACTTGAAATCAAACAGCAGTGGATGGTTAGAATTTAAAGATACATTGAAATACTCTATAGTACTCTATGTCAGGGGCGGGCTGGACCGGGGGGCAGGGGGGCAGTTATCCCCCGGGTCGCTCTGTCTAACGGCTGTTCGGGCTGGACACCCGGCCCCCCGCCCCCCGTGGATGCATCAGTTGTCACACGATGCTGCCGCGTCAGCGCTCAGGCAGCTGCATCGCATGTCATGTGATGCAGCTGCCTGTGCGCTGACCTGGCCGCATCGCGTGTCATGTGATGTGGCCGCCTGTGTGCCCCCCGGGCTGCAACCTGCCAGCCCGCGCCTGCTCTACGTCTCTTCTCATGATCTTTCCCCTCCCCTCTCTCAGGTATCCAATTGTCTCTCCGACATCTCCTCCTGGATGTCTTAATGTTTTCTCAAGTTAAATTGAGCCAAAATCGATCTCATTGTGTTCCCTGATTAAAGATCTTCACCCCACCTTGACCTCTCTATCACTGTTAACAAATCCACCATCCCATCTGTTCCCCAACTCCACTGCCTGGGCATCACTCTCGACTTTATTTTGCCCTCCTCATTCATTCTTTTGCCCAATCCTCTCTCATTCCACTGCCCCATACATCTCCAATCTCCTCTCCATTCACACTCCCACGCGTTCCCTGTGATTGGCCAATGACCTTCGACTCTCCTCCACCCTGACCACCCCATCCCACTCCTGAATCCAAGATTTCTTCCAGGCTGCCCCCCTCCACTGGAAAGACTGCCCTCGTTCTATCCAACTCACTCTTATTCTGTGCACCTTCATACAGGCACTTAAAACTCACTTGTTCCTTAAAGCTTACCTAAATATCTCTCTATGTTTGATTACCTCAGCTCTCTCTTCCACTGTCCCTCATATGCTCTCCTCTTGCCGTAGACCCCTCCATTGAACTCCCCCATGAGCCTGTTGTATGTTTGCCCTCCCTTTAGGATGTAAGTTCTTACGAGCGGGGCCCTCTTCCCTCCTGTCTCTTTACCAATTCTTCTACTTCAGCTATACTGGTTTTAGCAATACTTGGAACATTTGGAGTCTTAGGGGTAAATGTATGAATGTCTGATTTTTTCAACTCGCCGGAAATTGGCGACTTTGCAGGTACATTTTAAAGCGGCGATGGCTTGTAAAGGCAAGTTTGCATTTACAAGCCGTTAGTTTTGGCTGTAACACCAACAATTGAATATGCCCCCTTAGTGTCTCTCTGATATTCTGGCTCAGATGCACCCTGATCTGCTTCACATACTTTGTAACCATCTCATCGGTGTCCTTGTGTACCATAAAATGAGCCTCTGTACAATACAGAAGGTATTTTAGTGACCACTATACAAGACAGAGTGCACACTAGAGACAGCTATACAGTGACAGCCCTTTTCTGGAGTGCACAGTACTATGCAAACAATAAACAGTACAGTTTAAGATGGAGGAGGCAGATTCTACCTTTGTACTTCCAAGACCTGAACCACTGTGTCTCTAAACACATCTGGACATGTCTGTATTCATGTAATGTATGCTGTAAAACACAAATATTGTTACTTTAAAGTAATGAAATATATAATACAATATAGTTTGCAATATTTGTTAATGATTTCCATCATTTTGTTATGCCTAAACGTGTTGGCTGAGCCTCCTCATTCAGGGCCTGATGCTGATTTAGGAGCAATGCAAAACGCAGGAGCAAATTTGCACCTAGGCAAAACCTACTTTTTTTGCTTTGCTCCTAACTCAGCATCAGACCCTCAGTATGTACAGCTAAATTCATACTCCTGCATTAACTTGTTTCTTCCCTGCAAGCATGACTGGAATAAGCAACAATAAATGCATCTAAAGAGGATCTGGACCTTTGGAAAATTATACCAGATAGACAGATTTATTTATGTTGCCCTTAGTTACAAAAACTGATCTCTTGTGTAAATACAATTGTATCTAATGCCTTGATAATGCAATTAAATAAAAGTGACATTCTTCCTTAAACCCAGGTGTGCCTTGAGAATAAAACCGTAATATGCAATACTCTATTACAGAGATGTTATCTTGTAGCCGGATCATCCATTAAGTAACCTAAGTTCCCACCTAGAGCTCTGAGGGGCCCAGATTACCCTAAACGATTACTGTTTTGTTTTTTGTCTTTTACAAATATAGGTGGGAAAGGGGCCCAAAGCAATGTGTTGTCTAAGACCCCGTGGGGTCTTAATTTGGCTATATGTGTTTTTCAGAAATCTCTACTTATATATACCATACTTGCCAACTCTCCCGGAATGTCCGGGAGACTCCTGCATTTTGCGAGAGTCTCCCAGACTCCCGGGTGAGTGTGGCAATCTCCCGAATTCTGCCCACTTCACTAGGAAGTGCCCCACTTCCTAGTGAAGTGGGCAGAATTAGGTCCCGAACGCCGCGATTCCCGGTGAATCGTGATGTTTGGCCCCGTCCCCCGCTGTCAAATGGGTCATGACGTCACAGGGGGCAGGGCCAAAAAGACGTGATTTTGGCCGCCCCGCCCCCCTCACGCCCACCTCCACTGGCAGGCTCCCGGAAGAAGGCTGAAGAAAGTTGGTAAGTATGATATATACCTATACTTATTCTGGGTACACACTACAGCAAAATTCTAACAATGCGATAGTTTTAGAGATTTTACCATAGACAGGGAAAAAATAAGTCCTGATCAGTATGCTGATTCATGTGTATTATGCCCGTTGTACATGATTACCTTCAGATCTGTGCTCTTCATCTGTCATAATCAGCGGCTGAAAAGATCATGACTCTGTAAACTCTATGGAGATCCTGATCGTGAGTGCATACACACTGCAGGAATGGAACAACATTGTTCCATCGTTGAATGAGATTTTAAGTTCAGTTTAAAAATCTTGTTTAATGATAAAATGGGCTTTTGAACGATAATCGTTCACCGTTTCAGGGTACACACTACTGTGATACTGGGCCAACCGGTCGTTTATTGCCTCACTGACCCAATAAGCGTCTGAAAACACTATAGTGTGTACCCGGCCTTATTTTAAAAGAACATTTCTCCCAAGAAAGATTACTTTATTTATAAACCTTATGTAAGTAACAATAGATGAGCTCAATGCCAGATATCTCAAATAAATCGCAGTCAAATTGCTGCTGGAAGATTGTTGAAAACTTATCTCTATATGAAAGGGAGTTTACACATCCAACTTGTTTGCTAGTATGAAGACATTGAAATATTTTTTCAATAATAACTAAAGCTGATTTTATTATGGTTTTTTTTATCATGTAATTGTAGTCTTTTCTTATTCAATTAGTTCTCTAGTTTACTATGATTTCCCTAATATCACAATCACTTGTAACATAGGATGTCTTCTCTTATTCTAATCCTTCCATCCTTCACATTCAGACCTGCCCTGATTTTTAATTGATAACCATGGGCCTGATTCATCAAGGTACGCAAACGCATACGCATCTGTGTTTCATACTTTGAGTGACGCAAACCGTTATATTTGCATTGGAGTTTGAGATTGAGTTGACTTTGAGTGCCGTATCTGCTCTGTTTGCGCTGCGTATGTGATGTTTTACGTAGCTCAAGTCCCGTTTAGCGTATGCGTTTGCGTACCTTGATGAATCAGGCCCCATATTTCCATCTCAACAACTGACTATCCCACGAGAACTAAGGAAGAATTTATAGTTATGGTAGGTTTCTGGGACCATCAAAAATAGTTGTATTCTGCAAATGGTACTTTTAGTTGTCTTACAACCAATCTACACTAGATTAAAAGGATAGGACTTATTTTTCACTTTTCTGGACACATCTAATCAGTCATGAACATTCTCCTCTGTCACTTCTTTTTTTATACAGTATCTGTCATTCACTATTGAGTGGAAGTGTTTATATAGACACATCATTTAGTGCAATCATGTAATTGTCTATGGCAGGAAGTTAGATCAGAATGTGTAGAATCTTACTTTAGGTTAATGCAACATGTTATTGTTGATGTTTACACTATAGAGCGCTTTTTAAAATAGCGGGAAGCTAAACCTATGTCTTTCTAGATTTTTTATATTAGTTTTATGTCTCATTTATTGGTATCTGAATCTATATCTCACTGTATTCCTTGTTTTACTGTCATTGACATTCTTCATAACTAATTGTTTCCGACTTTCTCTTATAACAAATGCTACTAACTTCTCTAAAGAATTCATTCTTCAGCTCACTTTTCATTTTCTAGTGAAAATCTCAGAAATCTAAAGTATTTGAAGGCCATTTTATAGAGCCTTAATGAATCTCTTGAGCTCAACGATATAGTTTTATTCACTGTGGGCTAATTTGTGATGTGTTAATATGATGATTATTGTTGTCATTATTATTAATGGAGGAATCCTTCTATATTTCAACTTACTATTCCCATTTGTTTGGATGATTTATTTATAATATTCTCTGCATACAATTGGTTTTGTTTGTTTTTAGTCCATATTTTCTTTTTTTGTTTTTGTTTCTATCATTATTTTTATTATTATTTTTATTTGGATCTATGAGAGTTTGGTTATATACGGTACTATGGAGCTAGCTCTTAAGCATAATGTTTTCTTAGTGGGACGTGAGTTAATTCGTATTCATACCGATGGGTATCTTCTTATGTCTGCGTCTAATGTTTTTTAAAAATATATCTATATGTACCGTTTGTATTTTTATGATGTTTCCTGATGTGGATACTGTAGATATGTGTTGATTATTGGTTAATAAAACCATATGTTGGGAATAATATATTTTCAGAAAGGTTTCTAAACAATTATAAGTATTATCTTCTGTTAGTATATCCCATGTCTAGATTAGGGTCTGAAGTATTTGTGCACCATTGGGTATAGGGTTAATCCATTAACAGGTGAAAACTGTTCCTATTTAGGCTGAACCATATAAAAGACTGCTAAAATAGCTGTGAATTATATCTCTGATGAAATTACCTGCTTGGTGATGAAACACGTCAGTGAAAGCCTAACTCTTTTATACCACTTACATTCATTACCAACTTATTACCAGACTTTTCGCTACCCTTTGAAAGATTTAAATAGATTCAATATGCTGTGTGAAGTCAACTAATATCGCTGCAAGTTTGTGTCGGGACACTATTACCTTGAAGCATGCATAAAAACCGATAAGAGTCTGAGAACGGAGTAGCAGCTCCATTGCTTTCGGGGATATTGGTGGAGGAACACATTTCTAACAAGTACTTGTGGATCTTTTGTTAAGGTACTGGTCTCACGGATTATTACATCTCCAGGAATCTGGTAAGAGACTGTTACTTCAATATTTTTTACACGGACAAGTAAGTTCCTCTCCCCATATTTACAAGAAGCCGTTTTCAATCTACCATTTGGGTCATACTATTGGATATATATGTGATTGACTATTTTTTCACACTCCATATCACCAGTATCATTAACCCTTTGGTGTGAACTGCGATCAACTGATCGGTTGGATTTATCCGCATTATTATTTGTCATATTTGTAGGTGCACCTACTATTTTTATATACATGTTTTTTGCTGTATTCATATTATAGTAATGTGGTATTTTTATATTATGTGATCTTTGTTCCAGTACACATTATCCATGTGAATTTGTGTTGTATTTTAAATTCTATATATTATATACCCTTTGCAGTGCACAAGTACTTTCAGGAGATAGGGTGACCATTGCATTATCGTTGTGGTTTCCATTTTACAGAGCTGAATGCACAGTTTCTGGTAAGTGGATACATCACCTCCTTTGTTGATTTTGTTGCTTATGGATGTAGTGAAGCTTGCAGTACCTCATTTCCAACATTGTGGACAAGATACATTGTGTGTTACCCAGTTGCCCCATGTTCATGAAGAAGTTGGTAATGGGCAATGGGTATTTACATCGTCTGTGATTAGGCTCCTTTGCTAGGATACATTGTGGGAACTTGTTATCTGCAGACAATGTGGAGCTGCCGCCAGCTTGTTATCTAAGATGAAAATGAGAAGCACCAGAGTCCCTATCCCTCCAATCAAGGATCCAAAATATGCAGCGCAGCCCTGAAGCATGGAAACCAGAGACTGGAGAAAAGCATGTGCCCAGAAACGAGAAAAGATTTAGTGTGGAAGATCACGTTGGATGGAACAACAGGCTAACAAGAGCTTAGGGCTCCTGCAGGATTACATGGATCGGAAGCCACAAAGAAGAACTGTTTACACCGGGGTTCTTCTTCCTTCTTCTCTTCCTTCTTCATTCCTAGGGGAATGTATGTGTGTGTCTTCCTGCTGAAAGCGGGGTGATACTGAAGCAAGATTACTGCCTTGCCAGCTGTGAGGGGAGGTAGAAGCCACGTGACAACCATATTGTGCCCGATATTGTGCAGATATCTCCAGGGTTTTGCGAGAAGAGACTGAAACAGTATGGTATTGTGTTCCCGGTGTGTTATGTTGCAACTGTTATAGTGTAGTTGATGTAACCTTTTCATAAAAGCACTATAGATCTGTTGATGATTTGTTTTAACTAAACGTAAGCATTTTTTTATTCAGATTTTTGCCTGGGTGTGAAAATATTTTCCTGCATTTTCAGTGCTTGAGGTGGGTGAGAGTCTGAAAGATAGTCCAGTGAGCACTGACCTGGAGCAGGATTCGCGGCTAATTAAATCTGGGTCAGTGTGCAAATAGCCTATATGAACCCTGGTATCCTTATTTAAAGTTAGGAGAATGTACGGTGTAGCTCACCTATAAAGCGCAGTATACAATTAATCTGCCCAGTACTTGTGCGCTACATGCAAAAGCAGGCAGTATTTTTCTGGCATGCAAAAAAAAAGTTGCATTTGCACCCATTGTATCTAAGCATGATTTGTCCAGTTGCAATTTTTAATTGGATTTGCTCTTAACTCTAAATGTGAGGGTTATGTTTATTTTTATTCACTTTTTTAAAAAAGATTTCTTCTAGTTGAACACTATGTGGTCAAAGGCTTAGGTCGACAATTCAAATGTCGACACTATTATTAGGTCGATTCAATGAGATTAGACAGTATTATATGGTTAGGATTAGGTATAGGGGAACCATTTGGCACTTTAATAATTGCAATTAAAAACAAATGTACATTAAGCATTATCGATTATCCTCAGAAGATCCTCATAGTGATCAAAAATATTTCATCTCCACAAGACAATTAAATCTGCTTATCTCATCATCATGAGACATCCAATCTGATTAACAATGATAAAATATCTTTCTTCACAACTCTAATGCACCATTCAATATTCTCATATCTGTATCATAATATTCATTCACATTATAAAATGTACAAGTATTAATCTTTAGTTTTCATACCCAAATCACCAAATGTTAATTCATCCTATTATGTTGTCAACTTCTGGTCTATGGAACGCAAACAATGGAATTTGGAACACAAAATGTCATCAGGCTATAATGGCAAATGCAACTTCTCATAATCACTACTCGCTTAGACATTTGCTAGGTTGGTATCTGGAGTGGGACAGGGAAGGCACAGGCGATGTCAAATAAGAATGCATTGTGTGCTGTGTGGAATAATGAAGCATGATTGTAATTCTCTGATGACTAGTTACGTCATACAGGTCCGGGCACATTCCTGTGCAGTGTCGGACTGGGGCATGAAGGGCCCACCGGGGGACTGCAACGCTAGGGGCCCACCAGAGGGGGTGTGGCCAGCCATCATAGAAGCGAGAGCAGACACTAGAGGGGGAGTGGTCAGCCCACAAAGGACAGCTAGCACCATAGTGTTGTATATAAAGAATGTAGTGTGTATATAAAAAATACACAGTCTTGACCTGCCCCTTAGATTGGGCAGAACAGTCACCAAAAATCGGGATTGTCCCACTAGACCAGGCTTGGCTAACCTGTGGCACTCCAGGTGTTGTGAAACTACAAGCCCCAGCATGCTATGCCAATATATAGCAGCCTATTGCTGGAAGAGTATGCTGGGACTTGTAGTTTCACAACACCTGGAGTGCCACAGGTTAGCCAAGACTGCACTAGACAGACTGTCCTACCTGTTCTTGTCACTTCTACCACCTGTGGCTGCTGGTTTCTTTATTTGCGGCTTGTCTGGATCCAGGAATGTTGGCGGCCCTATTTGGAAAAAATAATGGGTACATTTAGAAAATTTCAACCAGCCCTGGCGTTAAATCAATAGGACCCACAATTAATACTTTTCCACCACCTACCACACAAACATTACTTTGCCACAAGCCCGCTGTGCCATCAGACACACACTAGTTCCCCTTAATCACCATGCAGTGCCTCCTTATGATCACACTGTGCCCACCATCATCATCATCATTTATCATCATCATCATCATCATTTATTTATATAGCGCCAACATATTCCTTAGCGCTTTACAATTGGGGACAAACGTAATAAACTAATAAACAAACTGGGTAAAACAGACAAAGAGGTGAGAAGGCCCTGCTCGCAAGCTTACAATCTATGGGATCATGCTGCTTTTGCTCCCCCCCATCTCCTGGCCCCCTTTCATCACCCTGTGCCATGCTGACCTGGCCCCCCTTCACACTCTGCCATGTTGCTTTTGCCCCTCTTCACACTGTGCATGCTGCTTTGGCACTCTGCCATGGTAGTTCACATGCTCTTATGCCTCATCTCTCATGGCCTTATTGCACCTCTCTCTCATGCCCTTATTGACCCTCATCTTACATGCCCTTATTGCCCCTCATCTTACATGCCCTTATTGCACCTCTCTCTCATGCCCTTATTGACCCTCATCTTACATGCCCTTACTGCCCCTCATCTTACATGCCTTAATTGCCCCTCATCTTACATGCCCTTATTGCACCTCTCTCATGCCCTTATTGACCCTATTCTTACATGCCCTTATTGCCCCTCATCTTACATGCACTTATTGACCCTTATCTTACATGCCCTTATTGCCCCTCTCTCATGCCCTTACAGCCCCTCATCTCTCATGTCCCTCTCCCCCAAAATGACAGGCTGCTCGCTGCTGCAACGCTGCGCGCTTTACTAACCTTATCATCAATGGCTCCTGCATTCTTCGTGTAGTTCCTCTGGGCGGCAGGACGTCTCCAACATGGGCGGGTCTTCTTCCAAGATGAGTCATGTGACTCATCTACCAATGACTGTCTGCATGGCGCATGTGCAGAGAGCCACAGTCGCGTCTGTGCTCTATGCACTGAAAAGACAGTGCAGTGCTGTCAGTGTCACCTGACCTGCCTGTCAACCGAAGAACGGACCCGGGCGGGGGCGTGGCTAACCAGCGTCGGGGCCTACCGGAGGATCACCCGGTTTCCCGGCAGGCCAGTCCGACGCTGTATCCTGTGGCTAAAAGATCCGGTCAATGCAAATGTGCCTTGTCAGATTATTGAGTCTATTCCTGAGCAGTGTTCAGCATTTTCTTCTGTTGAATTCTTGTGTTTCTGACTTTGGCTTCCGTTCCTGACCCAGCTTCAAGTCTGACCACCACTCTTGACCACTGCGTGACATTTCTGACCTTAATACTTTATTGTCATCCATTTGTGAAATTATTATTGTATTACTTTACTCCCATTATTTCAACCATTGAAGATCTACTTTGCATACTATCTGGATGTAAGGCTGTTCATTGTTCCAGATCAAGATCAAGATCACACAGAGAGTTGCTTAATGGACCACAGGGGTTACCAGCCATTGGGGTATATGCTTTTGCAAACATTACATTGTAACAACTACTAGCTCTAACACACACAGGAGACTCACTGGTGGGCACTCAAACAACGGAATGGGCTCAGACCAGATGGTAGCTAACATGCAATAACCTGTGTCACAATATCAGTACCTTAATACAATTTTTGTATTTCCAATAATATACACCATGTGCATTGTGGCCTTAATAGAATTACATTTATACGATAAGTTATTTCTTCCCAATTGTGTGTGGGGGAAGGGGGATCTGGCCACACTCTCATGCAGTTCTATCACTGGCTGTTCGCTTTTTGGTTTCTGTCCTACAGTGAACTCCGATGGGCTGCTGGAGTTCAGTGCAGGACAGCAAACAGCAATCAGATGTCAGTGGAAGCCAGAAGACAGGGGCTGGCTTGAAAATTTTAGCCCATGGGCTCAGCAGTCTACTAGGAACATTTTAAAGGGAAAAAAATGCAAGTAGCCCAGTGACGCAGCCCAAGGTTGCCCACTATGGGACCTGCCTGGGGGCAGTTGCCCACCTTCACAAAGTCCAGCTAGCCTGTGATGGTTGGTACGTGTTTTTATTTATCAGCAGAAATTAGTCTGCATGTTAGATTGGGCACCAGTATGGGTCAAATATTAAACTTAGCACCAGATATGGTTCTGCATAGCAGACTGGGCACCGGATACGGTTCTAGAGCAGACTTGACACCTGATATGGGGGCCTTTGTGTACTTGAGAGCATGTACAGCTTATCTTTGTATACTCGACATTTCAACTTTTGGTATTTGGCGTTAGGCATAGCTCAGCACATTATATGTGGTACCAGATATAGCTTATGGCTCATCATGGAGGAGGAGGTTTTTTTATATAGACAGAAGAGTGAGAACGAGGGATTGGTTTACGTCAGATGGAGGAAAATAAAGATTTATTTTATACACATTTGTCTTAATAGATTTCAGCCCTAATATAAAGAACATAAATAATAGATTTCCTAAACAATAAATAACATACTTCTTTATTCTTTGAATACTAATATCAAGATATACAGATTTTTGTTCTAGTTTTCAGACAGGCTCAGATTAATAGATCTTCACATGAAACAATATACTATGCCATCTTAGAAAAATAAAATATAACACTTTATGTATCAGCTGTTTTAACAGAACCTACATGTATGTATATACAGTATATTCTATTTATTATGTAAATGACTATAGTCTATATTCAATAGTGGCAACGTTATGTTTCAGAAAATTACAATGTCATACATATGAAATATATTAAAACACAAAGCACTTGAAATTGTGTTAACACATGATATGGAGCAGACACTAAATAGAGCGAACACCCACAATAGCTCGCATGAATGAAGCAGGCACTCAAATTATGCTTAAAATTGCTTAGAAACATTATGTCTGCTTTGCAATCTTAATAGACATACATTTGAACTTTCCAAAGCAATGGATGGTATGGCAAGTGAAGAAAAACTTTATACAGTGTATTTATACATAAATTGATTTTACAGTATGACGTTCTCCCCATTTAAAGACAGTATGCAGTGCCTCAACTGATTATGTTACACATTCTATGGTGGTAAATGGGTAATATTAGACATGTAAACATTTTTTTCTTTCACAATTTCATGGAATGCCTTAAATTGTTCCTATATGGCATGCTTATGGAAGAAAAATAATCATTTTTCTATTTACTGCACAACTGTTAACAACTTTAGTGCTATACAATTACACTGTACATATGGTTTAAACATATTTACACTTTATATATGTTATTATGCACAACTGTGTACAAATGTTATTTAAATTAAGGCAGAATGATTAACATTGCTTTCTGCTTTGGCACTAAAGTTTACTTAACATAGATTGAGAGAGGTTTTATGAGGACAAAGACAGCATACATCCAGTGACATGTCTACGGACCTAGAAGCAACTGTACTGAAAGAATATATTGTTTTTATGCACCAGATACATATGCTTTTGTATAACGTTTGCAGGTTGTAATAACTAGGGAATAGTCTATCCCAGGCTTTGGCAATGGTAAATATCTCATGTACTGTTGGGGTCGTAGTCATAGATTCTGCTAGTTGAGAGTGGTAAATTCTGGCTTAAATATGGTTTTAAATAACTTTATATGTTTCTGCAATGTGTTCATGGCTGAGAGTTTGTCATAGCAGTTTGGACGTCAAAAAACAAAATAACTCTCTGGACTAAAGCGTGGATGAACGTAAATATACTCTATTTTCCTGGCATTTTCTGGAACCTTCAACGCTGTTGCCTTTAGCGACTGGTGTAACTTGTGCTCTCATGATACATGCCTTCATTATTGAATTCCACAGGTACAACTGCCTGCTGAATTAGAAAGTGGGTTGAACATGGAACAGTAGAGGAATACACCTGGCTAGACAGACACAGTGACCTGGCAATGGAGTGCTAATGCTTGTATTTAAAGTGATGCATTCCATCTGCTCTAAAAATGGCAATTATAGCATTACTTCAATGGCTTTAGATACAATAGACATCTAAGTTACGTTGTAATATGAAAAATGTAATCTTATTTAACGTACACAAGGTCTTGACTCAATGAACGTATTCTAATTTGATTTACTAAAGGAAATTTCTTTTTAGGTATTGCTTATTACAACATAATTGCTGCATGTTTCCACTAAAGAAAGACCTTAGCAATGTTAATCAAGTACTGCATTATTTACATACTAATTACATAAGATGATCATAATATACAATATTCTTTTCTTCTGAATAATTGACCTTAGATAGGTGATTAATGGAAAATTATTAGAAAAATAACTGTGATATACTCATGAATGTACACACATTCTTATTGCAGTCTGGAGCTCTGGAAGTACAAAACAACACTAACAATAAATACTGTTACATTAAAATGATTGTAAGCTCTTCTCTAAAACACTTACCTGTTAACTCGCAGCATTTTTCAATTACGGTCAGAGCTGAAAAATTTTCAGCTGGTGTTTTATGTTGAGTTTGGAGGAAAATGCTGGGAGCAAATGCACTAAAATGTCAGCTACTTTTTTCAGCCTTCTGAAAAGCAACCATCCGATGGAACCCACAAGAGTGCACTTTATTTGTAGGGCTCCCACCTGTCTCATTTATTTATCCATTTTCGCCAGAAATCTGTAACTTGGAATTCTTACTTTTACAGAATCCAGCCTATTAATGCATCTGGATTAACAGAATTATTAGATATGGGATCCAACAACTGTTTTAGTGAACTTGGTACACAAAATGATGCAAAGGATGGCTTTTATGAATAGAGCAACTGATTTTTTTGTTTAACAATTATGGCACTCCTTTTTATTTGCTGCAATTGAGCAACTTGTGCAACTGTATGATATGACAAACTATGCTTGGTGTCTCAGTGTTAAACTCAGTTAAAATCTCAAATTATACAATCCATATGGAACATACACAAAGTGTTTGTATGCAAAATGCATTAATCTGTGTTATTAATTTGGCATTACTCTTCATAGAGCAATATCTAAAGGTGGACTTCGGTATACAATTACGTTTTCTAGATTAGCCATTTCAAACTGGATACATATGAAATACTCATGACAAATTACAATTTTGATGCTTGCTGTCTGCCTGCAATTGTTAGCATAGGGGCATGCAGCATGCATGTGATTTACAGTAATGCATCAGCAATACAAACAGTGGGCCTGAGTCATTAAGGAGAGAAAAGCAAAAAAAAAGGTGTTTGTACCTGGACAAACCATTTTACAATGCAGAGGGTGTAAATTAATTTATTATTTTGCACATAAGTTAAATCATAGTTGCCTACTCTCCAGGAAGCTCCTGAATTTTTGGGAGCCTTCCAGGACTCCCGAGAGAGCAAGGCAACCTCTTGGATCTTGCCCCGATCATTGGTGAAGTGTGTGGGAGCAGGACCAAAAGTGTCATTCTGGCCCCGCCCCCTGGTGTGATAGGCCAAAATTTACAGTGTTTGACATGGGTGGGGCCTGACGACGCAAATCTCATAGCCACGCCCCCCATGACGGACCACCTACTGGACAGCTGGATGCCAATGTTGGCAAGTATGAGTTAAATATTGGTTGTTTTTCATGCAGCAGTCATAGTCGCACTCTCATTGAGATCTCCTCAATAAGGAGATTACTGCTGCCATGGAAGCACTACAGGGAGTGGAAGAACGCCTGCAGACAGGACGGATCAGGAATAGGAGGTGATCGGGGTGGGGGTGGGGGCTCACAGGGAAGGGGAGGGCTTACAGGGGCAGGGGGGGCTCACAGTACCCTTAGTCCGGGGGCAACCATTCCCTTAATCCGGCCCTGCTCAGGCCCCGTATATGTATGACATATACACAGTATATTTGAGTTGAAATAGTTGCCCTGGCTGAGGTACATGGTACATATAATTGGCTCTTATTTGATATGTATGGTGGTTTCACAAATACCAGATTTTAAGAATAGTTCCACTTAAGCCCTACTGAGCAAACAATACTACTTCAAAAATTATTTATGTCTATATCATGCCATGAATATTCTGATGTTAACAGTAAATTGCACCTTTTTTGAAAAATCAATTTCTCTCTATCTACTTTCCCTAACTATTCAGTCAAAATATATATATGGAAAATAAATAATACAACATCTGTACACTTCAAAAGTCTGTTAAGCTCTGTGTCCATTCTGTGGCTCTGATTTGCTTTTTGCTGGCGTTTGGGGCTTAGTGTTGTATTTAACACACAGATCCCCCATGGCACTCAAACTTTCTTCCACAGCTTTAGCGAACATGGCAGATGAAGTCTCTTTGCAGTCATGGAAGCTTGAGATGCAGAAGAGGATGTGTTCAGGCTGTGGGTTGTAACAGGATCCATATCCATTTGGCACCACTGGTCCATAGCAGCAGAACATTTCCATTGTGGTAGGAACCTGAAAAGCAAATCTTCATGAGAAAATTCACAGAAGATCATCATATTGAAATCTTTATCTTATAAATGGATGTACAGTGGCAGAACATTTTTAAGCATTTTGCAATACTTTAATAATGATTAACGTTATCAGCCTCATCAGCATTTGAGACTGTTCCCTAAAGAGTAAGTGGACACTATGGACGTTAGTTGGAGCTACCTGTACAATACAAGTGTCAGTCTGGTGAACATTTGCTACTAGAAACAAATACACAGAGTAGAACAAGTCCAACAGAGAGTACCTAAAGAGTACCTAAATTACAGACCCCAATAGTGGACTGCAGTCCACTATTGGGATCTGTATTTCTTGGCAGCCAGCAGAATGGGAACTGTATTTGTATAGTAGTCAGCAAAGCCTGAGGTTTTTAGTAGTTACCAGAGCTTGGAGTCTTTTGCTATAGAAGATCCTGAGGCCTGTATGCAGGGCCGGTGCTAGGGTCCACGGCTCCCTAGGCATTTTTAAAAAAGCGGCGCCCGTCCCCGTCCCCCCCGCAAAAATCGCCGCCCTCCTCCCTCCTCTCCTTACCTTGTCTCACCACCGCCGCCTCTCTGCTCCGTCTCCTCCCCTCCACTCACTGACACTAGTAAGTGGAGGGGAGGAGACGGAGCAGAGAGGCGGCGGTGGTGACAAAATAGCCTCTTCCCCCCCTCCCTGTGCATATGAATGCTGTGCGGCGGCCGTGACAGGTATGGTCAGCGGTCGCCGCACAGTTTTAAAGTATTTTAGAATTCTGTGGCGCCCTCCAGAGCTCGGCGCCCTAGGCAAGTGCCTAACCTTGCCTAATGGGAGCGCCGGGCCTGCCTGTATGGGTAGCAGTAAAGAGGGACTATGATATATAGGAGCCATTATTGGGTTTTGGATAATATATTAACCACCTTCGAGCATGTACTCTATAGTTGCTATCAGAGATTGAGATCTGTATTTTTTAGTAGTTACTAGGGATCTCAGATTATGGTCTGAATTGTTTAATAGTTACCAGGCATCTCAGACAGTATTCTCCAGAATGTGGTTCAGTGGTTGCCAAAATGGTCATTATTTTATATATTGGTCTCTAGAAAGGTCTCTGTATAGTATACAGGTCACTACAACGATCTCCATATTGAGTATTGACGTAGGCTCTGCATTAAATACTGGTCAGATGAGGCTGCGTTTTATATGATTATACCTCTTTTAAATAGCAATTTTGCTTACATTTCATTGATATGGTAAAACCACAACCATAAAAGGCCAACCACGCCTATAGCTTTTTAGAAGTACTTATTTTGAGGTACAACATGCTTTGTGTGTCTGATAACTCTCTCATTTGCATCCTCTCAATTTCACATTTCTTCCACTATGGCAAGCAAGGGAATGTGTAAATAGTATATGTAGGCCAGTAACCAGCAGACTCTGTAGTCTGAACAAGACCAACAGTTAGGCAAGGACAGAAAAATACAGGAAAAGGTTCAGATTGGAAGCAAAAGCAAGAATAAGTAAGCAGACAGGATGAAACAGGCACAAAATAGTAGTAAAAGTCAGATGAGTGCATAGGCAAACCTAGAGGGGGTTCCTAGTGCCTGGAAACCCCCCTCCAAGCCTGGGGCACTGTATAATTGAGGTGGCTGGACCCTGCTCCTGCTTCACACAGCTCTGCTTGAAAAGGGAGAGCTGTGTGCACCTAACAGTAGTATGTGCAGCATTGCCCATGTGTATTATAGGGATAGGAAGAGTTGGAGAGCAGCCAAGCACTGTCTAAAATTATAGCCACGCCCCCATGCATGCTGATCACGCCCACTGGTGGCGTGGTGTGGAAACCCCCCTCTTCAAATCTTGCGTTTTCCCCTTTAGTGCTTACAAAATAAGCAGATAGCAGTTACAGGTCATGGAACATTATATACTAAGCACAATTATATAGGCCAGGCAGAAGTTGGTGACTGTAGCTTGGAGTAAGCCACAATGGACCAGCAGATGCCCAGTATTTGTATCCAGGCAGAACCTAATTAATGAATTGCCTTCTGTTAACCACTTATCTGGTTTCATTACTCACTGAAATTCTATAGCCAAGTGTCTATATCCTACCATGCATACTGGAAATGTGTGAGTCTCTATTCTGTGGGTCTTTCCATTTTGATAGAACATTGTGGTATTTGCAGAATTACATAGCCTGACAAAGAAATTTTTATTTTACTCTCTCTATACTATAAGAAAGAAATGGGGCATAGCTTCCTAATATTTTGTTGAGGATAATAAGAAACTGTTCAGCGCTATATTAAACATGATATGGCTCAGCAGAACAAAAGTTGTTTTGTTTTCAACTCACTTGAAAGGATGAATCACTTGTCCTAATCACTAATGCATTTGTTTGAGTGCTTTGGTGAATCAGACTTGTGGTTTTAACAATTTTCAAGACAGAGATACAAATAAACTTTACAGCTTTATAATATGATACTTTAGGCTTGGGTATCACACATATTCTTCTATTCATTTAACAAATACATTGAAAACATGTCTATATTTTGATGTTGTGGGGAAATTACATGCCTAATTGCTGGTAATTCTTATTGCGTTACTTATGTATTTTAAGGACTTCTTTGAAGGAATTCTATTTCTAACAGTATCTGCTTTACTATATAAATGCTATTTGTGTTAAAGTGAATTATTTTACATATTATAAATAATGAACTGTAGAGTATGTCAGGGTGGTTTATCTCCCCTTGAAATTGATACCTCTTTATATGAGACACACATTATTAGTAGGTGTATATCTGACGAAGAATAAAGTGTTCTCAGAACCACCATTTATCTCTCAGTATTGAAGCCTGGGTAGGTAATGCTATAAAATAGCTTTCAACAAAGCCTACTGGTGCCATAAAATTACATAAGACCCTTTGTTATAAATACATTCTCTCTTTTAACTTCACTGCTTGACCAATCACTCCTCCTGACGAAGTTGTTTTACAACGAAACGCGTAGAGGACTTGAGGTGCAGTGTATGTGAGGACTGCTGGTTACTGATTACAAGTTTCATCCTGATGATTTATCTATATGTTCCTATCTGAGAGATTTCTGGTACGTGTATTATTACGCGTGTTTTTAACCATTAAATTATGATAATGCACTATGGAAGTGCGCCCGTCTGCTTGGTTTTCTAGACATCTGCTACACCCGTGGAGATCGGGTACAAAGATATATATATATATATGTTTTTATATATATATATATATATATATATATATATATATATATAGATAGCAAGAGATAAACACTGGCGCTCTATACAGTATTTTATGTATGAAGTAGTAGAATTCAGTCCCACATATACACCTCTTCCATGTAAGGAGGCAGCCTTCCTTCGAATCTCTGGCTGGTAAGGCCAATAATGAAATCAAATAGGTATAACAAATGGAAGGCGCAATGGTGATATTAGCAGAAATATACTAAACAAGGTGGGTATAAGGTAGATGAGCACACGAATATAGTTCAAGTCTCTGGGTTGGTATCCAACAATAATGTATATAGTCCAGTCTTATATCCACATGCTAGACAGAGGGACCAAACGTATCAGACACTGATGTGCAGAGATTCAACTCTAATTCCAAAACAGAGGATTCAAATGCTACTCATATAAGACTTACTGGAACGGTGTATCACAGCTTTCAAACTCTCCAATCATATGTCAACATAAAGATAAGGAGAAAAGGAGGTATATAGAATAGTACAGTCAACCAAAATAATAATGTAATACAGATCAATAGATGGGAGCGTACCAGAAGGTAATATAAAAACAGCTTATTTGTATCAGGGTCTCCAGGAAGAAATCTCTGCTCAGCCTAGTGTATCAGGAACAGGCAGATAGACAGCAAATGCAGTATGAGATATTTCTCAGTCCCAGTGCAATCACTGCTATCAAACTCCAATCAACTGTTGTGGCCAGGAGAGCAGCAAGCGTGGCATAGGGCTCTTGTACTGTGGACCCAAGGTGGGGAGGAATCGGGAGCTCCACATTCGGCTCAGTATGTCATCCTGAGTAGGTCCGATAGACAGCAGATCTATTTCTTGTGCAGCAACGCCAGACATGCGTGTCTGGAACCTGAACTATATTCATGTGCTCATCTACCTTATACCCACCTTGTTTAGTATATTTCTGCTAATATCACCACTGCGCCTTCCCTCTGTTGTACCTATTTGATATATATATATATATATATATATATATATATATATATATATACATATATATACATATATATACATAGCAAATGCCACCATGACTCAAGCGTCAAATGCATGAATGTATCATGCATCCAGATTTTGTACACTAGTCCTCTCCTGTTGTGCAGAGACTGCCCCCCAGATTAATTATTACAAACTTGCAATAAAAAATAAAATACAAATATGTTAAGGATTGCATTGTTGTACAAATAAAATGTTGACCTTTTAACAAGGTGTCTACTGCTAGTGACTGCTATTCAAAAATCTGAAATTGTACATGTATATTTTAAGGTCATGGTTTTTAAGATTAAAAAACACTCCAAAACACAGAAAGCAGAAAGAGATGGGGTATTCTGGCTGTAAAGCAGCGCACTGCTCCTCGATCCCCCGCTTTCACAACCCCCTCAATGTAGTGAAAATGTTTACAAAAGCGTCAGGCGGCACATGCGTGGGGAATGCAGGCCCAGCGCCTGTGCAGTATGTTGCCCGCTGAATACAAGATATGCACACGTGCACTTCAATATGCTGTATGCATCCATGTGTGTGACATTCTCTATTTATTTAGTTACAGACCTTTAGAAAAACAACTGCACAACATTTTGGAGTACTATGTCACTGATTTTTTGTGTGGTTGTCCAACTGCTTTTTTATATTCAGTAATACAGTGGTGGAAGTGTGGGTGTATATGGTGGTATGCCAAAACTGTGCTATTTTGTGCCCCATAACGTAGTGCTGTGCACAAACCTAAGCTATCTGTTGACATTACTGAGTCTGTCTATGGCTAAGCGCATATTGCATTATAAATGAGGATCACTTTGTCTTATATTGTCACAGCCAAGTTCTTTGGATTGTTTTGATTGTGGGGTTTGTTTTTCTACTATTTTTATTTGTAACAGTAAAACAGTTGACATATCATAGACATAATAAATTAAAAATAAATATTTACCTGACTAGTGGAGAGGATGAACCGATTGCTAGCCAAGAACATTTCATCTGTAAAAAGTTCAGGCATTTCATTGCAGTGCTCCCGTGCTAACTCCCTCAGAGCTAGTAAATGGTTATCTATTGCCATTCCTGTAATTGCCTGCAGGAAACAGAACAGAGAATGCAATGTAAACTGTCTGTATTACTTTTCATCTGCACACGAATTTCCTTGCTTAAATCCCATATTTTATGTACTGTATATCACACTCCTCCCGGAATGTCAATATCCTGGCTAGGAGCATTTATTTTTATCATCAGTTACATAAATTACTAGATGGAAGGCAATGTAAATTTCACCTCTCATCCCCCTTCATCTCCTCTATTGCAAGTGGGGACTCTCCTAGGATGCTTGTTACCTGTATGATATACTGTTTGTTTTTTTAAGCCTAAAGTAGTAGATTTACTAATCCAGAATAATCGAGGGTTGGATACTACAAGCTCAGGACTGGACAATGGGCACTGCCAGGGGAGGGTGGCAAATATTAGCCCGGAGGGCAAGACTCGACTCAACAGCCTATTAGGAACATTGTAAAGGGAAAAAATTGCAGGTAACCCAGTGACCCAGCCCAAAGTAGCCCACTATGGGACTGGACCATGGGGCAGATGCCCTTCTGCCCCCGCAGCCCAGCCTGCCCCTGGGCATTGCCACCTTATATACAGCTGCCTCCCTTTGTAAAGAGGAATATTGGCTTTCTTCATACTTTCACACCAGACCTCACTTGCCTACACTGCCAACCTGGCAGAAACACTCAGTGACTTTGCTCTCCTACTAGGTGTTATGTTGCTAACATAAACTTCAGTTATATAGAGTTGTAACAGCAGAGTTCAGTGCAGGACATGAAGTTAGATGTGAGCATCCTGTTCTTTGATTGGCTGATAGCGATAGCTATCTATAGCGTTTATTTGGCTGCCGGAGTTCAGTGGAGGAGAAGAACCTGAGATGCTATGAGCTAATATAATAGAGGCTGCTAGTAGCTTGGAGACTCAGCAGGAGAGTGTAAACTCATACTCACTAGTCACCAGGGAATGAGCTTTTGTATTGGTCATCTGACCACCAGGGTATGGGCGCTGACTACCATGGGCTCTGTATTGTATACTGGTCGTAGAACATTCTCAAGAATAGACTCTTGCAGGGTTATATTGTGTGACACAGGACAGTGGGCTGGTATATTGTGTGTGGGTCACTGTTTTGGTATAATGTGTTATTTTGGTATAATGCTTTTGCCAATGCTGTGCAGACTCGATGATTCAAAGAAGAAGGTTGCACCTGATTTGATAGCTGAATCAATGACAATCATGTGACTGTACTACACACCTACACTGACATAGTTTTAATGTTTCCTTGTAGCTTTATTTCTCAAACAAGCAATCTGCAGTATTGTTTGTCCTCTCGTACAATCTTCAAAACAGCTGGTGGAGATATAAAGTTTTGGCCCCCATCTGACTAAACCATGGGCTGGGGGTGATCACTAGCAATGAACGGAGATTCTCCAAGGCTGGAAAACCTATACTTAGTGTACATCTTTGGTCATATGAAACATTGGTAGGTATGTTGTACTTGCATTGAAGTTATAATAAATTATTGCAAATTCACATTGAGGCAAATTAACTACATTATAAATCAACCTTTTATTTCTTTTGAACTAGTGCAAAATCCGGAGTCTTGCAAAACTTTTAACTGACCACTTGCAATTTTAGAAAGATTTGCACTCCCTGGATTAGATTTGGACATGAATTTATTCCTGAAACGTAAGTAGTTTGTAAGTCTAAGGATGCCTGTGAACCTACAGCAAACAGGGAATTTGTAAATGTAAAACTTTATTTACAGAAACGTATGTTAACAGAAAAGTGTGATACACTATACTATCAAGCAAACCTTCAATAGTCTTTTTATTTGCTCTGTCAGCTCTAAATTGTGACACTGCCTGAATCTCAAGAATGGAAATTTGCTAATGCCAAGCATAATCCAGATAGTCAATGTAAGCTCAGTCTTCCTTATTACAGTCTACCACTGAGTACCCTACACCTCTTATAAGGCAATCGCCACAATCTACAGCTGTCTTTTTATTTGCTCACACAGGGGACCAACTACAGCCCTAAATCCTAAATCTCACTGTAGAGCAGATGGAGGGAGATGGTACAAAGTACCAGTCGAGGGGCCGCTGCTGACAGCAAAGAATTAGATAATGGCATTTACACAGTTAGCTAACCCCAATTGTTAAATTGGCTAGCAGATTAAATAAAATGTCATGTTACCACATAACATTTACATTTTCATAACATTGACATTTTGCAACATTTATCAGTGTCATGTCAGAAGGGAAACTAAGAGCAGCTAACAATATCCAGTACAAGACAGCATATTTGATTAAACCATTTCAAATAGAATCTCATGGGTGTCAGATTTGTCAGACAAACCTATTTGTAAATTGTAACAAATAGCACAACAGGGGAGAATTTGGTGGGAGACTGTAAAGTTACCTCATATCAAAGGAGTCTGCACTTCTTAAGAACACAATGGCATCGTGGCACTGTAAAATGTCATGGTATGGTAATTCAATATTTACCACTGTAACTTATGTGTTATACTATGTACAGAAACTGTCAGTAATCAATTCTAGAACACCACCGTAATTCCAAATGTTTTTATACTGGGATTTAATATAGTATTTAAATATTTGTTGCTTGTGCTGAATGTGGAATGAATAATATAAAAAGAACCGTGCTGTCTTCCTTATGTAAATTTAATATGTATTAGATTTAAAAGGTTTAATTTGGAGTTAAATAAAATAGATGAAAGTGTTTATAATAACACAAATGTAAGTGAAAAAGATATAAATGATACAGTGACCACTTTAATCTACATATCTGCACTTTCCATGTAATTAACTGCTCAATCTCATCATATGGGCACACAGTCAGGGCCGGTGCTAGGGTCCATGGCGCCCTAGGCAAAATCGGCGCCCTCTCCCTCCCCCAAAAATCGGCGGCCTCCTCCCTCCTCCCTCCTCTCCCCTCACCCCTGTCTTTTCTTACCTTGTCTCACCACCGCCGCCTCTCTGCTCCGTCTCCTCCCCTCCACTCACTGACACTAGTGAGTGGAGGGGAGGAGACGGAGCAGAGAGGCGGTGGTGGTGAGCAATAGCCTCTCCCCCCTCCCCCGTGCATCTGCATGCTGTGCGGCGGCCGTGACAGGTATGGTGAGCTGTCGCCGCACAGTTTTAAAATTAATTTCCAGTTCTCCAGGCGCCCTCAAGAACCCGGCGCCCTAGGCAAGTGCCTAACCTTGCCTAATGGGAGCGCCGGGCCTGCACACAGTACTATTTAAAGCAGCTGGGAAGGTGCAACATATTTGTAACTTTGATAGTGGCATGATGGCGGGTACCTGACACACCACCATGGACATGTTCAGAATAGCATTATTGCTTATGTTTTCTTCCATGACAGTGTAATCTGATAAATGAGGCTTATTGTCTTCCATGACAGCGTATTGAGAATGACCACCACACTATTAACATCCAGCCTGTGCTCAGAAATAGACAATTTAAGACTTGTTGTGACTGCTGACGCTACTGGTGTAAAGTAACAGATGAGATACAGTTAGTCATCTAACAGATAACTACAACAGCGCTGCTGAAAGAGGCATATACGATGGGACACAACCAGTCATACCTTGGCATGAATGAGATATGGCAGCTGATGACCCAACAGAGTTCACCCTCTGTCAGTGAAAAACAAGAAGGTATGTTTACAGTGGGCAAAGGAGCTTAAACACAGAACACTGGAAAACATCCATTTATTTCATGCTATTCAGGTTATTGCAACTTAATTTAAATCTTAAATAACTGGGATCATTTTTATGTTTAGTAATTTTACATTTTAATCTTGTTTTTGAGATTTGATTTTCCAAAGTTAGCTGTGTGTGTATGATGCAAAAGCAGTTTCCATTAAAATATTGTCTGGCGCAAAGGCTTTATTGCAGCCATCTGCAAAACAAGATACGCCACCATAAGTGGACAATCTCAACCCAGTCCTTTTAAATAACTTGCCCTGCAATGTGACATCTTTTTTTGCATTTGGCTGCAATTTTTATATACATTACTTTGGAAAACCAGCATTCAGGAAGAAATGCCTTGGTCCACGCTGCTCCTTCCATTAAAAGGAGTAACATATTGCACCTCCGCAATGTGGCAATCTAAGTGCTTATCTGTAGACTGCTCAGAAATAGGCCCATTATGACATTAAAGGAGAGGAAATGTCATTTGTGCTACACACTCATTTTTCATCTTCACCAGTGATCTTTAGTGATTTGGGTGGGAAAAACTTTTACAGAAATATGGCAGCACACATTTAACAATTTATACATTTTCTAATTAGACAAAACTGCTCTGCTATCCAAGCAAAGGTTATACTATAAACTTCACTGTGCAGCAATATATTTATTATTATTATTTGTTCTGCTATAAATGATATTCTACAAACATGTTGATACTTGGGATATTTTGGATAAATGCAACAAAGCCAATGCAAAACAGAGGTATTAATTGTACCATTGAAAAAATGATGAGTTATCTCAGTTTAAGTGGACCTGTCTTCAGGTCTCATGATGTTATTTTTTTTGTTTTACTACATGGTTTGTGCAGGGGAGCAGCGAGGTACAGTGGAAGCCCAAGAGTGAGCATTCATTCGGTCTGAAAGCTTGAGAGTCAGCTTCCTCTATACCTGTAGGTATCATGCTGGAGAACGCTTGCTTGGGAGACAGCATTGTGCATAAACTACTGGAGATAAAATATCCTCTCCTGAGTTAACCAGGTTCCAATTACGCCATAGGACCTTTTTGCACAAGGTCCTATGGAGTAAGCCAGAAAATAACTTCAAGGGAGCTGTTGATGGTTCCTCTGTAATGTCATCAGTCAAGCAAAACTATAGCCACTAGCAGCTATATTACAATGACTATTATAACTATACACTAAACAATTTGGTTTAAACAATACAAACATTAACTATCTGCACTGTCCTGATTTTCCATGGTACAATTGATATGACATTGTTTGTTTGGTAAGTGATAATTCTTCTCTGTATTTAGAACCTATAGATGTCACTTCTCCATATGTAGGAGAATAAAAGGTTTTAAAAGACAAACTAACAATTGCACCATGGGATTATTGTAAAGAGCACAGACTCAAATTGCGTTGGCACAAAACCACACAATAATGCTGAGGATCCATACGAATCAGAGTATACACCTCATTGAGTTTGAATACTAAAAGCAAGATGATATGTTATTAAGCATATTGTCACGTTGTAGAGATGCCAGTCATCATCATCTTGATGATGGCTACTGGTATTTCACATTAGTGTACAATAATAAATATATATATATATATATATATATATATATATATAATGTATGTAATTGTATGTTGCTGATACAATTAATGACATTGTAGCAATGTAATTCTTGGCGATTATACCCCACGTAGGTTGTAACCACTACTACCCAGACAAAGCAGCTATCCAATGCTCTGTATTGATTAGAAGATGACAGGCTGCCCCAATGTATTAAACCCAACATCACTGTGTGATGGGTGTTGCGGTAACTCTAGGGCTTTCATAAGAGGGATGTTTTGTTCTAGGGGGAGAGGGGCATATTTTGGGGGGAATTTGGCACCATGCAGAACAGGTTAGGGCTGTGAGACATTGTGAAGGGGTGCCCCACACTGTGAATTTCCCTGCTATTGTGTCACCAGCCCATGCTGTTTCCCCATGTAATTTCTCCATCCTGCGTTTGCTCTGTGAACACTTTTGTGGGAGGTAGCGGTTCCACAACATTTTTTTTGCCTTTTTTAATCTTTTTTTTTTTTCCTCACAGCACGGATCTTGCATTACCCAATCAACAGCTGGAACAGATATGAACAGATATGACTCTGGACAGGCATATATGGGGCTGTGACCAGTTCAGCCACATTCACATGCTGGTACTGCACACCTCCTACGCTTGGCCATCCTGTCTCTCTAAACAGAAGGAGACACAAGTGTAAGATGCATTCGAATCTGCATATGGACGTAGAAATACGTTTTTTTTTGGTACAGATGTGCAGTACAAACTAAGCAGGCGGGGATGTGCCCAACTCAGCCTCAGTGAAATTATGTTTAACAAGAAAAGAGGAAACCATCATCATTGATGACAACTTTGTTTTAGGTGACATGTCATATTCAGAGTACATATAAAAGGGTTCTGTGATTACCACATACCAGAATAGTGTAATTTGTCTGTGCTGCAATAGCGTCTTTAAGATATCCCATTTTCTCGTGATCCTGCAAATCAAAACATAAGCTATAAGGTGGCACCGTGCAGCATGGTATAACTACTGAAAGTATACAAACTATTTTGATGAGGCCTCTCCTATTGTAATCCAGTGTTAATATACAGTACTATAAATTCTAATCATTTAGATTTTGTCATATAATCATAAGTGTTTGTGTTTCTTGAACTGCATAGAGGCATAACAGTAGAATAATCATTTTTTTGCAAATCGTAGGTTACTCGGGATAAATTTTATATATCTGATTTATTTGTGGGTCTTTATTTTGGTATTGAAATGAAGATTAGTATCTAAGGTGTGTAGATTATTAAGCTGAAAATGTATGTGGGAATATGGAGCCATTATTGTTTGTTTGCAAACATGTAATTATGTATGACATTCACATTTACCCGTTCTGTAAGAATGTGAGACAGAGGGGGTGTAATCCCGGATGTAAGTGGGCCCCAGCAATGCTGAGATGAACCTACTTACGAGGCCCCTTCTTCCCGCTGATGCCCCAGGTCTGTTCTCCATAGAGCAGAACAGAGGCCTCTCATGGTAATACGGCAGTCACACGTATGTGCTGGACCAAGCACGATCACAAGAGGCCTTCACTCTGCAAATCAGAGTGGGGGGCTCGGGAGGATGGATTGGAAATGCTGGGCCCCTACACAAATTTTGCTATGGACTGTTTCGCCTCTCTGTGAGACAGACATTACTATTATCCTTTATTTATAAAGCCCTGGCATATTATGCAGTGCTGTACACTGAGATGAGACAAACAAATTACTTACAATCACTTGAAACAGAAGATGAAAAATGTGTTCATATCAAGCAGAAAGCAAGACAGTCTTGTGCTGTCCAGAAGGCATACGAGGACATGAGCCATTTTTTCTCCTTGATTTTAATTTTTAAAGTGCCGTTGAAATAAGGTTAGAACACATTTTTGTATTCAATCTCCATCTTCTGCATGTCTGAATGTTTCTAGTTTTGATGGAGGCAGGATAGAACCTGCAGCTAATCAGATCATGAGAATGCTGACAGCAGCACAGTGTGTTTCAGGAAACGAGTGCATTCATATTGTGTAGGCCACTCATGAGATTATGTAAGTAAGGGCAGGGCCGCATGGGACTGGGGCAGTGTCATGATGTGCGTAGGGGAAAGGAGACAAGCAGGAGCTTCAGACTGATGAGGGTCAACATAAAAGTAGTTATGTGAAGCTACTGTCAAAGTGATGCATGAAGATTGTTTCATAGAGAGGTACATATGACAACACAATGTGTATATTTCCAAGTTGTTGTTTATTCATTCACTTTTTTTTTATTTAGGGAACCCTGCTGAGTCAGGACGTATGCTGATACATCTTTACTATAACATTGCTGACAGCAGCAGTTTTAATTTTTAATAAAAACCAGAAAGACAATAAATGATCAAAATCACATTTTTTTTTATAGTGCCTGAAACATGCTTACCTTCAAATATTATGAGAGAATGATAGGATCTCATTATTATATGAACTAAAATTGTGGTAATAAAAATATAAAATAGATTTACCGGTACTGTGCTGTTCCCATCCACCATTGCCTTTACAAATACTAGTGCTTCAGCAGTGGATGATCGTATGTTGTCTACTCTCCCCATTCGAAATCGTCGAATGGAAGCACTCTCGTAAGTCGGGACAAGCTTCTTGTGGCATCTACATATAATAATAATTGTAATGTTATCAGTAAAAGTAATACTGTATAGATATCACTTGTGTATCTGACACAGCTATATATTTTTTTTGCTGGAGCTTATAAGAAACAGGATTCTAATTAAAAAAAATATGCCAAGAAGTCACACTATAGTGACAAGTAGGGCAATATATATAATACCTTTAATAAGTGATAATGCATTTAAAATAAAAATGATGCAATAACCAAAACATTTTGGTTTGTGGCCCAAATTAAAAAAGTACTGCATTACTTCACCAAAATTATGCTAAGTTCCACAAGATATGGGGATCTTAGCTTGAATTACAATTCCCCTTATAACTCCTACCGCCCTCTTTATTTTTATTCTTCTTAAATAACTACTGTGACGAGAGTGTGGCACCAGGCTATTCTAATAAAGGTTAAGTCTGTCTGGTACCTCCTCTCATCGGTAACTCTGTTAATGTTTGCTGTAGATTTTTAAGTGCTACCATGCGGTACGATGCTATGTATGTTATATGTGGGTTAATTGTGCCATAAGAAAGCTACAGTCACCTTTGAATGTCCCCGCTCTCAGCCATATATGAAGTCCCCTTCAATCCAAGGACAATAGGTGCTGACTGCTACTTCTCCATGAACTGGGACTATGTGTTTTAGCGGTAGGCTACACTCTACCAGTGACGGTCATGTTCTGGTCGGCTCGTGTTCCAAATGTGCTCAAAAACACCACTGATGGCTAAACTGTGAGGCAAACTATGATATCACCCTTATCCGGGTGATTGTGTCCCTTTGTGTACTACAGTGGTGCCTGGCAGCCAGTACCAAGTACTCCTCGTTCTATAAGGGTTTTTTTCCCTAGTGGCTTGCTGCAGGACAGAAGATTCTGTGTGGATTTAGTAGAATAATACAGTGATAAACAAGCGATTTGGTTTGTTATTTTAAATAAGATAATTTAACAATTGGTGTCGTTCCACTAGTTCCAGCAAGCTCTGACAGCCATGAACATGCTGGTTCTTGTATTTCTGCAAGCACCAGTGTGACCAAGCAGTCAGTGGCTGCAGTGATTGCTGGTACTTGTAATTCTACAAATTACAAGTAATTCTACAAATTAAACCAACAAAAGGGGCATCATTATGATTTATTTATATTGTACCACCAATTCTGCAACGATTGTCAGAGAATGTTTGTCTTTCACATCAATCCCTGTCCCACTGGAGCTTACAGTCTAAATAACTTAACACACACAGGGGGACCGCAAACTTTCTTTCCCTATAGATTCTGAACCTTGCTGACCAGGTTGGGGCCGATATCACATAATGGTGGGGGACACCATACTGTGGGTGGCTCTCTTACCAGCCAATAGCTTGGTGCAGGTTGCCATATTTTTCTTTAGCAGTAACGGTGCTGTTTACATGTTTTAAAGTGAAGAAGGAGGGCATGCATTTTTATGTATTATTATATCTTTACTTCAGCCACATCGAGACACACAGGCCGCAATTTTGTTTACGCTTGCATTTGAAAGATTTGCATTCCGGCCACAAAATTACAGCCTTCGCTAAATCAGGCCCATATAATGCAAAAAGTGATTTATCAAAAAAGTGGTAGGTTCTATTTAAGATTGGTAGCTATTTTATCAATCATGTGACCCTGTTGTGAGTAGTTGTGCTGGCAATACATTAACTCCTCTAAGATTCAACTAATTTGGACATAGCGTGAGTATCTTAAACTCCTCAGAACTAACATAAAAGTTATCTGGAAATTTTGGGGACCTGGAAACTCTTGCAAGCTTCCAGGGCAATTCCCAACATATCCTCTCGCAGTCACATGGACAGTAGTAATACTAATGCCTTATACGCTTTACTCTTCACTGAAAGCTGAAGTCTGAATGTCGTGTTTAAGTGCTGTGTGTGTATCATCTTGGAACTCCTCAGTAGATTATAATGTGTTTATAATTTACAGTATGGTGTACATAATCTCATATAACTTTGGCATAGTTATACAATTGTTCCAAACTGCTCCCTTTTTGACACTACCCAAGTAGTTAGAAATTACATATTTGCTGTTATATTACATCAAAAATTATGACCACAACTTATCAAGTTAAAAAACAAAAACATGCTTCTACTTGTTTCAGGGTAAATACTAATAAAAATATTATCACTGCTAAATTTTATTAATATATACTTGTTTCCTTTACCTGTAATATGCAAGCTGAAGTGACACCTGAATGAAGGCATCTGGGCTCATTCTCTGTTGTTTGATGAACTCTTTTCCATAGTTCCTAAACGTATACACTGTGAAATCAAGATTATTCACTATCCTGTAAACACAAAAGAAAGACATATTAAACTAATGGGCACACCCCTGACAGCTTTCACTTGCTATCTATATTTATTGCTTTTTCTGTCAATGATAAGGGGTTCAATAATAAGGCCTTATGTCGTTCCTGAGTTGTTGGGAATGACATTATTTAATACAATTATTTATTACAAGAGCTCATCTCCAACCCTATCCTTTTGCATATACTACATACAAACGTACAATGATGACCTGGTATAAAGACTGAGGGGTATATTTACTAAACTGCAGGTCATATTGCCTATAGCAACCAATCAGATTATAGTTATCATTTTGTAAAATGCACTAAATAAAAGAAAGCTAGAATCTGATTGGTTGCTATAGGCAACATCTCCACTTTTTCAAACCCGCAGTTTAGTAAATATACCCCCTGAACCTTATTTCAGGTAGATACAACATAGTAAAGCTCTTAAACATAAAAGTATGCAGATTTTTAAAGGAATCTATGAGACAAATATCTGGGACTGCATCTTCCTGATAAATGTTTTTAAAGAGACATAGCTGTTGCTCCTCATGTATTGGGATTTGTGTAGCAGGAGTAGAATGGTGTATTTGTGTTCATTTGCATTTCCCCTCTAGAAAAATGGTGGGTCAGGGATCTCCTGATAAATAATCAGATAGTCGCAATTATGTAGCAGTAAGCATATTTAAATTGCAAAAAATAATCACGCGAGCAAGATAGTGTTTTATGTGATAAATAGATTAAATAAATTGGCACTATGGAGCACTTTGAAATCAACAATAAGGGGGTATTCAATTGTTAGCGCTCGAAAAATCTTACCGTTAATACGGTAATTACTCGCGGAATTTCAGCTCGCAGCTCCCTGAGCAGCGAGCTGAAATTCAGCCCGCTGGCAGCGAGTAAGTACCGTATTAACTGTTTACGCGCGCAAAATTACCGTATAATATGAAGTTTTTTTCGAGCACTCGTTTTTTTGTGTTTTAACGCGTTAAAACTAACAATTGAATAAGAATTATGGAAACAGTAGAGGTATGGCAAACTGGAATGTGTTCCCTAATTTGATCTTGGAGATGGCATGGTCTGCCACTTGCTATGGGAAGCCATTTTAGCTGCCTAAAATAAAGCTAGCACACAGATAGGAGCAAGTAAAGCAGTGTATGCGAAAGCACGTTAGAATCATGAAACAAAGGTGCCCTCCTTTAAATTGATGAAATGAGTACAAGTGGATAAAATCATTTGAGAGAGGGCAGCCAGCACAATTAAGACCACTGTGTATAAACAAAAGAAAATATAGTCCGGCGCTCTGAAACAAACAATATACAAATCCCTATGGGCTGATTCATTAACAAACACAAAGCGATCGTAATGTGCGTTTTTAAAAAAAATATGCATGTCCGTATTCAGCAAGAAGCGGATGTAAAGACACGTGTGTTGATGAATGCAGATCTAGGTCCACCCTTTTTCAACAGACAAAACACTGCAGGATCCAATACATATGTGGGATATAAAGTCACAAAAAAAAGCACAGAAAAAAAACTATTCAATTAATGTCACCTGTTAATAACAGTCATTAATGGTAAAACATTTCCATAAAATACATTTATTATGATGTTATGAATGTCTACTGTACATAAAATTAATTTTTATAGTTGCTCCTGATTCCAAACACATGTTCTAGCATGTATACACAGCAATCATAACTAGTAATCGGCACTTACAGCAGTCCTGTAGCTGGTGTAAGTGATACGGCTAATAATCACGTACCTTAGTGGTGCCCAAAGCTTGAATCAGATGATGCTGCTTGCACTCAAGCTTGGCACGCACTTGCTAAACATTGTGTACATGCATGTGCCCATTCTGCTCCCCGTTACGCCCATGAAATTGTTGGCCGTAGAAAGAGTCCTCTGTGCTTGAAGATGAATTGGACGTTACTGCATTCTATAGCGTATGGTTAGTTTCTGGGGATGCGCAGTACAAATTTACGCAAAATACTGTACGTATCGCCATTTACTTTCCTGATGAATCATCATCTATGTAGCGCCACTAATTCCGCAGCGCTGTACAGAGAACTCACATCAGTCCCTGCCCCATTGGAGCTTACAGTCTAAATTTCCTAACATACACACAAACTTAGAGAAAATAAGGTCAATTTAACAGCAGCCAATTAACTTATCAGCATGTTTTTGGAGTGTGGGAGGAAACCGGAGCTCCCAGAGGAAACCCATGCAAATACGGGGAGAACATACAAACGCCTCACAGATAAGGCCCTGGTTAGGAATTGAACTCATGACCACAGTGCTGTGAGGCAGAAGTGCTAACCACTAAGCCACCATGCTGCCCATATGTGTCTGCATGCTGACACAAAGTATTTGAAAGGACGCTTAGATAATAGTTAAATGTGCAGTACCTTTAATAAATCATGATAAACTAAAGAGGGAGAAGTGGTATTGGTGATGTAGGCTGTTCTTAAACCTGACCATTTCATATAACCTTTGCATCCCATGTATTTTAAGGGCACAGCAAACAAAGCACAATGACCATGCAAAAACATCTGCATAGGAAGACCGTTTGCATTGTGCTCAGCAGCACAAGCTTAAATGACCCCTATATCAATTACAGGAACTAGACTTGTTATGCGTGCAGTCAAATCTGCAGTCAAATCAACACACAATATTTCATACTCACAATTACATATTTCATTTTTCTTTGAAGTGCACCCCTGAAAGTTTCTGCTTTACTCAGAGTTGAAATAATAAAACACACATATAGTATACGGCATAGTTTGAGCTAATAACATGTTTCAATCCATTTTGTGTGTTTATTGTTAGTCCATTGCTATCTTAAGCCCTAATATAATCATCTATAGGATATTGGTGCAGTATTTATAGTCTATGTCCTAGTAACTTCAGTTGAGTTCGTTGTCCTATATGACTTTGTGGTAATGATATTTAATATCATTGTGTGACATGAAAGTGGGCATGTTGGACACAGCATTTTGCTAATTGCTTTCTATAGAAACAGAGAAAACATTCTGGCCACAGTGTGTATGGTGCTATTAATCACCACTTAATATGCTTGTTTTCATTAGTGTTTGTACAACGTTGGCAGGAACAAAGCACTCTGCTGAATTTGTTGCTCACATATCAAGTAACCCTCATGGACTAGCTTCACTCAAACAGGCCAATAGCTTAAGATCTGGGCAATATTCACTAACTGGGTGTGCTCCAAAATCTCCTAGCTAAAAACTACTAGCGAATTAATCATAAAACACAGTTACATGTTGCTTTGCCAAAGATGAAATCTGAAAAGTCATAGAGGCAGGAGATAAATTACAGAGGAAACAGCTCTATCATGTCTTTTAGCAATATTTGCAATAAACTTAGCCAAACACAGACTATGGTCAGACCATTTAGTTGTTGACAGCTTAATTGGCCTGACATAGTGGTATGTGTGAGCCAGAAACAATCATTCAGCCTTGTTGTGACTTGTAAATGTGGTTTGTTAAACCTCAAATTAAGTATCCTGGTCATTAGGCCTAACAGTCCAATGACCAATCCTGTATAATTGGCCTGTATGCATGAGCGGTTAAATAGGTCACATATCTGGTCATTTGGTGATTGCCAAAATAATCAGATTACTTCAAGTGTGGTTTTTCACCAAGAAAGAATTCCATTATAGATTCATTATTATGTAAAAAATTCAGAGATAAACTTTACCAAGCAAAGAACATGAAAACATGCTACATTTACACGAATATGAGCCACAACTCATTTAGATTCATAATAGATGCCCACTTCAAAAATGGAAAACTATTGCTTTTACTAAATAAATGAGACTAGAGAAAGTGAAATTATGTTATATTTTTATTATATGATGCTTGTTGACCAAGTATTTATTGGATAGATGATGTTTACTATGATTTTGTTTACTGTCATGTCTGTGATTATTCTCTTAGAGCAAGAAAATGGAATAAAGTACAGTGCTTTCAGGAACAGCATTCCCCTAAATAAATGTTAATCTATTTATCTTTTAACAGAATGTTGGGGAAGGATGAAATGGTATCTACAATAATTCAATATTGTGGACTTCAGGCATAGTATCTGGAGAATGTTCCTTGGCAGTGGGAGTGTTTGATGGTGCCACTGCCATCCTCTAAACACAGTCTCAAGAACTTTCACAGAGTGTCCTGTAGAATTCAAAATTGTCACCAGGATGGGATATGTTACATTCTAGTTGTAGGTGGAAGTGGGTTATGCGTGTGGATATTTGGCAGCAAAAAAGATCAAAATAGCTTACATTTTGATGTGTTTCAAACTTTCAGATGTGATGTGTTCTCCAAAATACATATCTATGTATCTTTAGTAGTGAAGTAGTAATATGCAAAAATTAGTACACAAAGTGAGATGCACTCTGCTAAGGAGGAACCACAAAGTTCTGGATGGCATATAGTTCACGCCATTCAGACTGTAATCTACCTATATAAGACAACGTCTGGTGCCCTGTCAATTGCCAATGACAGGTAATCTCTGCAGATACCTAGTTGCAATTATCGTTTTTTTTATTTTGTGTACTGCCCCCACTTGTTTCCTGACCCTGTCTATTTGCTGCCCACACTGACTTTTGGCTTTGTATTACTCAACTATAATTTTGGAATTTAATGGGATATCTTGTGGCCTGTCTTGCTTATCATAGGAACTGAGTTCTTTATTGAATTGTGCATTTGTATTTTTTTGACTTCTTGCGCTTCACCTTGGTCTGATTACTACAAATTATTTCTCTGCTGTCTAGTTTCCTATCAACTCTAGTAATGAACATTTTGGGGTAAATTTATCAAGCTGCGGGTTTGAAAAAGTGGAGATGTTGCCTATAGCAACCAATCAGATTCTAGCTGTCATTTAGTAGAATGTAGTAAATTAATGATCGCTATAATTTGATTGCTTGCTATAGGCAACATCTACATTTTTTCAAACCCGCAGCTTGATACATTTACCCCTTGGAAGCAAATAAGTACTGGTAACCATTTACTGCTAAAGTTGAAGGTCACACTAGGCTGATCCTTAGTTCAAAAAGGTTGTGGGTCCAGATGTGAATTTTACATTTATATTAAGCATTTGAATCTTGGGTGGATTCTGGGATGTACCCTAACTGAGAAGTAGCTGAACCAAAAAGGAAGTGAGATAATATTTTCATAGTAGAGTGGAGGGGAATATAGACAATATAAGTGAAGAGAAAGAAACAAATGGGTATTCTAGTAAATAAATGAATAAATAATAATAATAATCAATAAGGACAATAATAATAATAATAATAATAATAATAATAATGCATAGTACATACCTTTGAAGCTTTTCAGCTGATGATGCCAAATGTCCCTGAATCTCTGGAGAGCATTTCCACCTAAGCCTTCTAGGAGCAGGAAGTTCACTGACAGAATCTGCTCTCACCAATTTTTTGGGGCTGCTTTTCCTGAAAATTGCATTATAAGTTATATTTAACAGACAGGTGGTTGAGGTCAAAATTCCTTTTTTTCCCTACAATTATAGAATAAAACAATTGTAAGAAATATAAATATTTTTCTGGCCAGTGGCACAAAGACCTTTGGGGCATAAAAGCACTTACTGATTTGGGTGAACGTTTCCAGTATTATTGTGCTTTGTCCATTTTATAGACAAATAAACAACAACAAAAAATGAATAGCATACTCAGAACATGAATATTTTGACTATATTTTATGTATCTAAATGAGTTATATGAGCAGAGTCAGCAGAGAACACCTTGAAATTTACCTCAGCTAGCTAAAAGTCATCTGCTGTTATTTACATATGTAAAAAGAGTATATATTTGCATACACACAGGGTTCACATGAGAATAGATATGCTGCTAGTACATTATCACTATTTAAGCAGTATTACGGCAGAGCGTACTCATTGACTCCTTGATTTTAAACTCTCTATTCCCACCTGCTCTTTGCTCCTGATTAAGAGACTCAAATAAATAAAGAAATCTCTACTAACATATCCATATGCTCTTATGGCTTTGAATAAGGCAATCTGGCTGTACTTCCAAACTAATGTAATGGTCTCCTTGGCTTTTACGTGAAAAGCCCATACATCTGTAATAAGAGGGGTTCTAATTTCCCATAATTCAAGGATTAAAAGGTAGGATGACACCAGACCGATAAAGTTAAAATTCAATCTCTGAAATTGGCTCATAAACAGTCGTTGGTATGATGTTAGATGAACTGACATTACTTAGGGCAGAACTACAGGATCTCATGGACAAAAAACGCATGCACTTTTTACATTGGTCTCTTAACTGTATTATGAAAGAAGTAGAGATGCTCAGTCATATACTCTTTGATTTGCTAGAAACTGTATTAAGAAGAAAAGTTAATACCCTGCAATCCAACTGATTTTAGTCACTTTTATACCCCTATCTTATTGCACTGATCATTCTTTAGAAAATCAAACCAGCAGAGTGATATGTGTTTCTCACAGTTGGTCATGCTATTGTAAATTCTTATATTCATTGTTGTAAGAATCACAGACATTTCACGCAACATTATATTAACCCTCCTTCAAAGACTGCAGATTTCAGGAGAAGAATATATTCAGTACTGCTTATTTTGGCCTAAAATTTAATGTATTAGGAACCTCTACATGACTACAAATTACAGTAAGCTTATAATAAAGTATTCATTTATCATTCCAATCCCTAATTTTATCTTATGAATTTATGAGCAAGTTAGGTGGTGTTATTCAGGCTGACTTCGCTAATCATGCAGAGTAAAATTGCTGCTGCTGAGACACTAAGGATTTTATTGGTTGAGATGAAAACATAGTAATTTTCTGTCATTGCTTAAGTGCCAATTATGTTATAAGCAATGGCATAATGTCTATTAATGAAAAAAATAAATACATAGCTATCTTTGCCTTGTTCACTAAGATTTGTCAAAGTTAGACTTATCTCCACTTGAGATTATAATTATTTTTGTATTGTTTTTTTTTGTTCAAAGTCTGTTAATATGGTGACTAATACCTTCAGACAACCGGTAGATGTACCATTTCCAAAGATGTACTAATGGTGTTATTGTCAGTGACACTGCATGCGATTTAAGGCTAAAGCCTTAAAAGTAGATCTGGGGCCTGATTCATTAAGGATCTTAACTTGAGAAACTTCTTATTTCAGTCTCCTGGACAAAACCATGTTACATTGCAAGGGGTGCAAATGAGTGTTCTGTTTTGCACATAAGTTAAATGCTGCCTGTTTTTTCATGTAGCACATAAATACTTGATAGCTTATTTGTACACTGAAATTTAAAGTTGATATTTGTGTGCTACATGAAAAAACAGTCAGTATTTAACTTATGTGCAAAACAGAATACTAATTTGCACCCCTTGCATTTTAACATGGTTTTGTCCAGGAGACTGAAATAAGAAGATTCTCAAGTTAAAATTCTTAATGAATCAGGCCCCTGCACTTTATTCCTGCTATTAAGATCAGTGAGCACATAAAATATAAGTGGAGAATAGCAGATCAATTCAGCCTTGTGGAAAATACACACAAAACTTAGAACTGAGTGTAGAAGAACTTTGTTTTCAATACAAACTATTTTGCAAGTACTATGTGCAGGCGTGCGAGGTTCTCCAAAGGTGGTAAAACAATGGCTTAAAGTAGTTTTATTAAAGCATAAACAGTACTTAAATCCACTCTAAAATTACAGGACTTTGCAATGGCTTGATGATCTCAACGCTCCAGTTTTACTGCTGTTATAATTGTTTGTGGCTTAGTCCACTGAGAGGCGGGATCAAAGCAGATTAGGGACGTTAACTGGACTTGACCTAACATGTTCTGATGTTTTAAAAAGTAAATGTTGCGAGGTATGAGGGTAGATATATGAGTTGACGTTGGGTTAACAAGTAAACTGGCTGCAAAATTTCTGCGGAGGGCATCTTCTTCCCTTTTCAACAGTCTATCATATGCTATATGTACGTCCATAAATAATACCATTATATCTTTGGTAGTGGTCAGAAGGGGAAATGTAGATTAGCCTGCATGTTTCCACCAATGGTTTGTAATACATTATGTCTATATTTAATTCAATGTCATCTCCTGGGAGTAGTGGGTTTGTTGGGGAAGACTACAGAATAAAAACTCATTTGATTTTTAATTAGGCAGTGGTGGTAGGTGGCAGTGTAGATGTTGGTCTGCCTTTAATTCTCAGTGCGGAATTTGAGAATATAACATCTGTAATCTCTCCACAGAATGGGGAGAAAAAAGCACATGATAGTCATAATCAAACTGATTAGAAATTACACATTGTGCAAAACATAGTAGATATATTACACTTCTATTTTATACTACATCTGTACTTGCTGTATTTTTGTTTTAATCTAAAATATCAATTATTGCTCACGTCATAAATGTATGTAAATATAAGCGTAGTAAGTAATAAAATACTAAGCAATAAAAATAAAATATTAATAAAAGACTGTACACAAGTACATTTTGGTGATACCTAATAGTGATATCCAGTACAATTGCTTGCAATTCTAAACGTAGGTGAACAGGGGCTTTTAAGAAACAAAATCTACAACTGAATAATATATATTGATATATTAAGATATATCAAAGTCTGTGTAATACAAATGTAAATAACATATAAACACTAAGTTAAGTGTGTATACATAATTATGTCCAGCATGTTTATATCCACTCTGACATTTGCAATTTTTATAAAGGGGGTTAGAAGAGCATTTACTGTGTATATTGCATCCCATTGAATGAGCAGGGAAGTTTGGGCAGTGCAGATGAATAGTCATAATGAGAGAATTGCGGGCTTTCCCATTGGGACCTGGATGTATTGTCACTGTAGGTATTAAGGGAAATAGCATTTCCCTTTAAAAATAGGATGGCTGCATATTACAGAGGCTGTGTCATGATGTTGCAAGAGTAATGGAGGAAGTGACAGTCTTAGGGGTATATTTACTAAACTGCGGGTTTGAAAAAGTGGAGATGTTGCCTATAGTAACCAGATTCTAGCTGTCATTTTGTAGAATGTACTAAACAAATGATAACTAGAATCTGATTGGTTGCTATAGTCAACATCTCCACTTTTTCAAACCCGCAGTTTAGTAAATGTAGCCCTTAGAGTGATTGCCTGGGTATTTCCTAGAGAGCCTTAGCCAGGTTACATGAATGAATGGAGCAACGATTATAAAGTGAGAACAAGCTTCTCTTGCAGAAACAGTGGACCTACACATAATGGACCTGATTCATTAAGGAAAGTAAGGCAAAAAAAGGAGTAAGTTTTCTCCTGGACAAAACCATGTTACAATGCAAGGGGTGCATATTGGTTTATTATTTTGCACATAAGTTAAATACTGTCTGTTTTTTCATGTAGCACAAAAATACTTGATAGATTTATTTTTACACTGAAATTTAAAGTTTATTTAGAAAAAAGCCTTCCCCAACTATAAATTTGACCTCATATTTTAAATTTGCTTTTCTTTCCTTAATGAATCAGGCCAAGTGATTCCAGAACAATAATACAAAGCTAAAATCATAAACATTAAGGACCTCATTTAGAGTCGGACATAAAGTTCGTTTTAGGCGCATCCAACAAAAAAAACCACTATCATTCAGGTGCAGAAAGCACCAAACCCACCTGCATCTTGGACACTTGCGCCTAAAACAGACTTTGCGTCCGACTCTAAATGAGGTCCTAAATGTGACTGTTGTTGCATGTATAACAGAAAGAAGCCTACATTTAAAAACCTAATACATTTAAAAAAACATGATAGTTTCTGTTTACAACTTTGAACAGGATCTAACATTTAGTTAAGCCACACAATTTCTACTAGTGCACTAAGGATAATGTGCAAACTCACATGTATTTCAGCAGGTGTTCTGTACATTGTACAAGGACTATTCCATCAAATGGAGAATGTTCACATATGGTTCCACATACACCGTCTCTTCCCACGACAAACTGAAAGGCGAGAAAAGTGGATAATAATTGCTAATACATTGTATGAAATATTATATACAAATTTGATCATTCTTGATTCTTGATAATTGTTGTGAGATTTGGGTTCTACCATCCATGTCTGACTGTATGATATAATCGAATAGAGGCTATAGATAAAATGTTTGATGTCCTATTCATCACCTGTCTGTAAAACAGTAAGGGTGGTAAATTCTGTACATAGCGCACTTTTATTGGGTCTTTACTACAGTTAAACACTAGGGGGATATGGAAAAAACATCAGCACTAATTTTTGAGGTCTATGTTGGGTGTTAAGTTCTGTGGAGACCAAGACCCAAGTTATAAGGCAACTACTTAAGGTAAAACTTGATTCAAACCATTTCATTTTTTTCTAGATCATTTTCAGCATGTGTAAAATTTATTTAACAAGTGTTGCAAGAAATGTAGCCTATCATTTTACATGGTGAGCTGCTGAATTAAACGCGTGGGTATATGCTTCTCCCAGAAAGTGAAGATTGATGCTCTACTATAATGGTATTTATGTCTTTTGTATTAGATGATGAAAAACATAACCTGAATTAATGCTGCTATTCTTCACCCCTTCTTTCTCTGTGAAGCCCAATCATGGCTATTTATATAGAAAGCCCTTCTAAAATTCCAGGGCATTGTCTTTTGTTTGTCTGTACATCTGTTAGCTGTCAGCTTGATTTTAAATAGTTCAGATGTTAAGGCATTACAGCAAAGCATAACGCTACATGCAATAGGTGAGAAGACAGGTTTTAAAAAAATGCAATAAATCTTACCTAGGTCATTTTGAAATTGACTCACTTGACAAACTAAATTGTGAATGCCTGGGGAAAAATATGTATGCCTATTTTGATGTGTGTATGTTCTGCATAATCATTTTTTATTATTTATTACATAGTTGTTGACCTTTGCACCAATGTTTTTTTTTTTTTAACTGCATTTCCAATATTATGCTAGTTTTACTACTACTACTACTAAACTTTAATAAAGCACCGGTACTTCTCTCAAGTGCCTCCTATGGGTTAATTCAATTAAAGACATAAGGACTCAATTCTGAAACAGCAAAGGGGCAAATTTACACAGAACCGCAACTACCATTGACGATAAAACCAAGTGTCTGACTCACTGCTATTGCAAATTTTACATTTAAATGCAGTTATTATATTCATATAATTAAGTAATTATACAAGCTATTTACAAACTATGATAATTCTGCCATATAAGGTTATATTTTTATTTGAAAGGGTGTTGTACAGTTTAATTTAGCTAAAGTTATAGTAGTTGTTGTCTTAATTCAGTCTGAATGTAAAGAAAGAAGTCCGGATTGGACATGTTTTATGTTTTTTTTAACATTGTACAGAAACGTGACCCTCATATTAATATGTTCTCTCATAGATTGACCAACATTCAAGCAAATGAAAGGTCTAAAGGGATCATATTATTACTTTAGTAACTTGCAGTTGGAAACAGATGGAATTTTTTTTAACTCAATAATTCCCAATGGTAACTAAGAGATTGTCTATTATGCTGTGTTGCTCAATGCATCTGTGCTGTGGTTTTTTCCTTATTCTTTTTTTTCTTTGCTTCATAATTTGAAATAAAGTTCACTATATTTAATAAGTAATATTGATTAAAAAGGCATCTATCCAATCATGATATGAAATAAGGTATCAATCATCAAAAATACATGAACATGTTTGATAGAAGTCACATCACATTCTTTTATGAAACAGAAAAATGTGCTCTCGCATAAAGAATAACTGACATGCCTTGCTTTGCCACTTGAGCTTCTGGTGCTACACCAATACTCTTTGAGCCATTATCTATGAAGCAATACTCTAAGAATTTACTTTTTACTGAGCTACAGTGTAAAGATTGAACAGAGCAAATTCAGTAAATAAAATTCACTATAAAACACACTCACACACACACATATATGTAGTGACAAAGATTTGCAAAACATTGTACTTAGTTTAAAGGTAAACAGGTGGAGGACATGTGTGATTTAAACTTACATGTTTTGTAGTGGTTTAAATGGATCTTTTTTCACAGCTAACAGCAAGCTGACGGTGTATCTGCAGTGAGAGCAATCAAGCAGAGCACCTGATGAAAACTCTCTTTTAAAGGCAAAGTGGGAGTGTCACCTTTCTATCAAGCTATTGCTGTGGGAGGAGTGTAACCTATTTAAACTCTTTCTCATTGTTCATTTGTGACCTTTGCCAGATAGTGTCCGGTGTCTAGGGAGCTGGTCTCTGTTAATTTAGCATTAGGGTCACGAGAAATTGTGTAGAACTTTATGTTGTCAATTGCTTTGCCATCATGACAATAACACAAACTATAAAGCCAGAAGTTGTTTGTGTGTGCATCACCAGAAGGGTGCCCATGCCACAATATATATATGTAAATAATTACATATATATATTATGATTTGTGTGTATGTAACATTGTGTATTATTAAGCTAGATACTGATAAATTATACTACATATATATATATATATATATATATATATATATATATATATATATATGCAATATTCAGATTTACCTTCACTTTCCTCTACAACCTGAGTATTTTTGTTGCTCTACCACCAACTTAAGGCACATCCCATAGCTTTAAGATATTGTCTATAGGACAAAAATCTCAATGGACGAACCATTTTTATGTTGGTTTATGCTTGCAATGATATTGTTGTTTATGTCCCTTTGTATGAATTTATGAACAATTCATTGGTGTTACCAAGGAGATGCATGCATGCTTTCTAATGTAATGAAAATTGTAATAAAATGATACAATTTAGTTTGAGGTAGAAGGGCTGCAGTTTCCACAGATGCCACTTCAGTAATGTGAAAGTATAAATGTGGCATTACCCCTTTAACAGATACACAACCATATCTCATAACACAGGCTGCATGAATTGTAATGTAATGCCATATCTGCATGAGAAAGCTCCCTGAATCAGAATTTACCCCTGATCCTCTATTGGTTTCACATCCATAAACTGAATTAGGATAGCATCTTCTTTTTAACACTAAACACAGGCCTGTCTGTATTAACATTTGCTATAGAAAAGAGGAATTTACCTGCATGGGCTTGTCATACCATCGGTTGCCCCCATTTTTGTCATACCCTCCGCCATGAAGAAGCTGCAAGGCCCTATTGGTGTCATTCCGGTCTATGCCTGTTGGTGCATCCAGGCACACCAGACACATACATCTTTCAATCATATCTAGAGAGTCACGGTTTGTGGAGTCTGGGGAATACACATTATAAACAAGTTCAGCATGGCTGTTTATTTATGGATCGGATCATATAAAAAATGTTATGTCAATGATGGAGGCAGAGCACTACAACATAATTACCTTGAAGAATACATAATGACTTAACATTTTATGTTCTTGTATTACACTAATCTTAAATATCAAACAAATTGGTAAAAAAGTTGGGTATTTGCCCTAAGTACTTTCTTTAAATAAAAAAGAATTACTATATAGTAGTAAAGAGAGGGCATTCACCAGTTCTTTATTAAAATTCAGATATTTATTTTTTCCCTGACTTTAGGCAAACAGGTTCATGGTTCATCGTCAACGTTTCGACCCCAAACGGACCTTTCTAAAGACCAACCAACAGAGACACAATATAAAGGCTTTCTATTGATGTGAGTGTAAGCTTATATATATGTGTGTGTGTGTGTGTGTGTACAGTATATACATATATCATACATCAATGATTTCCGATTATTTATACACTGCATCATTTCAGGAGTATTATTCTAAAATACTGCATTAGAGGGAACAGTTGGTCAGTATATCCAACAAATACAGTATTGATTAGTTAGTAAATTAAGCAAATAAATACAGTATTGATCGGTTAACAAATCAATGTACCTAGTTCACTTTTGCTTTGCTTTTTCATAATTCAACAAGCTTACTACTATCTTTCATTTGTTGTGGCTTGTCATATTAATAGATGTGCTTTAGCTACCTTATACAGGTCACAGAGGCTGGTTTAATTAGCTCAATACAGAAGTCCAAATTTTTCACTGTGATTGCGCTGAAGTCACAGTTAGGTAAATTTTCGCTGTCTTAGTTCGTCATTGCATCAAGAGTTGGTACTAGTTAAAAAAATATTCCCTTTATGAGTTCAAGAAACTGCTCTGTGGCTTTTAAAATCCACTAGTATTAAATGTCTACTTATTTTGTATAAGTGTATCTGCTGTATAGGACCTTCATCAATGGCTCCACACTGTCATCTGCTAATATGAAATACCCAGTGATCTCTCGTGCCAAATCATATTGCTTTTACAAGATTCTCTATGATGTCAGCAGCCTTTTGGTTATAGGATAAGAGCTGTTTGTTATGAACGAAGACAGAAAATACCTTATCATTTAGTGTTTTAGAAAAGCTGCTGAGGTATGTCAGTGTAAGACTTAACATTGCTCCTTACCTTCATGCATGAGAATTTCAGTTTAATTCTTCAGCTACAATTTACAACACATGTCCCATTACCTTAAGGGGATATATATATATATATATATATATATATATATATATATATACACAAAATGGGTCCTTCTGAAGAGCTCAGTGATCTTCAAGCGTGGTACTGTGATAGGATGCCACCTTTGCAATAAGACGATTTGTGAAAATTCATCCCTACTGGATATTCCACGGTCAACTGTAAGCAGGTTCAGGCTGGGCTGGGGGACAAGGAGACATCTGCCCCCATAGTGGGCTACCTTGGGCTTGGTCACTGGGCCACCTGTAGTTTTTTTCCTTTAAAATGTTTGGCTGCTGAGTTTAGTCTTTGCCCCCAAGCTATAATATGCCACCACTCCCCTGACTGTAAGTAATATTGATAGAAAGTGGATGTGTTTAGGAACAACAGCAACTCAGCCAAGAAGCGGAAGACCACGTAAAATCGCAGATCAGGGTCAACAAATGCTAAGGTGCACGGTGCGTAAATGTCGCCAGCGCTCTGCTGATTCCATAGCTGAAGAGTTCCGAACTTCCGCTGGCATTAATGTAAACACGAAAACTGTGCAGCAGGAGCTTATTGGAATGGGTTTCCATAGCCGAGCAGCTGCATGCAAGCCTCACATCACCAAGAACAATGCCAAGCGTCGTAGGGAGTGGTGTAAAGCACATCGGCACTGGACTGTGGAGGAGTGGAAACATGTTCTGTGGAGTGATGAATCACGCTTCTCTGTTTGGTAGTCAGATGGGCGAGTCTGGGTTTGGCGGATGCTGGGAGAACGTTACCTGTCTGACTGCATTATGCCAACTGAAAAGTTTGGTGGAGGAGGGATAATGGTATGGGGCTGCTTTTCAGGGTTTGGGCTAGGCCCCTTATCTCTAGTGAAGGGCAACTTTAATCAGCGCTCATCTCCATGTATTAGCTGTAGAATTACCAGAGTTATCCAAGGAATGGGTAGAGCGATCAAATGAACCATAACTGATTTCATGATCTCTAAGGACAATTCCATCTTGCACCATTTTTCTTTTCTGCCACTATATGACAATGTTTCCTAGATGTGCTATGAACTGCCATGTGTTTGAGTCATCGCTCTGTCGCTTAGCATTCAGCCAGGTCGCTGCAGTCTTTGTTTGAAAGTGTATGAAAATAATATTGTGACCTGTGAGATGGTCAAAATTGACTGCAAATAACTTGAAATTAGTGTTAATGAGGCTAATAATAATGTAGGGGGGAAACAAAAGCAAAAATATGTGATTTTAGCCAAAAAAAAAGGGGATTTTAGAAAAAAAATGTACACATATACCGTAGTCGAAATGGAAATTTAGAAGTTGTGGTATTGAGAAAGTAATGGAAAATTAAGTGGTTGGAATCTCAAAGTTTTACAGTGAAGGCATTAGAAGTGGAGGTATAGCACACCACTGTATACACCCCGATTTCGACCACTGTATGGTCGAAATGGGGTTTTATACTATATATATATATATATATATATATATATATATATATATATATATATATAGTATCTCTTATCAAAATAGTGGTGTATAGTACTTTCCTTACTGTGGACCATTCTTGCCTACTTTTTGAACCACCTTTCCAAAGAACAAGTGAGGAGAGCGCAATGACGCGTTTTGTGCCATGACAGCCCGATTCAGAATAAAGTGAAGCGGGATCCAGGAGGCCTACTCTGCTGGGAGTCCTGGAGGACTCCTCCTTTGGGAGTCTTCTGGACATTCTGGGATATTAGGCAAATTTGTTGTGGACCTAGGCTAAAAGTAACTAATTATTAAAAAATATAAACTGGTGTTAATGGTACTGTATGGCTTAAATTGGTACTACATTTTTGGTTTGACTCTTTCAAGAGATATTTAATTTTTGATATGTAGATAAAACATCCAACAAAACATACCTTTCATTAGCACCTCTCTTGCCTGGGCCCATTCCGATCTTCCATCAGATGATAATAAACCAATTGGTGGAAGTCTCTCCTCTTCATTTTCTGCCATTCTCACTATTTTCCTGAGTTGAGTAAATAGATCCCCTTCACTGAGACGGCGGAAGTTGATAACAACATCTAATACAAAGAACTGCAGAAAGAACAAATCATTTAATAAAATGTAAAAGATGTGACAAAACACTGTCAAGGATGTATACATATGCCAGTCTACAAGTATGTATGTGTTTCTCTTTTTACTCTTTCGGCATAGTGTGAACAACACAGATTACATTTATAAGCAATGGATTTCAACAATTGTAGAAGCTGCTGTCACTTTCTGGGTCAGTGTGAGAGGAACATAATTCTGTAATGACTGACAATGGAAGATAAAGCTATTTCCTCCCATTTTATGTAATTCTGTATATTCTGTGCTGTTCCTTGAAATAATAAAGTGTTTTAAATTAACCATAATGTATTACGTTTTATGAACTGTTGCATGGAATGCTGCATCCTTTATTATATGAATATGAACTTTTGTATTGAAGCCTTGCTTGTATGGGTTCTTTTAGGTCAAATAGATGTTCAGAGAAAAATAAAAGAGTTTGGCCACAGGTGTATATGTTTTGATGCGGTTTGAGTGCTTGAGTGCTATGGTGTATATGGTAAGCCTATTGGCAGTTGATACACCCGAGCTCTGGAAAGCTGTTTAGCATTTCTTGAATGTGTATCCCTAAAAATTTTGGAAATCAAAGAATATTTATGAGTCAGTAAAATAAAAACCATGAACCATGGTATTTGATTGATTGAATGGTAACATCAATGCTGTATATAACCAATAACAAATTGTTTAGATCAAATGCATCCTAATGGCACCCCACTGGCTAGATGCAGCTTTTCTGTTATTTTCTTAACACATAGATTTGCATTTAAGACATTTGCTCTTCACTTGACAATCATGGCCAACCGTAGAACATTTTGAGTAAGTAAATAATTATATAATGCAAGTTGAAGAATAAACTCTGACATGCACATACGGCTAAGTCCATATATATTTGGACACTGACACAATTTTTGTTATTTTAGCTGTTTACCAAAACACATTCAAGTTACATTTATATAATTAATATGTGTATAAAGTGCAGATGGTGTGGGAAATAAGATGTGGTCAAATCAACAGTTTGGTACATTCTGAGAAAAAATTAAAGCACTGGTGAGCTCGACACAAAAAGGCCTGGGCGTCCACGGAAGACAACGGTGGTGGATGATCGCACGATCCTTTTCATGGTAAAGAAAAACCCATTCACAACATCCAGCCAAGTGAAAAACACTCTCCAGGAGGTAGGCATATCAATATCCAATCTACCATAAAAAGAAGACTTCATAAGAGCAAATACAGAGGGTTCACCACAAGGTGTAAACCATTCATAAGCCTCAAGAATAGAAAGATTAGACTTTGCCAAAAAACATCTAAAGAAGACAGCCCAGTACTGTAACAGCATTATTTGGACATTTGAAACTAACATCAACCTGTACCAGAATAATGGGAAGAAAAAAGTATGGAGAAGGCTTGGAATGGCACATGATCCAAAGCATACCACATCATCTCTAAAACATGGCAAAACTTGCCTTTAAAGACATTGCCGTTTTAAATTTCCCCTGCAAAGTCGCTGAATATCGACGGCTTGCAAATCCTCAGTTTAATACATTTACACCATGCAATCCAATATTTTATGCTCTATATTCACTGCATAAGAAGAACAACAAGTTTGTCCTAGTTTTTCTAGCAACTCTTAAAATCTTCTATGCAGTGAACATGGTGTCACTCTTACTAGTCCGGGTACATAGAAATTAGAAGTGAGCAAAATTTTCAAAACTTTTCCACATTTAGCTGTGAAATTTTACACATTTCTAAAGATGGGGGTAATTCAATTGACACCGTTACTCATAAGAATAATGCAGCCTGTGCGCTATTACCGTTACTGCAGTAATAATGTACATTATTACCGTTAGTACAGTAATTTCAATGCTGATTTCAACGCTGATTTTTGCTTGCAGCTCTGGGAGCTGCGAGCAGAAATCTGTGTTAAAATTAGCGTACTAACGGTAATAGTGTGCAGGCCTCGTTATTCCCACGAGTAACGCTGTCAATTGAATTCACCCTATGGAATATAAGAAGTGTCCCCAGTCTTACCCCAATCACACCATACAACAGAATGAAGTGAATGTTGTCCCAGCTCTTTTCATTCTGCCAAATGAGAATGTACAGTACAGTACAGAATGGAGAAGCAAAAGCGGAACTCAGAAACTGTATTGCTGTATTTTGCTCCTATCCAATGTACACCTTTCACATGAATAAGTGTCTAAATTCCCCATCGACATGTGTCAGCTGCAGGGAACCCATGACGAAAAGCAATGCCACATTGTGAGACTGTACTCACTTAGGCCAGTAATCCCGACTTTTATTATAAGTCTGTAAGAGTGTGTGGTTGATCGGCTTACATTTTTAGTTTAGTTAACAAGATGTAATATTATATTGTCAATATAAGTTCCTATTTAACTTGCTTAGTTGGTTAGATTTAGATTATGTAACAGTGCATAAATGTGCATAAATGAAGAGGGCAGCCATAATATGCAATGCGAGGTATTTAATAAATCATAATGTGAGCTAAAGAGACTTCAACCATTAGTCTTTACATTATCTTTATTTAGCTAATATTAGACTATTATTATGTCAGACAAGCAGCCAATGAAGACACCCTCTAATACAGCAATCTCTTTCCTAAGCAAAGACATAAAACTGTTAACAAAAATCATAATACAGGAATTAGCAAGCATTGTGCCCATATGTCTGAACACAGACGCGGCAGGATTTGGTAGAGCTCAATTGGCTATATGCAATATAAAAAAGATTCTAGCAGATGCAGCATAGTGTGTATTCAAAGCCGTAATGGATAACCTTTCCTGAGAATGTTTGCTTGAGGCAATGTAGAACTTTGGCGGCCATCAATGTGCCCCATAGCCTAATTTGGGTAGTGGCCCAGCGTGCCACTTTAGCCTCCCAGGATGGCGTATGATCTGTAAATGCACAGAAGAGAGTTCCGCTCTGTTCTCCACAATCACAAATGGCCAGCAATGTACACACTGCTTGTGATTGGCTGAGCTTTACCCATTCATATCTTTGGAAATGCATTTCAATATTCTTTCCCATTGAAGTGCAGAGCCTATTCATATGAACAGGGAAACCAGTTTTTCCCAGCAGAGTAAAATTGACCAAAATCATTGTTTAATAGATTGAAAAGTTTGGGGAAAGAATAAGTGACTTATTTATGGCATTTCATTTCTTAATAAAATAGTCAACACAGATTTCTGTTTTGTCGCTATCTTCTTGATGTAGATTCATATTTCCAATGAGTTACCCATCATAATACTATACATTAAATACTATTTTTAAATTAGACTAAAATGCATATAATGCTCCCTTTACTACTATTTCATGAAGACATAGATATTGTACATACTGTAAGCAATGAAGGCATTTATATGTGAAAATTTTACATAGCTTAAAATAATATACACAGTCCTAAGAATAAAGAAATATCTACATTTTACAAAGTACAATATGGCTTACTGAGGTAGATACATCACAGATTGGTTAATACAGGAATCTAAATTGGAATGCAAATATGTAAACGATAAGATTAAATTATGTCTTGTAACCTAGCTGTCTTTGGGAAAACCAATTCATTACTCTAGTAATTTCAGTGCAAGGAAAGTGATTAGATAAGCAATATGAATTGATATAAAAACACAAACAGTGGAATTAATGAACACTGAGTTTAATTTGATAGTTTATGCTTTTTACAATATGGTAGAGTTCAGATGTCACATATAATCTGGTAATATTATACTATAGCTTTATTTGTCTGTACTGCTTTGGTCTTGATTATGTGTTGACTGTATATTCAGAGTGATTTGCTATGTAATCTTATGTGTACTTCAATGTATTATTAGTTATGGGTGAAATTGAATTTTAAGTTGAATTAAAATATATATTTGACTTCTAAAACATGCAGAACAAAATGAGCAATTGGGGATTATTCTAGCATCCTAAGTAAGTAGGGATGCACTAAATCCATGTATTACGATGTGAGCGAATACAGAATTCTATTACAAAAAAAAATTGGACCAAAACTCAGCCAAATGTAAACTAAACTTTAGGGCAGGGATTTATATAATCATCATTATCTGCAGACCTGCCAACTCACACTGTCACATCATTCAATAGTAATTGGAGATTACTGCTTGGCAAGCTCTGATCACTTGTAAAAATAAATAAATAAATTTATAAATAATTGGAAACCAATGCTGCATTAATTTGTGCTTTCTACTGACCTCCTGTCCATCTGAGCTGACACCAATCACAGTACTGAAATTCTACTTCTTGATTAGTGCAGTGTTTGACAGTGTGTAGAGTAGTTGTAAGAGATCCGCATTGTAAATACATTTGTGAACATTTTTCCAGCCGTTGCATTCAAAATAGATTGTATGGGTAAAAGTCTGGCTAGGGCAAGACCCAAAAGAAAGGATTTGCAATAGTCAATGCAATAGTCAATGCAAGAGTGCATGAATTAAATGTTTAGCAGTGATTTGTTTGAGATGTATGTAAAAAGATTTTGATACAAATTGGCTGCGCGGAACATAGAACAGTTCTGATTCAAAAATGAAACTTAAGGGGTAGAATTTTTTGTTGCGTCATCAATAGAAACAGTGATGTCAGATGGGCGATTGCGGACTGGTGGGAAGATTATTAGTTTAGTTTTTAGAAAGATTGAATTTGAGGTGCCAAGATGATAAAGCTGAAAGGCATTCTGTAATGTGGGTCAACAACATATTGGCCTATAACAATTCTTAAGACAAGAAAACTGTGAATGTACCTGGTTGTTACATGCAACAATTATGTGCTCTGGTTCTGGCATAATACTGCTTTCCTGAGCAACGAGTGTATCTTTGGTGCAGCCTGGAAGACGGTAAGAAGAGAATAGCCCGTAGTACTGCTTCATGCACATTGGCTGTCCAGACAACTGACCACGTGCATAGTCTACAGGCAGCGCATGCCTAAAACATTCAACAAAAAGATTGTATTAGAATTCAGCCCTCAAACCCCCATTGCTGACTAAAGCATACAGTGAGTACATATAATAGTACTATTATTTATTTATATAGTGCTAACATTCTCCGCAACACTTCACAATTGGGAATAAGCACCGTAATAAGATAAAGTCTGACTGATGTGAGTGAGTTCTCTGTGCAGCACTGCGGATTCGGTGGTGCTAAATAAATAAATGGTGATGATGATGATGATGAAAGTCTGGATATTAACAAACAGACAAAGAAATTAGCAAGCTTACAGTCTATATTGACAAATGTTCCACTGTTAGACAATCCTTTAATCATTGTTTATGTCTATATGAGTATTAAAAAATTCAAGAGGTACCCCAGGCAAATATATTGTTTTACTTAAACAGCCCCATTCCCCAAGTGACATATTCCATGGAGTCCAGTATTGGGGACCTCACAGTTTTGTTCATCCTTGACTCAGTTCTGTGCTCTCCAGAGTACAACACCCTGGAGTTCCTTGAATCAATGCAGTGCACAGTGAAGTGTATTGAGCACTGTGCTGTTTCTGCTAGTTGGTGGGATGGAGTAATTTTATTACAAAAAAAACATTTGCTTTGAGTCCTTCTTTAAGAGTGTACATCATATCTGAAGGCTTGATGGTGTCATGACACTTGCCATTATTAAAACTATAAGAAAGAACAGACATATTTTACCCCAGTGGAATATGTTTAAACATATCTGCTTTTACTCCAATAAAATGACTGTATCAAACTCACTCATCATCACCATCATTTATTTATATAACTCCACCAAATCTGTAGCACTGTACAAAGAATATTTGTCATTCACATCAGTCCCATTGGAACTTACAGTCTAAATTTCCTAACACACAGACACAGACTAGGGTTATTTTTTTCAGCAGTTAATTAACCTAGTATGATTTGGGATTGTTGGAACACTTTGCTATACCTTTGTTACTTCCATGTTGTGCAACTAAAACTGCTCCGAGGGCACCAACTAAATGGACAACACTTTCAAATATGCAACTTAATATTAACTTAATTGACCTTCGTGAAAAAAATAATTCTGTATATAACTGCAAAAGTCACCTTATTAATGCACTTGTTGTCAATAAGGAACATCACAATCATCAATGTACTCCCTCAACACTGAGCAAATTTCTTTACATCATGCAAGAGGAATAGATCCAAAGTAAAGGAACTAGAAAATCTAAAAAAACTAAACACAAGCAAGCCCTTTTCATTTCTTAGTTGACCCTACCAGTATTAAATAACCCAGTGTTATATGTAATGGTTTATATTTTCCTCTTAAAATTTAACCCTTTGAGATGTCAGGTGAATTCCTATTCACATCATTTGGTAACAGAAACCTTGGACACTCATAACATGAAATCTGCTCAGCCTATAAAAGTTGATCTATGCCTCTGTTTGAGTCTGAAGTAAAGAAGAGGGAGCACGTATGTATTTGCATTTCCTGTGTTAAGAGGAATACTCCTAACACAGGAAATGCAAATACATCAGGAGTCCCAAATATGGGAAAATGGGCACCAAGCTAAAGATTTGTAGTGGCAGAAATCTGATCACCTGTGAGCTCTAGCTGTGTGGCCAACAACACTTAGCCGTTTGGTAAAAAAAACCTTTCATGTGCACTTCAATGATATTCTTATTTTACATTTCAGAGATATTTCCCCATGCTGTTTTCACATAAATTATAGTGGCCCTTCATCCATCAGTTGCTCATCTCCCCATGGTAAATTGTTCATCTGTCACATAAACACATCAGGGGTGCCCATGCATCAGAGTGCAGCTGATTCAGGAGTGGCCCTGTAAATTAGGGTTAATGTTTGCCATACTGTAATGTGTGACAATGTATAATATGTATAATATGAATACATTTACATTATTAATCTGAGTACAAGATATTTCCACTACATCCAGAGGCTAATATTTGATGTTACTTTCAAATACAAAGGTAGGAACTTATGATCGAAAGCTATGTAACCCTGAAGGAGATTAATGATTTTTACCTATTCCTTCTTGTGAAGCGTTATGATGAAATGTGTTGTTTAACTGTTATTGTGAACTAATGAGGCTCAGTAGATGCCCAAAGAACCACATTGGTGTTACAGTGATGTTACTGCTTAGTGCTCTAATTCATCACCAAAGTGAGTTCAATCGGTGTCGCCCCTCATGTGTAATAACAATACCAGGCTAAATGGGCAATTTCCCTCCAATTGCTTGCACATAAATCTTTGATATTTTAACTTAATCACCCTTGCATAACTGGAAATATTTGAATATATGTCGTAGGGATCCCTGCTCCTCTGATAGCAGCAATCCCACTTAGAATTTTTTTCTTCTTTAAATAGCAAGATAAGTACCTATTAAGCATGCATCTTAGCTGTCCTCCAACAATTCATTATCTCCTTTACAAAATCTATCTAGAGGGGAAACCAGTATGCAGGCACGGGCTGGCAAATCTCAGCACGGGGGGGCGCACAGGCAGCCGCATCGCGTGTCATGTTATGCGGCCGCCTGTGCGCTGACGTGGCCGCATCGACTGTTTTGTGATGTGGATGCCGGTAATGTTAATGAAATCTTGCATCCACGGGGGGGGGCTGGCTCCGATCAGGGGTCACACAGAGCGTCCCAGGGGACCGATGCCCCCCGGCCAGCCTTCCCCTGCCAGTATGGCTGCTTGTCACATACACACTGCACAGGCTCAGAACTCTCAGCTTGTCAAGTGAAGGCAGTGGGGGAAAAGATGGAGGGGGGGGGGGAATTGTATAGTACAGCCTCTCTTCTCACTACATCATGAGCCATGTGACTGTGGTAGTCATATTAAACTATGCAAAATTATAAATAATTATAAGCAGCTTGAAGCAACAAACCAAGGAAAACAGCTATTACCAAGATTCTTCTTATAGGCTATCATAGCGATTTGTGTTAAAAAAAAAACCACCTAATTTTTTAATGGGATTACTGCTCTAAAGCCTATTAGTAAAATTACCCTCACCCAGTACAATCTGTTCCACTCAAAGAATAGCAAGAAAACAAGGCATTGATCACAACCCTTAAAAACCTCATACAATCTATAATTGACCATTTGCAGATTACATTTGTCCACAGCGGTCTATAAGTCTAGTTGGTGCCTGAATAAATAAATGTGTAGTTATATTAAGAGGGGGATTAAAGGCATATTTTCTCCTGGGATTTAGGCCTGTAGCATTTTTATAGGATTCTATTGCTATTTTTATGCCTTTCTTGAAACGAAAGCAAAGTCTGAAAGTTCTATTTAAACAGATTTGAATCTGCAGTAAATACCTCTCAGTTAATTCAGAATCCCTAAAACTTGTAGATTTATCTGTGTCAGAAATGAGTATCTCAAATGCTGTATATGCACAAATATTTTATACAGCGCCACTAATTCTGTAGCGCTGTACAGAGAACCTCCCACAATTTAAAAATATACAAGCATTGTAATTGGCTGCTATTAAATTGACAAAAGTCTCTCTCAGTGTGTGTGTGTATGTGTGTGTTAGGGAAATTAGACTGTAAGCTCCAATGGGGCAGGGACTGATGTGAGTGAGTTCTCCAGCCACAGCCACTCTCTGTATAGAATTCTGCTACACTGAAGAATAACATATATTTTCATGTTATGAGGTATGTAAAAATGTACATGTTTGGAAATGTCTTTAACCCTAGTATTACGTATAAAGCACATTCACATCCTATACATATTTACTGCAAAGACAGCATAAGCATAAGCTAATAAATATACTTTTATATTGGTACATACCAGAGCTAAATTAGCTAGCTATTACTACACTATTAATAATGCTATAACCTAATTACTGCAGAGAACGCTTGTGAATGTTGCTCATGTTCTAAATTATCTGAAGAATGGCAACTTACAGATCCAATAAAGTTTTGTAATCAAGGACTCCGGAGATGAGATTAGCTGTAAACCTGCAAGAAAAATATAGAGAACAATATACGTTATCCTACTACTTAAAGGAGAACTGGACACTGCTGAAGGTTGGGCATCCTACCAATTCTCATTTCTTATTGTTTTTGAAACTATTCAATAATGAAGATCAATCACAATTTAAATGAAATAACCACTCTGAAAGAAAGCAAACTCAACATAAGTCTCAAGAGTTACTAAAATCCATGCAAGTTAAAGATAATATATAGTAATATAAACGTAACAAGCATCTGTGTTCAAAATCGATCAGCATCACTTCCATACCTAGTATCAATTATCTTATTTTACTGTTTTTTCTTGTTTCATAAATGCATGATATTCCTGTATATATAGATAGACTTCTGTAAGCCCTTCACTTCAGTGCATTGGTATGTCTATGCTAAGGACATACACTGGCGCTGACTCTCGAAAGCAGTTTAGTATCTCCAAACATGAGCAACTTCATCACTTGAGAAAGAGAAGGCTTGAGAGAGTAGTATCAGTCTCCAGGGTAGACTAGTGTGTTTAGTGACGGTGCCTCAGGTTTGTGAAGAGCGGATTCGGGAGAGAGCACAGAGGTGAGGTATGTTATAGTGAATACTCGTATTGTGGAGCTAGCATTCCCTGTTTTAATACTGAAAAAGGTTTAATACCGAATACATACTGAGTTGCAAGAGTCCTATGAAGAAAGAGGAAAAGCAATGGGAGCTCTGAAAGAGATAGCAGCAGAGAAAGACCAAGAAATTGCTGTTTTGAAACAAAAGCTTGTCATAGTTCAGCCGAGGGCACACACAGCAAGAAAGTCTGTAAAGGAATTTGTGGAGTACAAGTTAGTGAGGCTTCATCTGGCTGTAAGGCATGAAGAGCTTGAATGATTGCCACATGAGGAAAAAACTGTTGAGGCTAGATTTACTAAGAATCAAGTTTGGAGGTGGTTTATATATTCATCATTGTTAAAATCGGGATGGCAATTTGTAGAGTGGTGGTTTTGAAAAATGCCGTTCAGGCATTAGTAAATCTGACGGTTTTAAAACCGCTGTAAAAATCGACAAAAACACGTGGTTTCACCAAACCACCCTTTAGTAAATTTAGCTCTTAATGTTTCAAGTGCAGAGAGCTTGGACATTTTAAAACCAAACGCACTAGAACCCAAAAACCAATGGATTATTCATTTGCCCAAACTGGACCTCTATTTCTATATTGCTGTTCTGAGAGTTTCACAACCAGTGGTCCACATTTAATTAAAATGACTGTGCTTGAGAACAACAATGTTGCCCAGTGAGTTGTAGACTCTGGGAGTGACCTTACGTTGGTTTCAAACTCTGTACTGGCTGGATCCAAGGTCTCGCTGCGGCCCAGAGTTAATGCACACTGCACATATGGGGTAACCAAGAGATTATAAAAGAATCTTTTGGCTGTAAGACTTAAAGGTCAAACCGTGAAGGTAGTGGCTACCATAGCAAATAAGATGCCATATCCTCTTATTCTAGGGCACAATTTCCCACTGTTCAAATAGGTCCTCTGCGAGCAAGTGCAGCCCGGTCTTTAAAGATCTGCCTAAGAAATCAAAGTGTCTTAACCTTGGTCTTTGGGATCTGCCAACCCTGAATGCTTTCCTAGGTGTTACGGCAGGACTTCCACAAAAGTGTCACCGTTAAAGAAAGCATGGACTGTCAAATAACAGCATTGGATGGTGACATTGTGCATGAGCCCTCCCCATCTGTTGGTGAGGGTAAAGATTGGTCTGAATATCCTGAACTGTTGAGTGTGCCAAACTTTGCCCATGACCAGAGAAATGACGCACTTTATATCATGCCTTTAAGTTGATCACCATCATATATTGTCAAAAGTAATATGTCATTACGAGTGGTTACTGTGAAGGTAAGGAAGGTACAGGTTCATGTACCCATAGTGTTTGAAGCTGCACACAGCTCAGGCAGGTGGCAGACACTTAGGGAAGGTAGAATGAGGGAAAAAGCTTTATGCAGGTTTTACTGGCCCGGAGTTTACTTAGCTGTAAAAAGGTTTTGTAGGGCTTGTTCTGAATGCCAGAAAAGCAATACAGCCACATTTAGAAAGAACACATAAGCATCCTTTTGTAAGGATGGGCGACCATGGGAAAAAAGACAAGGTGTTTGAAAATAGAGTTCTCAGATGTCGAGAAGATAAGGTCCCCATTAGTATTCTGGTAGGCGTGATTGTGAGAACATTTAAAAAGGTAATAGAAACTTCTTTCTATTGTGCCTTTAAACATCAGATGAACAAAATGATTGCACGGTCTCTCTTTCACAGAGCTGCACACCTCGTGAAGTCTGCCCCACCCTACTAGGAGATACTATGGGACAAAGGGAGTGATTTTCCACAGGCATCTAAGAAGGGAGTTAGGTGGTCAGCTAACAGTCTGCAAGAGAAGGCTGTAGACAGGGCTAAGACCTTGCACAGTAAAACTCCTAGGCTGAAGACACACATTTGATCTAATAAAGCAATTAGTCCAAAGGGAGGGTCTTTGTGTATTTAAACCTGTCCTTTTAAATTGAACAGTGCAACTGATGTCAGACAGAGGCCGGTGTCTAGACAGGAGAACTATGTCTAGCCATTGTTAGGCTGCTTGGTGTCATCTTAGTGAAAGTATATGCTGTTTTGTTGCAATGTAACAATAGAATCAATGTTTACTCAACAAGAAGTTGTTTATGTATGCATCACCAGAGAGGTGCCTGTGTCACAATATTTATAAAGCAAAAAATGATTCTGTCAAAAACACAGGAATTTGGACTGTTGAAGTTGTGTGCAACCTTAACTGGCCCTACCCATTGGCTTTCTGTTTGCATTGTTCTTAAAATTGCATGCCAAATTACATCATTAATGTAATCGTTGATGACATGATGACATAGAACATTTCAAAATTTTTATTTTATTATGTCACAGATCACTGACATCACAATATAACTCCTGTGACATCAACAATTGCAGCAGTAATCACCTTGATCAAACAAGTCACCCATATACAATAATGATTAAAGGATAGTATGCTATAGCCAGTGCATTGGTGATCAAAAGCAATTAGCTTTAATACATCTAGTTTCCGCTAGATAATGAAAACTTTAGAGCAGATTTTCAGCCATGTTAGTAAATCACCCTCTATTTGTTAAAAAAATGTTTGCATAAAAATTAATTGACACAATGATGTAAAGGAGTTGCACTACCACTAGGAAATACAATTTATATTTTAAGAAAACCTTATCCCATTTACATTGATCATTGATTTCATGTCCTGTCTTCCCCCAGACTAATCTGTTTCACAAAAACGATTTTCTTATAAACAAAGGAAAGGGTTGGACTTGCTAAATATAGATTTAGATTTACTACTAGTATATACACTTTAAACATGTCAATTTCTTGCCTCAAACAAATAGCATCCCTGCAGCCCTGGCAACCATGCCACCTCTCTAGGGTCCCTGTGTAACAGAGCCCACAGTAGCCTCTGTGCTAGCCAGCCTGGGCTAGCTACTATGACTCATAGTTTGGGCTATATATATTATTTTTCATAACATAGATTTTGGAAGATGAAAAAAGCATGGGCCTGGCAATATATGTGAAATCATATTAATAATTTTTAAAGTAATTATCCTATTCCAATAATATATTTTTATTATTTAAAAATGTATCATGTTGCCAACAATTTAGAGATTAAAACTTTATGAACGTTTTTTTTCAGTGCCAAGAAAGTATTCTTTGGGGTGGGCGTATCTATGACATATTATATTTTCCGTGAATTATATTTTATAGGATGCATTTCTTCCTTATCAGTTTTCTTTAATTCCCCTGTAGCATGGAATAACTTCACAGGCAATAGAGGGTGAGGCGAAACAGGTCTTTAAAAACGTACACACAGCTGGCTCTGCTTTCATTTTATGATGTTAGTTTGTTTTGTTAATTGTTTTTCTCACGAGAATAGAGGAATTATAGTCAGTAGTGCCAGACAGTTGTGTGTATATCATAATCATGTCTATAGCCTGTTTAGCCTCAGTAGCTTTAATATACTCTGAAAAGTATAGTACCCTGCACATGGCCAGTGAGTCAGGTTTTTTAGCAATTGTAAAATGTTCATTGTGTGCACTACTGTGAAACGAGAAAGTATAGCAGTATGCCACTTTTTTATCCATTTTTAAATACCATGCCATTTCTAGTGTGCAGAGGATAAATGTTCTCTGTTCTTATTCATCACTAGCACTGGAGAAAGTGTCGCCATATACCTATCCTTAACAGATGAATACATCCTAAATAAACAACAGGTTTATAAGCGGAGGCAGTGGACATGAGCAAAATGTTATCACAAATGGATCATGGTTGAAGCTATCTAGCCACAAATAGAGATCACTGACTTCTAAGCTGCCTGCCTGACAACACTTATAATTGTACCAATGAACAGTTCTATATTAATAACGTGTAGGCCCACCATTATATAATGTAATTATTCCTTATGGGCTTTATGTCACAATATGGGCCAATTAAGCCTGCAGACATCCAGATTATCTGATGTAGCCTCAACATGTTACTATATTGAAAAAAAACGCCCCTTCTCTGCCCTGTCCACTCCCCAAAATTGTAGACTTTATTTTGTGTCCATTGTGTCCACGTATGCAGCGGACCGGGCTGCGTTCACTGCCGTATCTCCCAGTTCTACGCAGAGTGATTTTGCGTACAATACACTCAAAATCGGCAGATACCTGCCTTAATGACAGGTAATGAGACCCTCTGTTGAAAGTTTGTATCGGGCTCTGTTGTAATGAGTTTGAAAGGGAGATGTATTTATTAACACACATACCAATAAATTAGAGCTTTGTGGAAGTGGTCTGCGTTAATTAACAAGTGAAATGGCATTCTCTATGTGAAATCTTGTACCAGTCATAGGTACACATGCCTTAAATAATGTATTGAATATGAATGGCAGTGCAAGCTAAATGTGTTTAGCTTTTGTTTGTTTGTTGGAAATATGTATAGAGATGGAATGTATTGTCATTGTGTGTGGCGTTTTTGAGGTGTTTGAGGAGTATTGTAATGTATAATATACCTAAAGGTAAGTGTTTTTATAAGAAAAGGCTGCTCTCAAGGGCATGAAAATAATTTGGAGAAGGAAGAGATTTTGTCAAGCACCATAATATTAAAGAGATTTTACCTTGCATCCAATCTAATATTGGCATCTGCTTAAAGGTAGGAGAAAAGCTGCAAGAGAGAAGCTCCAAGTGTTCTATGAAGGTCCAAGATGGAGCTACGGGGAATCTTAGTCCAAGAAACCAATAGTATATTGGTTGAAATCTATACTGTAGAAATGTATTGAAAAGGAGTTGAGAGGAAGCAAGTTATTACTATATATATATATATATATATATATATATATATATTATTATTATTATTTTTTTAAGAACATCTGATATTGAATGTTCCCCAAATTGATATATTTGGAGACTAAAAAACATTATTTCATATATTATTGTATTAACTTTTTGTTTTACAAAATCATATTTAATAAACTTTTCTGCTTTTCAGTACCCTGTATACTTTTCTTTCACTACATGAGTTAACATTTGCATGCTGTATGCTAGGACAAGTTTCAAGTTTCTGCATATGAAAATTTTTGCTGCAGTGAAAAGTGAAATCCTATTTTGGGACCTTAGATTGAATAAGAATGCAAACAAGGTTCCACTTTGTTATGTTTATAGGTGAAAAGACTGCTGTGTTGCTCTGTTACAAGCAGGTATTGTTTCTGTTTATGCAAAACATTTTTCTGCAACATCATGCAACTTCAGCTCTTTCATATACAGAACTAACTTGCATTTGTCAAAATACCTTCAGTCTGAGATGTGCAAACATTAACAGATACTGTTTTGTAACAAAACAGAGAAAAATGAAATACAGGCGTGCAAAATGACAAAGGAGAAAGGTAGTTGTATTACAGTACCTCAAATGATCATTGGTATCCTGAAAGTTGTGACGTGCAAATATTACTGCAGGGCTGGAGTTAACGGGTAGGGGCACTCGGTTATTTAGATACATGTCATCAAGCCAATATTGGTGTATCTATAGTAAGAGGGAAATGTTGTCAATCATGTAAATAAAAGTATAGTTAGGCAATATGTAGATTTTCTTTACTCAGTGTTCCCAGCCATATGGTGGCAGGTTGAACCCAGTAGTTATAGTTCAACAACAGCAGTAAAACCACATTTTGCTTATTTCTGGCACAGATGGTATAAAGACTGATCTCCGTTCTACAAGGTACATTTATCCCAGAGACAGCTGTGCAATCAATACAGGAGAGAATGAGATAGAGGCAGAGACAGTATGCATATTAGTTTTAAAGTATGAAATGGACCATGCTAGAGCTCTATAAACCCAGCAAAGGTAAAGTAATCACTCGCTGGAACTATAGATGTTCAAATCAGTCTTTAGCCACAAATTGCAGATCGACCCCGAAATCTGTCTTGATAGTAGTCGATGCGCAAGCGGGTTGTCTGCAATGCTATTTTTTAAATATGTTCACATTAATTATTCCCTGTGTGATACATTAGTGTGGACCACAGTTCACATTTCATTGATAATAAAGATAATATATTGCTTTGTTTTAGTGTAATATTAAAGTGAAATGCAAATATTCACATGGTGAACACTCAACTGCTAAAAACGTGATTAAATGTAATAGTGCTACTCAGAAAATAAATAGTTCAAGTAATAATAAGTAATCTCACAAAACTGCATTAAAAAGTTATTGTCCAAATACAGTGCATTGGCATTTAAATATTCAAATGAAGCCATAAACTGTCTCTTCTAGTGTGGAATTTGTTAGCATTGTATTGCCTAAAAATAGGTAAATGTAAATGCTAATGGTTAATAGAGAAAAACTTGCGTTACCAAGAGAAGCAGAGTATTATTCATGTGACAGAAGAGAGCATGGTGACAAAATAGATATATATGATTAAAACACACATGACTCTGGCAGCGTTGCTTGTGCTAATAAAGAACTAAACTTTGAATTCATGCCCCATAGCAAAAGAGCATCCCCTCTAGATAAAATAATGCGTAAAATCTTGGAGATTACAAAAATATTTAAAACAAAATTGTTAAATACTACTTTAAAGGACAACTGAATCTAAAATAAAAGTTTCCTCATAAAAAAGAGGTGATAGTAATACTCAAAAATAAAATGGAAACTTTTACGACCTGAATCTTGGGGAGTTTGGAGGTGTCAGAACAGGGACCAACATTCTGGTAAAGAAAAAAATCTTGACGGAAATAATATTTGAGATCATGCTTTACTTTAATTTTCTCATAGATGCCAGATATGCCATCTGTAAATCTATTGGTATACACTACCTAGATAAAATTAACTTTTTTACTTAAAAAATGAAAATGTAATTCCTGGTGAGACTGACACATTGTAAATATGCGAAAATGGAGCTTGTCCTTCTGGTAGAAAACTCCTCTGGTCATTAATGGGTCATATATCTCCAGCATGCTCTCTGTGCCAATACTTTGTAGATGTTTGCCATCTTTAGACAGCTGATTAGCAGAGCAGAGCACTATCTTGTCTGACTCTGAAGCAATGGATAAAGCCGACTGCGGCTTCACTACCCTTGCTCCAGACCTATGCATGCTCAGAATAGCAGAGAGCTGTGTTCCTTCTTTGGCTGTGTATATATTTGGCTGTGGCCCTTAACATGTATCACTGTACACTAATGCAGCCGTGAGTCAGTCAAAGTTTCTGCATGTAGCGGCCTTTAAAAATTTAAATGGGGAGTTTTTTGTTTTTACAAGCAAGGGACCTTTATTGGTCATGTTTCATATACTTGTGTATACAAACAGGTATAAGCGTGAGAAAACAATACAGGCCTTACCCAATTTTCTGTTTTTTCTCTCCGCTCAAGGAGTTTTTGTTGCAGCATTTCCCCCACACCTCCAGGCATCAGAAACCTCTCCACAATTGCTTTGGTTTTTTTATATTGTTCCTCTGAGACGAGGTGTTTCATGCACTTCAGATACATGTCCATAGTTTGCTGTAAAGGAGGCACAGGCAGCTTGGGTAACTCCTGCAAAGAACAAAAGCGGTCCATGATCACAAATATTAACCTTACTCATATTTTTATAATTGCCTCTGTTCCTTCTTTCTTTGTGTATCCATATCCCTCATTTCAATTACCTTCCCACAAACTTGGCTAGTTACAACATTATAACTATCAAGCCCAGTCTGCCCAACTGCACCCTAAGCTGAACTGACTCTACCACAGATTTGTAGGCCACAGCAGCAAAAACTTGACACTTCCACAACCATCAGGCCTGTTGGTGGTCATGCACAAATATTCCCTATTTAAATATATGCCATATATGCCAACTAAAGGCATTGCTGAGTGTGATATTTTGCTTCTGCTTTTTCAACATTTCTTCCATTCACAGACACCCTGGACTGCACTTATACACTTAAGTCATGAAAGTAACACTAGTTAAGGTGTAGACAAAGACTTGTACTTCATCCTCGCTTTTACCCAGCATTCAGTTATTGTGTTTTAAAGATTCCCTGCTGCATTGTGTTCTGTATACTTAAATGAGCATTCATATACCACTCCATTGTAGGTTTTTTTGAGCCTTAATACTTCTGCATGTTACAGGTAATGTCAACATTGATGAAAAGCTAAGTGAGTGCTTGTCAGAAAGTATGTGGTCCACCCTCTTATATTATATTTTGGAGTATTAGCATCAAAGTGCATTTAATGGGCTTTGTGAACGCAAGTTAAATGCATTAAAATATCATTTATGTGGTAGAGGGCCGAACACCAATCTATTAATTCTATCAAATGTACTGTAATTGCCAAACAGATGAGAGAAGTAAAACTGTACTATTTAGTGGCATTATTTTTTTCTTATTATTTGTGCAAGTGTACCTAATTCAACACGTGCACCACTTCCCAGCCTGTGAAGGGATGTACTGTTTGTTGATTCACTGAAAAATGCATATGGTGGACACTGTAGTAAGCTCACTACAAAATCCAGTCTACTTCCATCATCATTATCATCAGCTAATAATATAGCACCACTAATTCCGCAGCGCTGTACAGAGAACTCACTCACAACAATTCCTGCCCCATTGAAGCTTACAGTCTAAATTTCCTAACATACAAACATAGACAGAAAGACTAGGGTCAATTGTGAAAGCAGTCAATTAACCTACTAGTATATTTTTAGAGTGCTGGAGGAAACTGGAGCACCTGGAGGAAACCCCACGCAAACACTGGAAGAACATACAAACTCCACATAAATAAGGCCATGATAAGTAATTGAACTCATGAACCAAGCGCTGTGAGGCAGAAGTGCTAACCACTAAGCCACTGTCGACTTTAATAATTTCAATCTCTAAATTATTCTTCTAAAATACTAGAATAGTGCTCTGTTTAGCTTCATATTAAAAGGGGATATCAGGACTATCTATATTACACATGTCCATTTTATGTTTTCATTACATTGATAAAAGTGCACCTAGAAATGGTCTTTCCTGTACAATTGCATCCGTAGGATGCAAAATGAGCTGTTATTAGTAGGTCAGAGGTCCTCAAAATCTGACCTCATCCATTTGTCACTAAGGGAGTATCCTAGTGATTTTCTTATCTAATTTTTGAACGTTTTATTTTGCATTTGAAGGGACAGGTACAGAAAGCTCCCTAAATTCACCTTTTCTATTCCTGTCCGTTCATTTAAATAATCCCATCCTCTAAATATTGGTTTTCTACCTACGTGCAAAACAAGGTGTACTGGGATACCTAGTTCACTCTTAACATGGAATGTCCATGATCTCCCCAACTCCTTCCATTAGATGATGCAAACTTTTGCAATATCTTGGCGAGCAAATTCATGTACTTACCTGCAAAAATGGGCACATTTGCCCAAAAGTAGTCATATTGTACTGTGCTTTTGCACTTTACTAAAGACCCTTACTGGAAGTAAAAAGTGTCATAAGGGGTGTTCGCCACCCCTTATGGCACTTTTATGATGCCTCATCCACAAGAAAACATTTTTCAAACCCCTCATCCGTTCTCCTTTCGGTCTGTTATATAGATATTTGATTAAACTCCCACAATTGCTGTTTTGGCTGCTAAGCTTATAATAACATAGATATTATTATGTGTTTTATTGTTTTGTAATTTTTTTTTGACCTGTTTATAACTAATGTTTTATACACATCATTAGTGAATACATGATCAAAGTTTGTGTGTTTTCATAACAAACCTTAATTGTTCCTCTTTGCCCATTTGAAGTCTTGGGAGGCATTAATATTACAATATTGATTTATCCATACTTCCCAACTGTCCAGATTTTGGCAGGTCAGTACCAAATGGCAGGACATACACACAAATGAGCAGAGTTCATCCAAAGGTCTGCGTTTTGTGGGCTTTATGGGCAGGGTTTGGGTTCTTCAGGCATTGTCTACAATGAATGAGTGATATGATGTCACTCATCCAGTGTTTTTAATGCCTCTGCGGCACCCCAACATGGAGTGCAGGATGCTGACATGAGGACAAGCAGCCAGCCGCTTCTTACATGCAGAGCTGTTCATGTCATTGTTACGTTGGGAGTGTGACACTTGGCTATGATGGCACAGCCAAGTACCACACTCCCAGTCCCAGGAGGAGAGGGTGCCACCCCCACCTCATGCCTGCTAAGGTAAACAGTGGGAGTGAGGGTGCAATGTGAGATGAGGACGGTGATTCTGATGTAACATATCTTTATATCATCAGCTATAGTTGTTTATCTTTATTGCCATGGAATACAACACAAATCTACTCTCTAGTCACAATAATATCCAGTATATAGAGTACATTAAAGTTGTGTTGCTGCCCATGGTACCAACAATGAACAACTGCCTGATTATATAAATGCCATGGTGAAAACTTGCAGAAGAAGGCCAGACAGAGAAAGCAATGTGTTTACTAGAAAAGGCCGGTGAGCATGAAGAGCCAATAAATGTTAGTCATTTGACAAGTTATCTAACAGCTACTCAATATGCACAAGAAGGATTGTGATAGAAAAGCAGAAATATGCCAGTGTATTGTTTAGATGGTATGGGAGATTTCCAGAAAGCTCTGTCAGAATATTTTACAATATAACTTGTACTGTATGTTAATGTAGATATCAATCAACTGGAGTCAGAGTTGGCATTTAACACATGGTGTTGGATTGAGGACATAATCATTTAGTTGCCAGAGGGCAACACATTACATTATGCAATTAGCTGTAGACTGTGGTACATAAGCAACAGTAGTGTTACGATTTGTAGTAGGCCAGATTTTGAGCTGATGATGCTATTACTCGTTATTTTGGGTAATATGGTTGAAGGAATGAAGGAATGAATGGCACAGGTTGTTTATGGAATATACAAGTACAGCATCGTATTTTCTTCACATTATTATAGAGGGAATTACTAGACAAGATGTCTGTTATTTCTGCTATGTGTCTGGTGACTCAGCTGACTGGACAAAATCTAATGTGAAGTTCACAAGAATCAACTAATAGTTTTGCTTTGTTTTCTGTAGCAATCTGTGAATGAGTTACAAATCATAGTGGCAGACATAGAGAAGCAAAGACCTCTAAGTAGTCAGTGATCCCCATCATACCCGAAATTACTATGAACATAACTCATGGGGACCATTGATCATTCTGGGACACATTAATTTTTTGTTATTTAGTTTGTTTTGTATGTATGTTTTATATATAATGTTGTACTTCTTTTTAAGTTATTATTAGAAACTGACATGTTTGAGTTTATTTTGCGTACAATTCAGACTTTCATTTGTATTTTTTGTTTGTTATGGTTAAGCTTTGTAGTGTATTGTGCCCTGTGTATTGTGTTTGAAGATGGCAGCGGTAGCTCCTAAGTTCATTCCTTGCTGTGTGCAAACTGTAGCCCATTTGTAAACCCATTTACTGCTCTATACTTATGCTTATATTTATGCTTATTTTTTTCTTATATATGTTGTGGGACATTCTCTCTGTGAGATTATTGTTTTAACTTATTAAGTAAAATCACACAAAAATTATTTTGGAGGCGTTTTTCATGCAAATAACAAATGCAAATAAATTACAGACAAAATCCAACCAACAATGATTTTGAACCTTTACTAAATGTAGCCAGTCCTATCAGTTAATCCATATCTCTGGCATTATTGAGATCCAAGACCTTATTAAACAAATGCATTTTAGCCAGATAAAATAAAGACCTTCACAATATACAGAATATTGACTTAAAAAACACTCTATGATATAAGGCATAATTAAACCAACTACTGATCTTTAACATACATAAATGTAATACGATTACCATATTTTCTCCTTAAAAGAATGTATAGACAGCAAAACAATGGGCTCCCACACAGAGTAAGGTAATCTTACAATAAAATCCTTATGCTCACCATTCTCTGTTATCAATGTTAGTAGCTGGGTTACACTTAGAGATGCTCAGGCTCGATTCTTGGAGAACCAAGCCCACCCGAACTTAGCAGATCCGAGAACCGAGCCTAGCTGGTTCGGTACTTTCGCACGCCCTCGGAATTGAAAACGAGGCAAAATGTCATTGTTACGTTGTCAGATCTCATGAGTTTTGAATTCTATAAGTACCGCCCTCCACGGCGATCCAGCACCATTTCGCAGAGAGACACAGAAGTGGTAGCACGGTTCTTGGCAGTCTCTAGTGCAGTTGGGCAGCGTCATAGCTATAAAAGAAAGAGGAAGGGTAGCAGTGTTCTCTTAAGTCTCAAGTGACATTCAACTGAGTTATAGCTCACACAGAAACAGGAGATCTCCATTTCTCCATTGCTATTTGTCATTGCTAAAATAGAAATAATAGAGCTGGCAGTTTTGTTCTAAATCTGCAGTCACATTGTACTGTGTTATCTAGCTAAAACACAAACAGGACAGTTCCAATGCTAATTGCCATTGTTGAAATAGAAATAATAGGGCTGGCAGTCTTGTTCTATATCTGCAGTCACATTGTACTGTGTTATACAGCTAACACAGAAACAGGACACCTCCATTGCTCCATTGCTAATTGTCATTGCTGAAATAGAAATAATAGGGCGGGTCGCATTTATATTCCGATTGCTCTCCTAAACACGAAACTTAAGATCTATGCAAAATTAATCGCCAACAGGATCAGCCCCATTCTTCCGTCCCTTATACACCCTGATCAAGTAGGGTTCGTGCTGAGACGGCAAGCGTCAGACAACACAAGAAGAGTGCTAAACCTTGTTGACTATGTCTCGAGAAACTGCACTGAGCTGTTGATGCTTTCTCTGGACACAGAGAACTGGGACTTTATGAAACAGGTATTAATTAAATTTGGCTTTCAGTGGATATTCTGCAGTCGATTATGGCACTGTATTGCGGCCCATCTGTCAGGGTCTTAAGTATCGGGTTTCTGTCTGACGCATTTTCTATTTCTAATGGGACAAGACAGGGGTGTCCTTTGTCGCCTCTTATCTATGTATTGGCAGTTGAGCCTTTGGGGGCACACTTGCGTAGCTCGAAGTCCTGCAAAGGATTCAAACTTGGCGGCACCTGCCACAGCCTGTGCCTGTTTGCAGATGATGTTCTTTTGTTTATCTCAGAGCCAGAGTCTTCATTTGACACGTTACACCTCATACTTAATAGATATATTCGGGCTTCATACTACAAACTTGATACTACAAAGACTGAAGCATTGCTTTTCCATATATCCCCAGATTCTTTAAGCCGTTTGAAGTTCAGATTTATATATATATATATATGGAAGGAAAAAGCAATCTCATACTTAGGAATTCAGGTTCCTGTGAATCTCTCAGACGTATTTGCAGTTAACTATCCTCCATTATTAATGCAACTCCATAAACTCTCTACCTCATGGATGATATTTGAGGTGTCATGGCTGGGCCAAGTAGCAGCCATTAAAATGATGCTTCTCCCCAAACTTATGTACTTATTTCAAACTATTCCCTACATTTTCCCAAAAAAGTACATAGCCACATTCCATTCATTGATGCTTCGATACATTTGGAGAGGTCGTCCATCTAGGCTATCTTTTGCCCGTATGACTTAAAAAAAAACAGGGGGGATTAGCTTTACCTGATCTCACCAGGTTTCAAGAAACATGCTATCTCAAATTAGAGACTGGTCTCTCCCGACCTCCCAAAAACCCTGAGTAGATTTGGAAAGGACTCAATCGCAGATTTGATCTGGCTCACCAAACATTTGAGGCCTCATCCACCTTACCCCTTAGCATCTTTAGAGGATGCTTTGAGAATTTGGGACAGAACCGTGGGGTCATCTACAGAATTTACCCTTCCGTCTAGTAATGTTTCTCTCCTCACGGTGTCTACGTTTCTTCCTGATTTTGATATCTCTGTCTAAATCCACGCGGGACTCTAATCCCAAACCCACCTGTATGGCTCTGGGGCCTCTGTTCTTTTGCCCAGCTGCGAGACACATTTTCCCACAGCAATGCGGATGGACTGTCTCGGCAGGAAGAGCCGGATCCTTCGGGTCACCTCCGGTAACCCTAGTAGACTGCGGACCAGGAGCCAAATCGTTGGGACATGGCACGCTTGTTGCCGCATGGACAAGGGGGGGAGGAGTGTGACTGGATCACTCATAACTAACTTCTGGTATAAATTTATTTAAAGGAAATAGCGCAGGGTGCTTATTTATATAATTACACATGCACTTATTTTTGATATTGTGTATATTTTGGTAAGGGAAATCTTTATTTTCTGAGACCAGGGGGAGAAAATTCTTTTTTTCTGTTTTAACCTTTCTAGAGGAAATGCCTTATTTCTGATGTATATATCTGATACATTAAGCCTTCGTTTAGAAAGCCTGTTGTATGTCTTGGTATAAGGAAATGTCTTGTTTGGGGTTTACAACTTTTCTTGGGGAATTATTTTCTTTGGAGGAAATGTGTATTCTGCTACTATTGTAAGAAAGGACTCATGCTAATTAGACCTGTTGATGTGGGAGGGGAAGATATAATTAGATTTGCTGTCAGATGTCCACTGTGTCCAAATTAAGATGCAGGATATCACAGCAAGGTTTTAAGATATCACAGATAAGCGTAAATATTGTTAGCTCTTCAATATATGTAAATCTATGATTTGGTAAACAGGTTACATCCTGATTCTAAAAATAGCCTGTAAGGCTGTTTCGAAAATAGTATAAAAAGGGAGCCCTTATAAAATGAAATGTATCATTCTGATGTTCTATTTGACCTGACCACTGATACCTTTAATCAGTGGAACTGTCCTTGTCAGGACAATTGAGCAATAAACATCACTCGGCTTCAAGACCCTGCTTGACAACTTCTTCAATATTGCTGTAATCCTGTGACCTGCAGATTAGACCCTAAATCTAATCCGTTCTCCGGCTGTTTCAGAGGTTTGGACCGAGCTCTCTAGTACCACCGATCTGCCACTACCCAGTAGCTTTGGCCAGTGTAATAGGCCAGGGGGATTCATCCACAGCACCCTGATCCATAGTAAGCGGTCAGGAGTACCAGCCCAAGTGTACCAGCACGGGAGTACACTAGCAGCGACAATTACCCAGAAGAAACGTGGTTTTGGGCGCCATAATAGAGTCCGGTGGAGGCAGCAGGCTTCTCCTACTGCGGCAGGAGGGGCGTTTTTGGAATAACAAAAGGGGAGGGGGGCAAAGTAAGCCCAGCCAGTTCCCAGCAACAACAGACAGGGTGGCATAGGCGGTCCACCCTGTCATAGATAGCTGATGATGATGATGTTGATGATGATAGGGCTGTAAGTGTTTTTAAAAGTCTCCAGTGACATTCTACTGTGCCATAGCTCATACAAAAACAGGAGGGGTGGCAGTGTCCTTGTCACTCTCCAGTCTTCAGTCACATTGTTCTTGTCACTCTACAGTCTCAGTCATGATGATACTAATCACTCTACCTCATGTGCAAAAAGCCTATATTCAAGTGCCTAGTGGTTTTAAGTCAGGGAAACAATAATGTAAATAAAAAGCTTGTACCTTTTTAAAGAAAAAAACACCTCTCTAATAAAGGTAAAAAATTTACTGTAGAAAAACAGAAAATTGCCAACATGCCATTCTACCCAAAATATTACCAAGCATACCAGCATCAGCTAGCTCCCTTCTCTCAGCTAAATCTCAGCACCTGTAATCTACACTGTCATCAGTGTGTACATCATCCTCAAACAATACTAATTCATCCCCGATGGAATCCACCATCACAGAAGTCTGTGTACTTTGATGTAATTGCCGGTACTGGCCTTCCTCATGGAATTTGTAGTTCATTTTACAACAGAGCTGTCACGATTTTTGGGCAATTCTTTTACACCAGACCAAAAGTCAAAATGTTGTGCAGACTCATCTGCATCACCACTGGGTGTCTTGGGAAAGCTAAGTTTTTCCTAACAGCAATTTCCAGAGAAACTGAAGGAGGAGACGTCATTGTGTCATTGTATCACTTGAGCTGTCAGCTTGCTGACCAGGAGCTCATTGCATCTCTTGAGATATGGGTCAGTTGTAAAGAAAGAAAAGCCATAACTCTTTAATCTAGGATCAAGCACAGTTGGCAAAATGTAATGATCCAATTTCAAGATGTTGATAAGTCTTGGATCCTGGCGAAGCGAATAAAATACTTAATCTACAAGGCCAACATAATTAGCGGAATTGCTTTGTTTCATTTCCTCCTTCAATTTCTCTAACTGCTTTTCATAAAGTCTAATTAGGGGAATCACTTGACTCAAGCTATCTGTGTCTGCACTCTCTTCACAGGTGACTACTTTGAGTGGTTTCAGCACTTTGCACAACACGGAAAGTATTCTCCACTGCGCTGGACTAAAGTACATTCCCCCTAAATGCTATTCCTCTTGTAGCTGCTGCATTCTCCTACATGCTGTTGCACAATGCCAAAAATTACCCTAAATATTTCGGGACACAGGCAGCTCCTGCATGTCATTGCCATTTTTTAAAAAGTTCTGTACCACCAAGTTGACTGTGTGCGCAAAACAGGGAATATGATGGAATTCCCCCCGCTGTAATGCTCTAACAATATTGGTTGCGTTATCAGAAGTCACATATCCTCAGGAGAGTCCAAGCAGGATAAGTCATGTTGCAATGACATCCTTTAGTTTTTCAAACAGGTTGTCACCGGTATTACCTCTGACCTGCGCCTTGTCTAATCTCTGATAACCACCTCTCACTCCTGCCTACAAGACTTCTCCCATGCTGCTCCACACTTATGGAATTCCTTACCACGCTCAATCAGACTTTCCCACATCCTTCAAATCTTTAGATGCTCTTTAAAAACCCATCTCTTTTAGGAGATCGTAGTAATCAATTGGAACAAAATATGAGCGACTTTGTACCCTCACATAACGATTTAATAAAGACGCACGACACCCTCCAACAGGAATTGGACTCTCTTTGTGAAAAGATGGCGGACATGGAGGATTGCTCTAGATGTAATAATGTGAAACTCAGAGGTATTCCAGAAACAGTCCCAAATGCAGAACTCCAGTCGTATGTCCTGTAATTGTTTCGGAAGCTCTTACCCTCGGCCTCGGAGCAAGACCTCCTTATCGATAGAATACATAGGCTGCCGAACCCTGGTCCTATGTGGGATCCTCACCTAAAGACACTCTCCTCTGGATGCACTTTTTCCATATGAAGGAGCAGCTCTTGAGAGTGGCCAGGGAGGCAGAAAATACAGACGTTCTTGCTGACATTCAAATGTTCCCAGACTTCTTCGCGTCTACTACCACTAAAAGGAGATCCTTACAGGCGGTAACCACAGCTATGAGGGGCAACGATATTCCTTACCATTAGGGCTTTCCTGTCAAGCTCATCGTAAAGAGGAATAACTCTACCCATATTGTTTCTTCTCCTGAAGAGGGCGTTCAAATTATTACAAGGATAGTGTCAGGCCGATGGCCTTTTGAGGATAACAATAGCGGGACACTAACCGTTATTAACGCTACTGAACTAATAGGTGCGGAGTCTAACATACCCCTGGTATTCACCAAGGACCCCCGCAAGGAGGTTTGAAATTCGCTACACAGGGTACGCAAGTCGCATTCCTACTAGCCAGTTGCCGTTGTAGTGTAGAAGGGTCAGACGGTCCAGGTCGAGCCAATCAGGAATAGCAGTACCAGGGAGAATCCAAGAGGGTAGTCAATAGGCCGAGGTCGCAGTACAAGTAGGTCACAAGAAGGAGGAGAAGTCGCCAAGCCGGGTCACAACAATATATAAGGAACACAGGGGGCACAATCAGGATAACCAGGAACACTAGGTATAACCTGTTACTCTGGCACCCTAATGGTGCCAGAGCCAGGTTTAAATAAGGCCAGAACGCTGATGATTGGAGGAGCCAGGGGCGGGGAATCATCATGGAAAGTAGCGTCCCGTTGCCAGGGCGCATGCGCCCGACAGATCAGACCACTGGAAGCCGCAGCGCGAGTGTTGCTTAGCAACAAGCACTGCGGCTGAAAGAAGAGAAGGCGTCCGTCCCCGACTGACAGGGGATCAGCGGGAACGGCGCCTGACAGATAGGACATCACCTGAGCATCTAGCACTTCTCACCCACGGTCCCGTAGGCCTGATGTGGAGTAGATGGTGGAATAGATCTGTCTTTGGGACACCCGAGATGCTACCCTCTCCTGTTGTTTCTTTTATTCCCTCCAGGTGTCCTATGGTCCACGGCAAGGCGGTTCCTATTATGCCTAGGTCCCCCCTGTTGTGACTCCAAGGTACTGTTTATTATAACTTGAGATCCTCTCCCCAACTGAGAGGGGCCTCGCTTCCCTCCACTTTGGCCTCTAGCCACAGACTTTTGTAGATGAGTATTTTCCATAGGGCATCTGGGAGGCCACATTAGATTGCCTCTGATGCTCTCTGTTTTTTCTTCCGACCCTGGACACCTAGAGCTTTACTCAGCTGAAACTTCAGGTTATATTGTGAATTTTCTTTCTTTTCTATGCTATGTTTGGTGATACGTGTGTATGTTTTAACTGCATGGTAAATGTCTGTACATATTTCTATGGTTAAACTAAGTTTGGTATAATGATCTGTCCTCCATGTTTTGCTAAACAACTCTAGGAATGGTTTAAGTTTTGAGTCACCTTGCGAGTCTAACTACCCAAGTACCTTCCCTAATTGGGTGGACCACCTTGGATTTGAGTTATTATTATTTCTCAGGTTGCCTTTCCTCAGTTTGATATATTCTATAGCTTAATATGTTCTATTTGTTTTTCAAACATGGGTGGGGCTTGCTCTTTATGCTAGCACCACGCTCCCAAATTTTACCCATTTTGCCAATTTCCCCCTTAGGCGGCAAATATACTAACCCACTTTTTGGGCTACCCCTCTCCCTCCCATTTCCTCCTTCTCCTGCTCTCCTAATTTTACGTCCCCTCCCTCCAGCAGGCAAGCTCACTCTGTTGTGGCAGTTCCCTCCTTCACCACCTTACTTAGGCACAACATCCCCATTAGATATGAGAAGGACAGCCCTGCATATCGCTCATTCCAGCTCTTATCCTTAAATTCCTTTCTTTAAATGTTCGGGGTCTTAATTCCCCGAATAGGAAATGCATGGCTCTTAATTTTTTCTCTAATCATAAAGTGGGTGTGGTGCGGAGACCCATTTTGTGTCTTGCCCCCCCTATTCTGAGAGACCATCATTACCCCACTTGCTATAAAGCTAATGGTCCCCTCAAACGTAATGGGGTAGCCATTTTAATTAATTTTTAAGCAATGCAGATTTTTAATTTTATCTGGCCTATTAGTGTCTCCATACTTATCCCTGACATTGACCTCTCTAACTGAATCTCCGAGAGCATTTGCTCTCTGGCACACTTATTTGGTACAGAGGGTCTCCTTTGCACAGCTGCAGGTTAGCTTTGGTCTTCCCTCTAAAGATTTTTACAAGTACCTGCGCCTGCGGCATTGGATCACCGACCTTCTCCACAGGACCTTGCAGTTGAACCCTCCTCTATTCTAAACTGACTAGAGGAAACAACAAAGGAGGCATTACATTCTGCTACATCTACCTCACCACTCTCCCTGCTACGACAAAACATACTTCACAAACTAAGTGGAAATCCGATTTAGATATAGCTCTCTCTTCAACTCAACAGGATAATATCTATAATAATTTAGCTAAAATGAATAAATGCACTAATCACCTGGAAATGTATATGAAGTTCCTATATAGGACCTATTTAACCCCGGCTCACCTACACAAAATATGTCCCTCTCACTCACAGTTTTGCTGGCGCAGATGTGGGGAGGTCAGGGATATCTTCCATGTGTTTTGGTCCTGCCCAGTTATAAAACCGATTTGGTTAGAAGTTTTCCAACAAGCGGAAAAAGTTACAAATGTGAAGCTTACTCCATCTCCACTCATTGCCCTCCTCCAACTATTCCCCCAAACAACTACCGTAACACCATAGGTATGTGTGAGGCCATATTATGATTGCGGCTATAGCGCCCATTGTACAGCAGTGGATGCAACCCTCTCCTCCCTCCATTAACAAAATTGTTGCTAAAATCCATTTCAGTTATGAGGTGGAGACATATGAGGTTCCCTACTCTATGACCTCCTCCTCACCCATTGTCAAGTGGATGTCTTGGCATGAGTTCACTACTGAAATGGTGAGGGGTCTAAGTTGCTTTGTCCACCTGACTTGTGTACCACTGCTGCTCATGACCTTCGTGTACAGCCTCCTCAAGTTCCCCCCTAAAACATGCAACAGTCTGGTAATAAGCCTGTTTAGCATATTCATCTGCAAGAAATTTGCCTAGTATACTAATCCTTATACAGTGATGCCTTTTCTCATTTTGGTTGTAATGTATCTTGTGTTTTGTCTGCTAACCCCTAAAAGTAACCCTCCCCACTTCCTTTCTTTTTTCTGTATCCCTTCCCCTACCACTTAGATACCCCAATAAAAATGTAATTCTGTTAAAAAAAAAGAAAACCCATCTCTTTTTCACAGGTGACCTTATCCTCGATAACACTATTCACACTAACGCACCCTCACAACTATCCCAATCTCCACTCTGAGCCATACTCACTCCTCTTGTTTCATCTGTGCCCTTTTCCCTTTAGAATGTAAGCTCTCTAATAAGCAGGGTCCTCCATACCCTTTGTTTTCATGTCTCCATTCATCTTGTCTGCCTTGTATGCCCTGTTTTATGTACTTCCTTGTCTTCCCTACTATACGGCGCCGTGGAGCACTGTGGCGCATTACAAATCTATGATAATAATAATATGCCTCTTAGTGAAGCAGATGATACACAGAGTAGCCTGCCTCTGAAAAATGGGAGGTTCTTGGGTACATGCTGCTGCTGTCCCTGCTGGGGAAGGTAAATCACCAACCCAGTAGACTGTCACAGTCATATATTCTTTAGTTTTCCTAGCTCCGCATGTCCCCATATTTGTGGTTAAGTGTACAGTGAATAGAATGGCATTTTGTAGCCCAATAATTTTCTTTTTTTTAACCTCCTGGTACAGGTGAGGAATTGCTTGTCTAGTAAAATGGTGTTGAGATGGAATTTGATAACGGGAACACAGGACCTCAATTAACTGTCTTACTCCTGCTGCATTAATGGTGGATATTGGACGCAGATCTAATAATAGCATAGTCGCTATGGCGCCTGGGATCCGCTGTGTGACTGATTGACAGTTGCCATACTTGCTTCCTCTTGCAAAGGATTGTTTAACAGTCAATTGTTGTAAACTACTAGTAGTCTTCTTCTTGGTCTGCTTCTGGGTTGAAGATCCACCCCCAGCAGCAGGAGCAGCAGCAGTGGGCCTAACGCTCAAGGATTCTTCTGAGGAGTCCTGGATAGGGGTGGAATCATCTCGGCTTAGAAACTTGGATGCAGGACTAACTCCAATCACTTGTGGGGATATTGATGATGAAGGTGTTGGGGGTGTAGATCGCAGGTGGTGGGATCTAGCTGAGAGAAGAGAGGTAGCTGATGCTTGTTGTTATTTTTTAGCAGTTTCTGATTTTCACAAAAGCTTTCCATGAATTTGCTTCAAATGGCGTAAAATGGATGAGGTTCCTAGATGGTTAAGGTCCCTACCTCTACCGACTGTGGCTTTACAATGCTACAAATGGCTATACAACTGTTGTCAGGATTTGTGTAAAAATAATTCCACACATAAGAGGTGGATTTTTTGGTCTTATCATCATCATTTATTTATATAGCGCCAACATATTCCGTAGCGCTTTACAATTGGGTCTTATGCCCAGGCATGACAATGACCTTCTTCATATCACTGGCAAGAACTGCTTCCACTGGTGCATGACTTGCCCCAGTAGAGTTCATTAACAGCACTGTTTGCTTAGGTGCCTTAAGCCCATTGTTATCTTGTTTTGTGGGGGCCCTAAAAATCCAAGCACTTCAGCCATAAAAGTTGCACTCCCTGTCACTGGAGCACTTGCTTTCTTAAACTGTACATGTCCTTTTCAATATCTTACATAAGGATGGGTGGAAGGGCCCAAGGACAGTTCCACCTTGCTCCACTTTTCTTTTCTGCAACTGCTGTGTGGTAATGTTTCCTAGATGTGCTATGAACTGCCGTGTGTTTGTGTCATTGCTTTTTGCTTAGCATCCAGCCAGTTCGCTGGAGTCTTTGTCCGAAAGTGTATGAAAATAATATTGTGACCTGTGAGGTGTTCAAAATTGACTGGAAGTAACTGGAAATTAGTGTTATTGAGGTTAATATTAATGTAGGGGGGAAATTGTGTGATTTTAGCATATTTTAGCTATTTTTTATAAAACAATACTGATCCAAAACCAAAATACGCAAGGGTGGTTTTGTCAAAACCAAAACCAGAACACAATGTTAATCCAGATTCAAAACCAAAACCAAAACACGGGGGTCAGTGAACATCTCTAGTTGCACTGAGTTTTAGTGAAACCTTGTGATACAGACCAACAGTGCATTTTACCCGGGTTTATATCTGTCACATGTTAGTTCAGTTTTCCCTTAAGAAATATTATTACTCACATGTGCAGCTTTTAGCTGCAATGAAAACTACAGTTAGGCATTGAGTCCTACGTTGTGATTATAAGATAATCAGAAGTTAAGATATTAAAAGTTATATAAATATGTAAATATGGTGATGCTTACTCCCAATGATATGAATACCTGTGAAGTCACTGTGTGTAAGTAAACAAGGACTAATGGATGCTGAATTTACAGGCATGGGTCTTGCCACATAGAGAAATGTTTACATGCTTAGAAGCCGAAGACTCGGGCTACAAGATAGAATCTGCATGGCATCATGTTTCATGGTCAGCCCAAATGCTGCACGTTCAGAGGACAATGGTTGAGGATCTCTCCAAGGTCTATATGTTATCTCCTATAGGGAAAGTACAGCACAAAAATACTTTAAATAATCCATATTTGACGAGATCTGTATATATATATATATATATATATATATATATATATGTATACATATATATTTTTTTATCCCCTGCCCCAACACCCAAGGAGGATACGGTGTACCAAAAATTTAATATAAGAGAAAATATACAAATAGCCTCTCCTATGAAAAGGAGGTACTTAGACGAAGAGGTAAGCGAGGGGGAATCAAGAGAAAGAAAGAGAAGGCATTTTTAGAGGAACCTCTAGATGCTAAATTACTTGGTACTTGTCGGACCATGAATTAACTCAAGATGAATTAAAATTATTAAGTAAGGGACTATCTTTTGCTCCCACCAATAGTTCTAATGACTTTCAACTGTTCTTGGATCTAAATATATTCACTAGAAGACTTACGCTCAAGAGACATTTTCTGAAAAATAATGCTAATGTTAAAAATGATGTCATTAGAACTGATTCAGTAACAGGATTGAAGCCACCCTCCAAATTCTACCCTCTTGAATCAAAGGGAAGTTATGTAGAAACATTCTATCAACTTGTAAAAAATGAGATTGCTCAATGATGAATCCTCCTATAAAAGACTCAATAAAGATCCTACACCCATATTTATTGACGAGTTAAAAGAGATCCTATATGAAGCATTAAGGATGAATATACTTACTCGTGATGAGTTTCAATGTCTTTTAAAGGAATCGCCAGTGATTCCGATCTTCTATCACTTGCCTAAGGTGCATAAATCGCTAGAAAAACCGCCTGGGAGGCCTATTATAGCGGGGATAGGATTTTTAACCTCCCATGCCTCACAATATGTGGATGTTTTCATTAAAAAATATGTTAACCTTTTACCTGCATTCCTAAAGGATTCCACCTTCTTGTTACAACTTTTGGAGAAGATTAAATGGAAATCTAGCTTTAAATGGGTAACAATTGATGTACAGGCTCTATACACCTCTATTGACCACACTAAAGGGATAGAGGCTGTTAATCATTTCCTTGAGCTAGATGATGACCTAGATGCTAGTCGTAAAGACTTTATATGTAGATTAATTGGGTTCATTCTGTCCAGGAATTATTTCAAGTTCTTAGATGAATTCTTCCTGCAAATTTGCGGGACGGCGATGGGGACTATCTTTGCCCCCAGTTTCGCCAACTTATTTATGGGGAAATGGGAACTGGATCAGATTCACGGAAGTGTCAATCCGTTTGTTAGTCACATCATATTTTATCGCAGATATATAGATGACATCATCTTGATCTGGGATGGCTCTCTGCAATCTTTGCATGATTTTCTCAGTTATATTAATCTGAATGAACTCAATCTAAAATTCACATCTAAGATCAGTGATACAAGTATAGAATTTTTAGATCTAATTCATGGGTTTGAGGGTGATGTGATTCACACTAAAACGTTCATTAAAGATGTAGATTCTAATAGCTATCTACATTATGATAGCTGTCATCTTGAGAAATGGAAAAATAATATTTCTAAATCCCAGTTCAATCGGATTAAACGCAATTGCTCTGATGATACTATCTATAGGGAACAATCGCATACCTATGTCAAAAGGTTTAAAGAAAGATGCTATCCTGATCAGATCATTTTGGATGCATTAGATAAAACTGATGAGATAGAGAGAAAAGACATGTTGGTATATAAGGATAATACTAATAAAAAAGAGGGAATTAATAACACTGTTCCATTCATTACAGAATTTAGTAGGGATGAAAAGAAGATCAAATCCATCCTGAATAAGCATTGGAAATTGATCTTTATGGATCCAATCCTGGGACCTGTAGTTCCAACAAAACCTGACATCGTATTTAAGAAAACGAAAAATCTTAAGTCTTTTTTGGCACCTAGTCTATTAAAAGGTTTGAGGGATCTCAATGGGACGTTTCTGGATCAATTAGGAAAAGGCTTCTTTATATGTAATAATTGTATTATGTGTAGACTAATCTCTCCGTCAAGTAGGACTTTTATGGATTCATCACACCAGAGAGAATTTAGAATTCAAGATCGTATTGACTGTAAGACTACATCAGTCATTTATTTATTAGAATGTCCTTGCGGAAAAATGTATATAGGTAAAACGAAAAGGGCTCTAAAATTACGGCTTCAGGAACATGTAAGGGCTATTAAAAATAAGTCTGAGTTACATACTGTTTCTAGGCATTTTCTGACTTCGCATAATGCAGACCCTAGTGGTTTGAGATTTAAAGGTATTGAACACGTGGTGCTGGGTGCACGGGGTGGTGATCTGGCTAAAAAACTTAGCAATAGAGAGATGTATTGGGTCTATCGCCTAGATACCTTGGCACCTAGAGGTTTAAATGAAGCATTTGAAATGGCCTCATTTTTTATTTAAATTACTAACTCTCCTCTTATCTCTTTCAGGTATGTTCTTTTGTTTAGCCAGATGTGTTGTTTAGCCAGGTGTGTGTGGTTTTTTTTCCACACTAACTAGTTCTGCGTAGTTCATTCACCTTGCCGCTAGATCTACTCATGATATTAGAGTGGTTGGTAGTTGTCTAAAAACAATCGTGGGGAATGCTCTCCCACTGTGGCAGCCTCTCGCTATGTGTCCTTAGTAACCTATTGTGCAAGTGTTTAGATAGGATTTTGTTGTATTAGACAGGTTTGCAGGCTGTCCATGCATGCTGTGGCTTTGATGTATGTGAAGTAGCCCACTCTGTTTATCTATGTGTTCTTGTCACATCATGTTTAGCTATGTATTATTCTGTCTAGATCGCTATTTATTGCATCTGTTTGTGACTTGGGTAGAGGATCCTCCCCTCCCTGTACTTACAGCAGTAGATAGGGTATGACAGGTATCTGACATTCTTGTGGATGCCATCTTAGTTGAATCATGTGGCCCACATGTTGCTATGGTGATCTTCGCATCTATACAGATTTGAATATATTTAGGTCTAAATGTAATAATAGTATCCAGCTTTATCTCACTTTATATTACTGTTCCTCATGTTAGTACTATGTCAGTATGTTTTCAATATATTTGTAAATTTGTACTGTCCGTATGCCCGGAAGTGAGGTGAACTTTTTTCATAATATTAAACTCCATTTATTAACATTCTGTCTTTGTGTACTTAAATAATACACATCAGATCAGCTTGTTTATATTAACGCCAAATAACTCAATACAGGGAATTATGTGGTTACTGCATATCTCATTCATTTAGGTTTAGTGTCAGCTCCCCAATCAAACCTTAGTATTGGTAGAACTGAGTAGTTTCTAGTGAGTGTGAGATATATTTTGGAGGATTGTAGTCATTGTTAAACAGACCAGGTGATTTACTTTCACATCCACGTGTCACGCATGCCCAACTGTGGCTTGTCGTGACAACCTATGTGAACACTATGTTTTTACTGACTGCCATAGTTTTAAGGAAAGTAGAAAAAAACAACATTAATTATTTGTCATGCTTTAAAAATAATAAGAGTATAGAGAGTATGTTACAAATATAGATCAATGATCCCTATTTTCATATAAGTTTTAAACGCATTTAACAAGGGGTAAGACATAATAACTTGAATAATTGCTACTCTCTTTGTCTTACATCTACTTATCTTTGTGATATAAATAACTGAACATTAGTGTTTATGGACTAAATAGGAAAGATGCTACTTACTTGTTTTCATTAAAAACCTCTCCAAATGTTTAGTTTTAGGTGGAAATATCCTTTAGTTGTTGTCTTGCGGTCACTTTTTTATATATACATTTGTTTGTGGAGTATGCTTTTTTCAGGCATCACTGATCCTTTGTATCTCTGCATACTACTGTCTATTTGGTTGTGGTGCTGATGTTATTGACATAGAGGAATGCCACTATCACTAGAGTGAACCTAAATCACTGAGTGATGGCCACTGACATGAAGGAGCAGCAGATGGCAGGTTCTTGCCAATTAAGCTGCTGGCTGCTGCAGCTCAATATTGGTGATGGGCTAGGAGTGTAGAACTAAGCTGTGATGTCACAGCCCAACGTCATATCCCCCAAATTGATAGAAGAGAAGAAATTAACGCCCCTGAGATGAGTGAGAAGAACCTAGAATGCCCAGTGTGCTTGCCCTGGACCTGGTGACATATCAGTAGAATCCCTTGAATTCAATGGAAAAATAATACTTTGATGACTAGTGTCTATAAAACATTTTTATACAAATATATATATATATATATATATATATATATATATATATATATATATACACATATCATTGCTGATGCAAATAGAATATTGTAAACACACCATTTATCTGAAAAACAAATTATTTCCCCTAGTATATAGACACACAATACATTTCTGTGTGAAAATGTTACCGTACCTCTGCCTCCTCACAGCCATTGCTTCCTGATTTTTCCAAACTGGGTTTCTTTAACACAGGCATTATATGATGGTAGTGGTGTTGTACTTTAAGAAAGGTAAATCTGTTAGAGACAAAACATGTAGTACATTACATTAAATATGCAATACGTGAAATATGATGGTCACATATAAAAGAACACTTAATTAGCAGGCACAAATGTTTGTATTATACATATACAATGAATAACTACCATAGATGCAGGGAGTGCAGCTGCTATGAGGCCCACAGCTGAACGGGGCACACCCTAGCTGTCAAATACTTATATGTGTTTTTTTGGGCGGTAAAAAATGGATCTAAAATGCTGCTATTGGGTCTACAAATGTCTTGTTATTGTTATAAGCGGCAGGGAGCCGCCGCTCTTTCCTACCTGCGTCCTGGTTGTTGTCATGACAACAGCCAGGACTTCATCACTTCCAGTTCTTGTGTCCTGGCCATTGTCAAGGAAATGGCCGGGACGCTGATCAAGTCAGCACTGCGTCCCGGCAATTTAGTTAATTTATTAGTCCACTACTGGGGGTCATTTACTCTCTCTCTCCTCTCACTTGTGATTGGTCCCTTTCAGTATTTAAGGCAGGGAGGGCATAGTCTCCCTGCTGGTTATAGCATTTAATTCCCTGTGGATAGCTGACCTGCTGTGTGCTGAGTTGCTGACTCCTTATAGATTTCCTGTTTTGACCTTGGCTTTGTATTCGATCTGCTTGAACTCTGATTGTCCTGACCTCTGCTTGTTTTTGGCTATCCCTGCTTGCTGCCAGCCCTTACCTATTGGCCTGTTTTTGATTTCTCTGCTTGCTTTGGACCCCTGACCTCAGCTTACATCTGACCATTTGTTATCATCTGGATTGCTTCCTCCAGCCCTGTCACTGCAGTTTCAATAATAAGCTTGCACTACAATAGAGTTAAGACCTGGGGGCATCCGAGTACCTGTGAACACATCAAGCTCTACCGGAAAGGCGGCTACTATAGGCGAAGACCTCTACCGCTAGTTCTGTAAGTGTATTAAGAGACTGGTCAGCCTAACATTACAACCGGCCGTAACTACAAGGAGGAACTCGCTTGGATGGATGAGAGCGGGACCAGTCCAACTCCAGCCCAGGTTCTGGCTAGTCAAAAATTCAGATCCTGTCCCAGATGGCTCAGGGACTATCGCATCGACTCTCTGCGCAGGAAGAAGCTTTCAGGACTTCACAAGTCACTCTGGTATCTGTGGCAGAACCCAAATTAAATTTGCCAGACTGGTTTTCTGGGGACAGAGCTTTGCTCTGGAATTTTTAAGGAGAGCTGCAAGCTATATTTCCGCCTGAGACCCCGGTCCTCTGGCTCAGAACAGCAAAGGGTCGGTATCATCATCTCCCTCCTCCAGGGTGTACCACAGTCATGAGCCTTTAGTCTGGCTTCAACGAGTCCGACATTGCAGTCGGTGGATGCTTTTTTTTAATGCTTTCGGTCTGCTCTATGATGATCAGGATCGAGTGGCCTCGGCTGAGGTTAATCTGAGGGCCTTGAAGCAAGGCCGGAGCTCTGCTGAGGAGAACTATGCCGAATTTAGGCGTTGGTCTACTAGGGTTGTCAGAACAGATCAAAGACGCTCTTGTGCAGTATCCTTCTCCAACATCTCTGGAGACCCTCATGCAGCTCGCCATCAAAATTGACAGACGGATCAAGGAAAGGAACGTGGAAAAGGAGGTACCATATTTTCCTTCTTCGGTTGTTAACACATCTATGGACACTGAAGAGCCCATGCAGTTAGGAGCACACCGTCTTTCTTCAGAGGAAAAGAATAGAAGATGGACCTAAGGTCTTTGTCTGTACTGTGGCATCAAGGGTCATTTTTTCCAGCTCCTGTCCTAACAAATCGGGAAAAGAGCAAGCCTAGGATATAAGGGGGAAGTTCGCCTAGGTCTGCCAATCATCTCCTCCACAATTGCAGTCTTAGTTCCTGCACGCATCACTCACGGTGTTTGTTCTGTTGCTGTCTCAGCCTTTCTAGATAGTGGTGCGGCTGGCAACTTTCTGGACACCGGATTTGCTCATTCTTCTGGGATCACTTCCGTGAAGCTTGATTCCGCTATCACTGTCTGTGGTTTGAATGGAAGTCCATTGCCTAGCGGCAAAATTGTTTATAAAACACCTCAGCTGCAGTTAACTGTGGGGGCTCTTCACTCAGAAGCCCTGTCATTCTACCTCATTAATTGTCCTTCCGTTCCGTTAATATTAGGCGATCCTTGACTCTCCCTCTACAATCCTGTAGTGGATTGGGCTGGAGGGGAGATTACTCAATGGAGTTCCCTCTCTTCGCAGTCTTGTTTAATCCTGCTCCTCCAGATTCTGCAACCTGAGTCTGAACAGCTTCCCCCACAATACCATGAATTCCAGGATGTGTTCTCTAAAAAAGTGGCTGACTCTCTGCCTCCACACCGGGATTTTGATTGTGCCATTAATTTGATTCCAGGTTCCAGATTGCCCAAACAAAGGCTGCATTCACTCTCTGGTCCAGAGACCAAGGCCATGCAAGAATATGTAGAAGAAAATCTGAAAAAAGGTTTTATTAGATCTTCTAAATTCCCAGTAGTAGCTGGATGTTTCTTTTTATTGAAAAAAGACAGTGGATTGCGGCCTTGTATCAATTTTCATGGCCTTAACAAAATTACTATCAAAAACACCTATCCTCTTCATCTTATCTCCGTGTTATTTGATCAATTAAAAACTGCTACCATCTTTACCAAGATTGATCTCTGCGGAGCATATAACCTTATCCGCATTAGAGAGGGGGGAATGAATGGAAAACGGCATTCAACACACATTCTGATCATTACGAATACCTGGTCGTGCCATTCAGTCTTTGTAACGCGTTTCAGTGTTTCAGGATCTCATTAAGGAAGTTTTCCGTGAATTTCTTGGCCAATTTATTGTCGTGTATTTGGACGATATCCTGATATATTTACAGTCATTGTCGCTATATCGCATCCATGTTAAATAGGTCCTCCAAAAACTTTGTGATCACCATCTCTTAGCCAAGCTGGAGAAGTGCGAATTCGAAGTACAGAAGGTATCATTCTTGGGGTATATAATTTCCTCTGCTGGTTTCTCTATTGTTCAACATATTTTTCACCTCCACGGCCTTCCCATGGGCATTGTTTCTGATTGTGGCTCTCAATTTGTTGCGCAGGTTTGGAAATCTTTTTGTACCCTTCTGGGAATTAACATCAGCCTTTCATCCTCATACCACCCACAATCAAGTGGACAGACGGAAGGGTTAACCAGTCTTTGGAACAATTTTTACGATTGTACACCTCAGAATTCCATGACAATTGGTCTCTATTACCGTAGGCAGAGTTTGCATACAATAACTCATTACATTCGTCCACTCATACTTCTCCTTTCTATTTCAATTTTGGATTTCATCTCAGATCCAATTCTTTGTTTTCTCTCAGCTCTTCTGGTCTCCCGGAGATACGTTCCACATCTTCTAATCTCAAGATCATTTGGAAAAAAGTAGGTCAGAAGGTCTGTCTCTCTACTCGTAACATCAAGCTCAGACAACCCTGTAAAAATTCGGCCCTAAGTTCATTGAACCCTTCACTATCATGAAACAAGATAATCCTGTGGCCTTCAGGTTAAAACTTCCTCGCTCCCTGAGAATCCCAAACACCTTCCATGGCCTTATCTGTGTGGAGTTTGTATGTTCTTCCCGTGTTTGCGTGGTTTCCTCCGGGTGCTCCGGTTTCCTCCCACACTCCAAAAACATACTAGTAGGTTAATTGGCTGTTATCAAAATTGACCCTAGTCTCTCTCTCTGTCTGTGTGTGTATGTTAGGGAATTTAGACTGTAAGCTCCAATGGGGCAGGGACTGATGTGAATGAGTTCTCTGTACAGCGCTGCGGAATCAGCGGCGCTATATAAATAAATGGTGATGATGATGATGATGATGATGCTCTCTTCTCAAACCGGTGTTCTATTCAAGTCAGTTTCGATTTCTTCAGCCTCTGAGCACTCTGTCATTTAATCTGGATGGACATCAGGAATTTATGATCAAAAAAATTCTCGATTCGAAAACAGTCCAAGAACAAGTCCATTTTTTAGTTCAATGGAAAAATCGTGGTCTGGAGGAACGATCCTGGGTCCCATGGAAGCGCCTACATGCTGACAAACTTATCACTAGTGCTTACTGTTCAACAAACAATTTCCTAGGAAACCAGGGTGTCAGGGTTCCTTAACTCCTCCTCAAGGGGGGGTACTGTTACGAACGGCAGGGAGCCACCGCTCGTTTCTACCTGCATCCCGACTGTTTTCATGACAACACCCATGATGTCACTTACGGTTCCTGTTTCCCGGCCGTTGTCAGAGAAATGACCGGGACGCTGTTCAAGTCAGTGCTGCGTCCCGGCAATGCTGACAGCCAGGCCTGTGCGCTCTAGCCTAAACCTGTGGGGCTAATTAGTTCATTTATTAGTCCACCACTGAGGGTCATTTACTCTCTCTCTCCTCTCCCTTTTGATTGGACCCTTTCAGTATTTAAGGCAGGGAGGTCTTAGCCTCCTTGCCTGTTATAGCATTTCATTTCCTGTGGATAGCTGACCTGCTGTGTGCTGAGTTGCTGACTCCTGATAGATTTCCTGTTTTGACCTTGGCTTTGTTCTCGACCTGCTTGAACTCTGATTGCCCTGACCTCTGCTTGATATTTGGATATCCCTGCTTGCTCCCAGCCCTTACCTATTGGCCTGTCTTTGACTTCTCTGCTTGCTTTGGACCCCTGACCTCGGCTTACGTCTGACCATCCGTTATCATCTGAATTGCTTCCTCCAGCCCTGTCGCTGTGGTTTCGATAATAAACTTGCACTACAATAGAGTTAAGACCTGGGGGCATCCGAGTACCTGTGAACACATCAAGCTCTACGGAAAGGCGGCTGCTATAGGTGAAGACCTCTACCGCTAGTTCTGTAAGTTTATTGCGAGACTGGTCAGCCTAACAGTTATGCCCTTGTTCATATACTTTGACTTCAAATAAGAACAGTACTCATCAATCATGCTAGCCTAAAAGGTTGTGGCTTCAAAGATTGAAAGAGATTAATTAAGCCATCTCTTTTGGTGACTCCAATAACAAAAAACCTTTAAGCAGCAATTAGGCTAACTGACTCTTAAAACTGTGTATTGTCTCATATCACGCTATTTCTTATATTAATTGTTACCATTTTGATCATGAAGCACCAATTTTGCTCAACTGCAGAAATAAGTGCAGATAGATCATATAGATGGGTATTTAATCTATCAAAATAGCTTTAAATCATTAAATTGTCTCTAATATTAAAGAGCAATTTTCTTTTAAATTCATGCAATTTATAGAGATTTCCATCAATTTAAAAATTGTGATTTCAGAGATATTTTCATTCTTTTAATGGAACATTTTTTATTTCAATGGAGTTTTCTGCATTTGTGCTCCGAGGACAGTGGCAGGTGGGGAGGTCTAGAGGTTGGAGTCCTAAGGCGAGCTCTGGGAGGACAGAAACCCTCCATTAATTTCCCATTTAAATTAATGGGAAAATCTTTTTCCATTTCACATAAAAAAGAAATAATTTTGCATAAATAATAAAATAAACAGGCAGGGTGTTCTCTCAAATTCAGCCAGTTAGCGTATGGTCCGTCAGCCAATAGTGAAAACTAGTCCCAGATTGGCTATCGCAGGCCTGGTGCCAGTAGGGCAATGCGTGCAAAAACTAGTGTGGCGGCTGCTGTTCATGCTTCCCCCATGCCAATGCTCACCACCTTATTAAATATAAAATGAAATCTTTGTTCTCAATTTGTTATAGTTCAAATGAGGAAAACAAACTAAGATATCCCGTTAAAAAACAATAGCTTGTCGACTCCCTAGCACTGGCTGTCACAAAATGATCAAAGGCTGGGAGAATCTTAGACTGCCCATCACTGCCAGTCAATCACAAATGGCCAGTGTTGGAAGCCACTTGTCATTGACTACCAAAGGAGGGGAGTCATGGGTCTGTTTTCATCATCATCATCAACATTTATTTATATAGCGCCAGCAAATTCCGTAGTGCTTTACAATTTAAACATTAATAACGTGCAGTGCTTGAGAAAATGTGGATATTTTTTGGGGAAGACAGTCTTGCGAGGGACACGGTCCATTACATCAAAGATCACCATGCACACATGGCCTTGGTCAGCCTTGATCAGGAGAAGGCCTTTGATCATGTTTCTCATGATTTTATGCATAGGGTTTTGTGCAGGTTTGGCTTGTGTGATATGTTTTGTTCTTATGTTAACCTGATGTACCTTGACATTTACAGCTCCGTGTTGGTGAACGACTGGAAGACTGACCCCTTTTCGGTCATGTCTGGGGTCAGACAAGGCTGCCCTCTTTCACCTCTTCTTTTTGGTTGTTGTACAGAGTTCTTCGTGATGTGCATCAGGCAGAATCCAAAGATAAGAGGCATCACCGCACCGGGTCTAGACAGACTAGAGGCCAAGTGTACGCTCTACATGGACAACGTCACTGTCTTCTGCGCTGACCAGCATTCGGTGACAGCACTTGTCCAAACCTGTGAGAACTTTAGCCGAGCTTCAGGGGCAAAGGTCAACTGAGGGCAGTGGCACCTGTCATCGCCCGCTGCATTCCCCTTCACAGTCAAATCGGACTTCATCAAAATTCTTTGAGTTTGGTTTGGTGGAGAGGAGGCGGAAAGTGTTGAAAAGAGAGACTGGTGACAGTCAGGCAGAAAGTTGGCTTTTGGAGCCTCAGAGACCTTACCATCAAAGAGAAGGCACTGGTACTCCTTCCCGTTCTATAGTACACGGCCCAAGCTTGGCCACCTCTTGCTGCCGTCTGCAAGACCATCACAAGGACAGTCTTCCATTTCATCTGGGGCTCCAAAATGGACAGAGTGAAGAGATCTGTTATGTACAAGGAGCCCCTCAAAGGTGGGAAAGATATCTCCACCATGCTCTGAGCCTTCTTCATTTGTAACTGCAGAACTCTTATTGAAAAGAACATTTGCTCTGCTGGGAAGTCCATGTCTCGCTCTTTCCTCCTGCCTCTTTGGAGGACCCTTGGCTGGGACATGTGGGACAGCCCCTTCCCTTATAACTGGACTACACCTTGGTTTTACCTGGATGTTGGAGGGAACACCAACTGGAGGGGTTTAAATGAAACTTGTGGAAGCCAAACACTATCCACAAGCTCATCAGAGCAAAAGACATTATGGAGTCTGTTCCAGGGCTTCCTGTGACTAATAGACATAAAGACATTGCATGGATGACTATCCAGGGGGTCTGCCTCTCAGGACATTCATGCACTCCCAGAACCTATGCAGATATGTCCACTGCCCCTTCTGTATTACCAGAAGGGAAACACATATTTTGGGACTGCCCCACTGCACAGGCACTGTTGGATGCCTTGGAACATGAACTCAAGGACAGTGTGCCCAGGACTTGCCTTTCATACCATTCAGTATTTTATGTATTATTTCCTGGGACCCAAACTATTGGGGCAATCCAGGAAGCCTAGCGCCTTATGAACTGCATTAAGGACGCTATTTGGCTTGCCAGGAATGGCCTCATTTTGAAAAGGGAGAAGATGTCCATCTAGGACTGTCATATGCTGATCCACAGCCTGCTAAAAGACTATAACACCATGGACAGTTCTGAGGAAGAGGAAGATGATTAACTTTTTGTCTCCCTCTTCTCCTTCTCCCCCTATGTGTCTTTTCATTCATTAAAGCCTTGGACTTGTGTCTCCCCTCTTTTACCCCCTCCAACCCATTCCCCATTACTGTTTTAAGTTTTGTTGAATGTATTGCCTTAATTTATGCACCCTTCCCTATTTTTGTGTCTGTCCTCAATAAATCTTTGGTCTTGTGACTCCCCCACCAGTATGTAATGAAACATGACAGTATCAAATTGTCTCTTTCTGTATAATTGCTGAATCTATTCTATTTTTATCATCATACATTTATAAATCATTATGAATGGTTTTTAACCTATTTCTTAGCATCTTGAATTCTAAACCGCCTCATATAGTTTTGTGTGAGTTACTAGTCATGTCATGATCTCACTATTGTACTAATGACTACCCAAACAGAAAATCTGACAATCCATTACTACAATGCTGTACTCATCACAAAACTGAGTTCTGAAAGCCCTTAGTCCAGGAGCCCTTCATCATTTTCAGAAAGGGACCCAGATAAAGTTTAAAAGGTAGTTTTTGGATCCAGAATTCTGTGTTGAAAAGGAAAGGTGTTTCCTTCTAAATATTTTACTATGGGTTGAAATGTAATTATATTATTACAAAATTAAGAAATTATAATTTTCTATCAAATATAATACCAATAATTATAAATTATTAGTGTGTAATATAATAGTTTGCAGAAAAGAAAGGGAACTTTAAATACTATGGAAAATCTTCTGTTCTATTCAGGACAAACTTAAAGATGTCCAATTATGTGAGAAAATACTTGAGGGCATTAGTTAATTACTAGTTTAATAAATGAGACTGAGACAGAACTATCTACCTGTACACAGAAAAAGAAAAGGTTATTTCTCAAAAGTGCAAATACGCACTTAAACAGTAGTAACCAATCAGACATTTGCTTTCATTGTCTAATTTGCACCAGGCAGGTAAAAGCTAATTGCTGATTGGCTGCTATAGGTTATTGCACATATGGTCAATGTTAGTAAATAACCCTCAGACATTTGTTTTCTTTGGCTAACTTGTGCAAGAAAATAAAAGGCAATTGTTGCTGATCTGACGCTACAGTCTACTGTTCATTTGAGCAATATCAGTAATTATCCCTTAGCGAGTATTAGAATCAGCCTGATTATGGTACTTAAGCTTCAAGTTTATATATATATATATATATATATATATATATATATATATATATTTTACAACTACATACATAAAGGTAAATTTATATTTCGAGATTGCAGTTCCTTAAACAAAAATCCTTGAATTGGCACCCAAATTGATTGATGTTTGTAAATGTTGTTCAATGACAATGTACCTCCAACCAAACAACCATAAATTTTGCTGCACTGTCAAAACAAAATAAAGTAAAAAAAAAATGAAAATAAAATGTAGATGATTTCATTCCATTTTATATGATGCCACTCTTTATGAGGCAAATAAATACCTGATACTCACTACCTCAACAGTAGTGGAGCTTGGATGCAACTAGTGATTTACAGCAAGTAAAATGTCTTCACATATAATCAACAGCAAGAATGATAAAGCTATGAAGGTATGAATAGACAAAGGAAATAATGAACATTATACCTTCCTTCCACCCTGGGTATTGATAGCATTTATTTTCATATTTATTACTGCAGGCGGAGAGCTTCTTACAAGGTGACATCATTTTGACTGTTTAATAGATCCCCTTGTAATTACACAGTCATAAACGGAGTCATTTTTTGACTAGGTTCTCTGGACAGTTTGTTAGCACAGTATGCTAGAATTACAACTTATCATTCAGATACGGGAACTCTGGACTGATTTCCAAAAATCAACTATTTTTCACAATTAATTTCAGCATGGTATATAAGATGCTCTCTCTCTGTATGTGTGTATATATATATATATATATATATATATATATATATATATATATATATACAAAAGCAGACATAGATCCTCTGCACTCACCACTGGGGTGCAAGAGGGGGTTGCCCACATTGTATAGACAAGAAAACAGGGATACTCTGCACTCTCCAAACACATAATTACTGCTGTACCAAGTACTGTTCTATATTGAAAACAGGGAATGTTAGTTCCACATATTGCAATATATGTTAAGCTGACCAACTCACGCCAAAGTCTTCCCATTCTGGGGAAGACTTTGAAATAAATGCCTTAGGTCTTGAGCCATAATATATCTACATAACAGGTGATGCACTGTTCACAACCGACAACATTTTTGATTATCTTTGAAACTAGATTGACTTTGAACTACAATTGAAAGTGTAAATTGTATCATAACATTAAAGAGAAGTACAATTTGCAACAAGTTATTATTGTTGTTTATTTATGTAGCACCACTCATATTACACAACGCTGTACAGAAAATATATATAGTCATACACATCATTCTCTGTTCCATAGAGTTTAGACTTTAAATTCCCTATTATACTAACTACAGGATCCATTTTTTTAGAAGCCAATTAACTTACCAGTATGTTGTTGGACTATGGGAGGAAACCCACCAAACACAGGGAGAACATACAAACTTTACACAGATGGGGCCCTGGTCCACAGTGATGTGTGGCAGCAATGCTAACCACTGTGTCACTGTGCTGCCCCATATTCAATGCACTTTATTTTAAAATAGAAATTAATTTAAAAATAAGATTAAATAGGTGCATACATTACATGCATGATAATTGTATAGTGTGTGACTGAATTAGGTTTATTTGGTAATTACTTGGTAACTTGCATTTGTTATTACAAGGCCTATGATGGATTAATGTTTCTTCATATGATGCCACATGGTTAATGAATGGTTGGTGACATTCTGAAGAATATTAACTATTGTGTTTTCTTAATATGCTTCTAGACTTTAATTTTGAGCACCTATTGGTATATTTGTGTGACTATGTATGTATAGGTTTATGGTAAGACCTAACTTCTTTATGCAATCCTTAGATCCTGCAGATTGTTCTCCTTTAGCTAGTCCTCATTGTTTTAACATCAATATTCTCTATCCTATCAGTCCTGCAAAACATGATTTTATTTCAAGCAGTTGTTAAAATTTACATTGGATTTGAATGACAGCTTACGGATCTACTACATGTATCATTCCCCTAATTAGTTTGTGCCATGTCCCTTTTTGCATAATATAATTATGTTTCATTTTCATATAATGAAGAGGTTATACAGTAACACAATGCAACATATCAGTCATTAACTTATTCTACAGTATATTATATGTAGCAGTATGCAGCTATTGTATCTATATACTACATATAATATATAGTTGTACTATATGATATCTCTCTGATACTTTTTATATGCACATGCTGTATACTACTGTTTGTGAGTGTTAATACTGCAAAGCAGTGCACTGTACAGTATAGTAATGATTGCCTGATAAGGTTGCTGATGATATCACATTGGCTCCATTAATAATTAAAATGACCACAGAAAGCATCAATTGGATATGTATAGTGTTCAAACCAAAAGGTCTTAGCAGCAAATTGAACTGACAGAGAACTCAGGTCTCATGCAGACTGCTGCTGAAAAGCTATTTGGCTCTAACTAAGAAAGTTTCTTCTTCTTTTTTTCTGTTGTGAACATCTGTTTAAATTGCCATTACCAATGCAGTCTCTTTCACATAATAATAATACGTTAATTGAACTAAAATGACCCGGATTTTAAGCGCTCAAGAGAGTAAAGCATGACATTAATATTTATTTGTCTAGCGCCTATGGAAAGCTGTGTGTATTGGAATCCCTCATTCACATCTGAAGCACAGCAGCACAGCTCTTGCGCTGCGTCCAAGTGCCAGTTGTCTACATCACTCACCACCCTTTCAATTCATTTAAAATAATATTAAGGCGGCATGGTTCCCAGACTGTTAAAACTTTAAAAGCTTCCTTGTATATAATAAACAGTACAATGAAATAAAGAGAGTGCTTACCTGCTTCACACCATTGATCTGTTTCAGAAACTCCTCTCAGAAGCAGAAAGTAGAGCTGGGCTCACAACAATTTCAAGTGGTGGTAAGTGAGAATAGCTGACGTCTGTGGCGCTGTCCATGGTATTAGTCCTATCCCCATCGTTGAAGACAGTGCCAATATCCTGTATTCTATATGATATGGAAAAAGCCACTAGTGTTAGAAAAGATCTGCCCTCAGCCACCTCGTCCTGCCAACCTTCGGTATTCTTGCTGGCTAACTCCTCCCTTTATTTTCCTATTCGTGTAGATTTAAATTGTTGGTGACAAAACGTAGTTGAAGAGCCTGCCTTGAACAGAGAGTAACTTCATCTACACAATTCTTTAGTGAACATGACAATTGAGCAGGTGCATGTGGAGTTTATTGAAATGAAACACTACTTTATATTAGTGTGTCTTAGATTGATTGTCATTTCTACAGATCTGTATGATGCTCAATATTTAAATAATCCGTAATAGTTTCTTTGTTGGATTTCACACATCGTGTCAGATAATATAATATATTGATGCTAGAAACATCATTAATCTTTGTGTCATGCTTTATTGTAAGAATACTTTTATAGATTTTGCTTACGGCATACGCACCCTAGTGTGCATTTTCAGCTATCATTTTATGTAACTTGTATTTGCATGTTTTCTAAAGACATCTGAAGTTTGAAAAAAAGGGGCGTGAATTCTATTTAATTTTCTCTCTCTCTCTCTCTCTCTCTCTCTCTCTCTCTCTCTCTCTCTCTCTCCCTCTCTCTCATTCTGTCTCTCTCTCTCTGTCTCTCTCTCTCTCTCTCTCTCTCTCTCTCTCATTCTGTCTCTCATTATTTCTCTTTCATTCTCTCTCTCCCTCTCTCTCATTCTCTCTCTCTCTCTCTCTCTCTCTCTCTCTCATTCTGTCTCTCATTCTTTCTCTTTCATTCTCTCTCTCTCTCTCTCTCATTATTTCTCTTTCATTCTCTCTCATTCTTTATTTCACTTTCTTTCTCTATTTCTTCCTCTTTCTAATTCTTTATTTTTGTCGCTTCCATTCTCTCTTATTTATTTCTCTCTTCCAGTAGTTATCTATCTCTCATTATTTTTCTCATTATTTTACTACCATTCGTTCATTCGTTATCTTTCTTTCTTTCCTTCCTTCTCTCTCTCTCTCTCTTTCTCATTCTTGCATTCTTCCTTCTCTAGTTTGTTTGAAATTACAGTGTGATTTATGCTTCCCATTAATCTCCCTAATATTCTCGTAGATGAAAGACTTTGCTTCGAGTATTGACCATTTTTTTTTAGAATTTAATTACATCCCACCTACCCATAGTTTGCAATCAATGTTTAACGGTGTTTACAGTAGCTTTACATGCTACGATGGAATTTATCATTTCAAAGGGTTTGCAATGCTATTTTGCTTAGCTAAACAGTGTATATGAAGGAACTTACAGGGTAAAAGGTGTTGCAACGGAAAGTTCTTCTGAGAAGAACATGGAATATTACTGAGAAGTGGTATAGTGTAACTTGACACATGTTTAAATGAATTATATGGACGGAAACTTAAACCTAAAGCGATTACCGATATGTGATTTCCCAATCAAATACATTTCTGTATTTGGACAGCGGTCCTAGGTATTAGGACTGCTCTGTAATCTATTGAACGATGAGAGGTGTTTAAGAGTGGGAGGTTGATTAATGGCTTTCTTTTGTACATTTTGAAAGCCATCGTTTCGTAGTAGCTTGATTGACACTCTGTATTATATACTTATTGATAGATAACCTCTCTTTCCTAAAACCATCAGAAATTGGGGTAGTGGGTCCATCATATAGAAGCGTAATGATGGACAGTGTTAGAAATAATGTTCTTGGAGACCAATATACCATACACTTGATTCCTGTCATTTTTTTCTCTGGTTATTTTTATCATTATGAGATTAATTTATAAGGAACGTTTAGATATGTTTTACTTCCCTTTAATAATTGAAGTCGTGCGTGCTTCATACCTCATACCTATGGTTTGATTTGCCAAAAGTATGAGAGATTTCCAAAAGTACGCCTAGAATTGCTATTTATATATATTGGGTGTAGTTTGCAACCTACGAATGTCAAACAAAAAGAAATGTGTTTTAATAATTTCAGGCAGTTAATGCTAATTTATATCTTAAACATTTATTTGAGATGTTTATGTAACACACGACAGGATACGACATGATGTACCTTTTCTTCAATTTCTGTGAGACGTTTTCACTTACGTGTAGTAATTGTTGTAACTAAAATTAAACGCTTTTAGATATAATGAGAAGGGGGCAGGGGGTACAGGATACATTTACTTGTTTATAATCAAATCACAAAATATAGATATTTACAATATTTATCAACTTTATTTCCCTGAATATGCAACATAATTGATTTCATATAGTTTGTCTTTTGTACAGATATACAGTATTTGACACAGAGTGGACATTAAAAAAAAAAAAAAAAAACAGTTTCACAATACTGCACCTAGTTTTCTTTTTAAGGGTTTTGATTTATTACCTAGCATGACCTTTAATGATTGATGGTTTCAAAGTTTATTTAATCAAGAAAATTATATCATAAAAATAGGTTTTACAGAAAGCATCGTGATATCATGAATGTGAAGGGTACAATTTATGAATTGCCTGTTGGTGTATAAACACATGGCTGATTTTACTTTCCACCCGATTAGATAATACCTGAACCTAAATCCTAGCTATACTCGTATTCAGATGACTCTTCATCAGACATGTATTTACCTGCCCTGGCTCCATGGTAATTGTCCATGCTGTTCTCCTGAACTTCACCATCTTTAATATTGCTCTTGTGAGACTTAGCCCTACGCTCTTCCATTTTAATTGTATCATACAAGCCCTTAGGTCCCTCATCGAGTAGTATGTTCCTCTCTGAGTGAGAGGGTTTCATCTGGCACACGTTTCTGAGGAACAGAAGAGCAGGAGCATATAGTACATTGGCAAGTCCCATGCCAAGATTTAATTGGGTGAATCCCGTAGTATGCACGATTTGACTAGCCACTATCGGCCCCAGAGCATAAGCTACCGAATAGGATATATCTGCTATAGCATAGACACTTCCATACACAGACACATGGCGGAGATCAACAAGTAAGGCGAGAGTGGGCAAAAGTGCAGTATCTACCAAGGCAATACCAAAGCATAAACCACACAATGGGACAATAAGTTGCTCAAAACTTTTACAGGCTGGTACTGTGCATGAGCTGGCACCTATTATAACCATCCCTATGGCACCATAGAACCATTGGTAATGAGGGTAATTAGCGGCAAGCTTTACAGTGATATACACACCTAGTATGTGAGGGAAAAAAGCTGGCAGCCAAGTGAGACCCATTTGCCACTCAGAGGCACCCATAGTTGTCTTCATCCAGTTTGATATAGTGGGCTCCAAAAACGCTAGAGGTATGTTACAGGTGGTTAGTGCCCCTGCCACCACTGCAATGTAAGGGTCAATCATGAGTCTGTGAATGGGTGTGCCCACTGGCATGTTCTCTCTAGTCCGATTGGCAAAGGGTTTGATGACTACTAACAACAAAATGCCATCAATGAGGGATATGCAAGCTAGAATTAAGAAAGGTACTCTTTTACCTACAAATTGGTATAATATGCCTCCAAATGGAGGCGCCACCAAACTCCCAAAAGAGATAAACGCTAAGGCTATACCCAAGGCTTTGCTCCGCTCCGCTTCCTCAGTGTATTTGTCTGCGATCATAGCGATCCCAGACGTGTCTGCAAAGGCAGATCCCAAACCTTGTAGGCTTCTCGCTACAAACAGAGTGGCATAGTTCTCTGCAAATGCAAAAATAATAGTAGAAAGGAACATGACAATGAGTCCAATGAAAAGAGGGAGGTCATAGCCAACCCTGTCTATGAAGGTGCCACTTAATGGATTGACAAGCAGCTGTAGGATGGCTTTTGAGGCAAACAGGACTCCTATTTTGATGTCTTCATTCTCTGTGGGATATGGGGGTCTGATGATTGATTTATTCGAATGAGATGAGCTTAAATTTAAGTCTCTAAAATGTTTTTCGCTATCCAACCTCATACTTTCAATGTAGTCTGGGATTATGGGTACTATTACCATGTAAAGCATATTATCAAGAAAAAGTGCCACACAGACAATGAACAGGATGAGTCTCCGCTGGTGGTGAGCTTCTTTCATGGCTGAGCCAATCTGTTTAGTTCTTTCACCCATGGCATCTGAGAGTTTCTCCACAGCAGACTTAGCTGTTCCTGGTGTGTTTTCTGAAGCCATGTTGTCTTCCTGCTATCTCTCTGCTAATCACAGCAAACAGAATATCCCAGCAGTCCCTTCCCACTCTGATCAGCAAGTCTCAGGAGGGCAACTTGGATAATAGCGGGACCATTCAGTAGATTAGAGTTGCCATTCAAACAGGGCCCTGTAAATAGAAAAGTATTACAATTAGCACATCTGCGAACATTTAGGTAAATGATGAAACATTTGTATTGTGTCAATGTTCAACGTAATATTTAGGCTATACAAAATCTGGAGCAAACGGTGAAAATAGTCTTGTACATTAAATTAGATATCCGAAAAGTGAACAGAAACAAAACAGAGCAAGCAAGTTTTATGAAACATATATTCACATGGGACATTTGTGGTTTCTGAATACGAGTCCTTTATGATGGAAATTGTTGATTATAACCATTTGATAATCAGTGCCTAGCAATTAGGTCTGCCGAAATGTTTCTATTAAATAGTAGTCACATAAATCATTGCTTAGAAAACAAAGCATCCTTCTTATCCGCTATTCTGCGCTCACATCTAAAGGAGCCATCCCTCGTCCATCCCTCATCCCTTTCCTGCAAGTGTACAGCAGCACAGCTCAGCCCTATGTAAAACGGGGAAATCGGAGGAAAACACTTACTTCTCTTTCTGTTTTTTTGCTTGTAAATCAACTCCAGTACACAAGGAACATCCTCACAGCAGATTCTGAACGCTCAGCAGCTGAGATGATGACCACAGCCTTTTCCAAACAGAACAGGAGAATATCTTAATTAGTGCTGGCAAGCGCATTGCTTCTTGATTTGAGATTCATATCTCGCTGTGATTGAACCATTGGAGAGGTCTCCACTTCACCCAAGCATCCATCCTTCCCTTTGTGATGCCATTGGCACAAATTGAGTTGCATGCTTCTTGATTCCTCTACTTTCTTTACACCGAAGGCTGTGACGCGCAGTTAGCTTTGGCCCCCAAGTGGCTACTTCGGGAGCGGCGTCTCCTTATGCTAATTTAACACATGAAAGAACCTTAACCAATTACCAATGGTTGACCCTCCCTTTTCACTTGCTTCCTGTAAGCTTCATAAATAGGAAAGGTACTAACTCGCTCCAGACACACACATGTGCATAGATAGCTAGTAGCTAGATTCTATAGCTATACTACAGTATCTAGTGTGTGTGTGTGTGTGTGTGTGTGTGTGATATATATATATATATATATATATATATATATTACACACACACACACACACACCTTTAAAATGAAATGCTGAAATATTTCAAATTACCATTGCCATATTGTTTATTGCAAAACATGTGTATTTTATTATTATTATTATTATTATTATTATTATTATTATTATTATTATTATTATTATTATTATCGTTTTCACTAGTATTTTGTTGAGTTTGGTTACAGTTCGTTGGAGATTTACTCTGAATGTGGCATTCTACACATAATGCAACATTAAATAAAAATGTTTTGCAAAAGCAAATTTTTTATATAAATTGATTATAATCGTCAATTAAACCTAATTTTGCATAACATTTTTTGACTGGATACCAAATCTCTTTAATAGTATAAAAACACTGTAGCCAAAAATCTATTTAATGGACACGTCATGCTTTTAGAAAGTTAGATTTGTTGAATTGTTGTTTTAGTTTTGCTGTTCTATTGATAAAATGAACGCATTACTGAGATCCAGGGGGAAAATGTCATTCAAACGACTGTGATTTCCCCAATAGTGTTCACACATCTATCAAATAAGCCAATGCAGTAATTCTGCAGAGTGCGTATTGGACAGCTAAATACTACATTTGTTACTGAAGGGGGTGCAGCCCACAATGACATAGATGATTAACAACTGTTTGTGAGGAGCAGGCTCTGCATGGATTCACTGCTGAGTGTTTGGAGAGGAGTTTGTAGTCTGACCTATAAGTATTATTGTAGTTAATGTGTATCTGTTGCCCACTGACAGCAGATGTAACCCCTTTGTAGGCTGAACTGAATATTAATGAAAATGCAGCCTATGAACAAACTAGGTTCTAGTGACATTACTGAGACTTGAGGCACAATGATCATGCAGGGAAATAAAGACTGACTGTATGGTGTGTGTACTTAAAAAAAAGATATAATCTGATTGGCTCCTTAGTAGGACATTGCTGTATTTATTGGTTGTTGTTTGAACTGGATATCTATATTACAGAATGCCCTAAGCAGAGTAGCTTTCTGTTACTAGGTTGTATTTAAATGATCAATGTATAAAATGTTGACATACTGTATATGGCATTATATCACAGTCTCACTACGAATTAGCTGACATCCCAGCAGTCTTCACCTGTGAATTATTTCTCTTCCCAAAACTTTTACCGCATGTTTATTTTATCTTTCAATTGCATATGCTTTACAATCCTTAAATGGAAGGAAATGGTGCTAAAACCATATTACCATGACACATTCTGGGCCTCATTTAGAGCAGGATGCATTTGTGTAAAAAACACAGGCACAAAATACATTGTGCAAAAAGGCACATTTATGTGTATAATTTGCCCGCACCTCGAAATTTCCCAGTGGAAAATCATTAACAACACAATCCAGACAATTAGCTCTCTGGAATAATTAGTAGATGACGGGCCGTCCAGCTTGTCATATGTGTTGTGGCTCCATAAGGAGCAAGTATTTGTCATATTTAGGGTTGTTATTCCCCCCCCCCAATCGATTAAAAGCTGGAAGAAAGAAGAGAATCCGCTGAGAATCCGCTGCTGGATTTAGATGATTAATAAATGAGTAAATGAACGTGCGTGGGAGGAGATTTTTTTTAACAGTAATTTTTTCCTTCTGTTCTACAGTTCTCTGCATGGCCTGGATGCCAGGGCATGCTGGTGCTTGTAGTTCTATAAGTGCCAGTATGCTTTGGTAACTATGGGTATGCTGGCTCTTGTAGCTCTACAAGCACCAGATTTCCCAAACAATTGTAGGCTGTCAGGGCTTACTGGGAATAGTGCCATAGGGAAAAAGCTGATTTTGTCTTTAACCAATGTATTACCCCAACATCCACTGGGCGAACTGCCCTGATGCTTTCAACATGGGGCTGTTCTTTTGTAGTTGGATGGGTCTGCATATTTTTTGTGGGCCAAATACCCCTAGGGAAATCAGCCCCATGTAGAACAAGCCAGGGCTGAGTGACATTACAACAGGGGAACTCATGATGCTGGTTTCACTCTTAACGGTAATCAGCCCATACTGTCGTAAACTAATGCTGGTAGCTGCTTTGCAGGTGGATGCCATGCTGTCTGTCCCTCTGAAATTGCTATTACCAGCATAGGCGGTGAGCACTAGAGCTGGTACCCCTTCATGGATTTTTTTTTTTGGGCTTGGGGTGCAGCCTTTTTTATATTTCTATATGTAAACCCCTTTTTTACCATTAGTAAGGTCCATGAGGATGATCCCCACCACCAGCATGGACCTTTGCTCTAGGGGTAGAGCACCTGCAATAGATATACCTGATAGCAGGCATTTCTTCAGCTGTCTTACCCTGTAAATAAACAGCAAGTGCATGAACATGTCTTTACTGAACTTGGCTAATGTTGTAAAGCCCCTTCCTCCGTGTTCTGCCTCTCTAGATGAAGGAGATACAAGTCAGCGATAAAGAAAAATATTAATATGGTTGCAGGGATACACATTTTTCAAGCTCGTACGCAGTATGAGAAAAACAATTTTATGCTAAAAAAGTGACTTGTGTACAACTACAAATAATCCCTTCTGTATCTTAGTTTTAAATAAGCCCATGTTGGAGTCTATAGAGCTTACTTTATACAATTAATAACTGGTTGTTTACTTTTAAAAATAAATATGTGATATTGATTTTCCCTGTACAGTTCTCATTCGAATGATATTTGCTCCTCAGTGTGATTTTGGGCTGAGTGAAGGACTGTACATATTAGCCTCCTTATTTGACTGACAGTTGCAATTTCTGTCTACAGAAAGCACTTGGTCAGTGGATAGATCTTTTCACAGTCTATATATAGCAGAGGCAGAAGTCATTTAAATGCCCTTGTTTTAATTGTTGAGAATAGTTATTGTCTATGCCATATGTACAGTGATAAAATCCCCTTGTGCAGAGGATGAGTTAAGCCTTGTTGCACTCTTTAGTCCAGGGTCTCGTCTAAAGATCTATTTAGAAAATTAAGGTTATTTGCACACCTATAGAAACCAGTTAGACAATGGACACAAATGTCTGATTGGTTGCTATTGGGTTTTCCACTTTGTTGTTAAATAACACCCGATATATGGCTAATGACATTTGCCAACCTTGTTTTGCTGATGAGACTGATCATTAGGCAAAACAATTCTAGTAATTAAAAAAAATGTGTTGTTTTATTGTGTCTGTGATCATGTTCTCCTAAGGTTTTGTCTGTGTTCACGTGTTTGAGTTATTTTCTAGAGCTCTCTGACATTACAATAAAAACAACTTACAGGCCAAAGAATTACAAAGCACATTCATATGTTGTATCAACTGAAATACAATTAAACTTGCATTATGAGGTATTGATAGCTTTTGTTTTATGCATTTCTTTGCTGTTATGCTCTGTATCTTTCTTCAAGAGTATATTGCTGGGACCTGCAGCTGTCTCTGATGCTATTCCTGTCTATGTAGGACTTCTAATCATTGTTTGAAAATTTTCAAAACATGATTTGCAATTCATTAGTAACTTTTTTCCATAACTTTTTAGTGAACTTAAAATCTGGATATGTACAGTTGTAAAGCATACCGTAGATCTGAGATTAAAGTTCTATGTCCATCACTATGAAATATACAGTACATCTCCTTTTTTGTGCCAGGACATGCTGGCAGCCATGGGTATGCTGGAGCTTGTAGTACTACATGTGACATCATGCTGGATACACTGGGACCTGTAATGTACCAGAGACAAAAAGGATTTGTTCATTTAACCCCACACTTTTTGTGCCTCTTCCCCCCCCCCATTTTACTAGTAGCAACCTAGGCAGGCAGCACAACAGTTGGGAAAGCTGTTTGGGGGAGAGGGTGGGGGCACATTTTTTGCGCAATTTACATAGTATTCCGAGTTGCACAGATCTAAAGATACGTGTGTTTCGGAATCCTATGTAAATTACGGGATGCAGTTTACACTTACAGGACCTCGTTTAGAGTCGGACGCAAAGTCCATTTAAGAAGTGTAGGAGTGGGAGTGTGCCGCAGCTTGGTATGTTATTACTAGTGGCAAGCAAACCCAGTTGCGTCCCACTTTTTATACCCTATCGAGCTGTGAACAGTCCCTGCAGCTAGCTAACGCTTGCACCACCTAATTCCTGCCGCACAGCTTTAGCCCTGTTTTGACGTGTGTTGCGTCTGCGCCTCACTGCCACTAGGATGTATTTACATGGTCACCTGTTCACAATTCCGCGTTCCTCGCATTCTCTCGTAGTGAGTCGCAAGCTGTGGCAAGTGTTAATTGCATCCATGATGCAGGCGGATTTGGTGCTTTCTGCACATGCGTGATAGTGTTTTTTTTGTTGGCTGCGCCCAGGGCCGGGTTAACCATAGGGCTAACTGGGCTACAGCCCAGGGGCCTATGGCATCCAGGGGGCCCTTGAAAGTGCTCAGCAGCAGTATTGATCGGTCGGGGGCGCCCCCGGCGCTTTCAGTGCTGCTGAGCACTTTCACTGCGGTCCTTCTCTGGTGCGTTGTAGTCTCCTTACTGAGGAGATCTCGTGAGTCTCACTCTCACAAGATCTCCTCAGTAAAGAGCGTACAGCGCGCCGGAGAAGGAGGTAAGTGCCGGGGGAGGGGGGGGGGGGCGGGCAGCTCGGATCATGGGGGGGCCCTCACGGGGGAATGGAGGCCCCCTTAGCCCAGGGGCCTCCATTCCCTTAATCTGGCCCTGGCTGCGCCTAAAACGGACTGAGTCTGACTCTAAATGAGGTCCCAACTCTACATCAGGCTGTTGGAGAGCAACGCCTTTAAAATGCAATATTTAGTGAATATCTCCTTTATCAAAGCTAAAAACTTTTCCGGATTATCCACTTGGTAGAGCAAATAACAGATTTTTGTCAATGTACCAAATATAGAAAAAGTAGTCACATCCCTGTTTACTAGAATGAAATAAATATGTTTTAATACTCTTTTTTTCTGGGTTCTGATACCTTATATAAAGGTGTAAGGACTAGATGTGATTAAAGTTGAATAATTAGCTGTAATAATAAGGGGTGTGACTGCTTTTCCTATTGCATGCTATGGAGATCACATGGGTTACATCTCAACAAAACAGCTCTTGTTTTATGTTCTTACAATTTTTCTAAAAGGTGTTGTTTTTCTTTATTTTTGGACACTATTTACAAAGCAAATAGGTTCCCTTTAGCTGAAAATGTACCAATTACCACTGATTTTATGCTCGTACAAATTTGTGCTGCATTTCTGCTATACATCTTCATGATATGCTTATGCTTACAACAAAAACTGAGAGGGGAGTTACACTTATTTGTATGGGTCATTAATTTTGGCTGCTGCTATTTTATCAGCATCGGAGCTATGGATCTGACACCAGTTGCAATCTGACACAAGATTTATAATCATGACATAGATTAATGTATCAGATAGAGGGGCATCCTCGGCAGCCAATCCTTTCATTTTTTTTCCCTGGTTACACTCACTCAACATTTTCTACTTTTGAAATGCCCTCCCATGCACACACCGCACACCATTTTAAATGGCAAAATTGAGAAAATATAGTATACAATCTAGTCCCCACCCTTGGTTGTCTCAGTGAAAGAGATGATACTGGTAGTAGAGAATTAAGAGACAAGCTGTTAGCTCTTGTCAGTATCCAATTGGCTGATTGCTGTCCATTCATCAGACTCCCAGTCTCATCTCTTAGTGGGGAGCAAGGAGAAATGGTTATGGTTAGTGAATCAGGTCCTATTTCTAAAATGCTTAGAACGGGTGCAGGTTTTGAGGCCCCGTTGCAGTCTTCCAAATAAAAAATGTTCATAGGGTTCCATTTTAACAACACTGGAATTATAAGAGGGTGGTGTGTAATGTTTTCATACATTTGAGTGCAGTTTTGTAAATAGAATATACTTGGTTATAAGTGGAAATGTAAACATAGATTTCAGTTTGGTAAAGAATTAATTAGAATAAAGAGGTTATCCTCTTGTGGACAGCCTCTTTTATTTAGCATCCATCTCCATGCAATGCTTTGGAGGAGGGCACCCCAAAACCAACATTACCTGTACTGCCGCTTAGGGAGCTTTGCTCATGCGACCTAGGGCTAGATTAACTAAGCTGCGGGTTTGAAAAAGTGGGGATGTTGCCTATAGCAACCAATCAGATTCTAGCTTTCATTTATTTAGTACCTTATACAAAATGACAGCTAGAATCTGATTGGTTGCTATAGGCAACATCCCCACTTTTTCAAACCCGCAGCTTAGTAAATCTAGCCCCTAGTCTTATCAGTGTCTCTCATTAAGAAGTTTACAATTCTTTATGTTTCAAATTCATTTCCACAGCTACCTTTCTGTCCCTTTTTTCCTTGCTCTTTCTTTCATCTCCAACTTGATTTTTCTCTGTTATTTCTTTTTATTTCTCTCCTGTCGGGCTGTTAACTGAGATACGTCCTCTCCCTGATCCTGTTACCTCAGAGACTAACTCTTCCATCATTCCCTCTGACTCAAACAGACCACTCCCTCTTGGACTTGCTCTGATTGGAGCGGCTTGATCAGCTTGCCTGATTGGTGACTATCAGTATTCATGAATGTACATTACTACATAGACATGTTTATTGTAAACACTTCATTATGTGCATATGGGTATTACATGTGAGCGAGGAATGAGAGGGTGGAGGGTGATGCTTTGCCTGGGGTGACTAGTACTGTGTGGGGGCTAAAAGGAACCAAACTGCTCTGTGGAGGCTTAAAGGGCAAAGCTGCTGGTGGGTTCTAAATGGTGTGATGACTACAATAAGCCAGACAGCAGTGCAGGCAGTACATGGGGCAAGCTGCTAAATGGGGGCTCAAAGGGGGCAGACTGTTGTCTGGAGGCCAATCTAGGCCATGCTGCTATGTGGGCAGTGGCATATCCACAATGGGTGCAAGGTATGCAGTGCCCATGTGCTCATGGGGGCCATATGCCAGCATCTTAATTTATGGGCACTCCATACACCGATGGGACGGGCCCATCACCGTCTGTTGTCTACCGTTTCCCCCGACAGGGCATGCAAATCTGAGCTCTTCCACTGTGCATGCAGGAACAAGCTAGTCAAGTCTTGTATGCTCCTATATCCCAACACTGGCCAGGTGAAGCATGAAGTTACCACTAAGGTGCTCCAGAAATATTTTATTGATAAATAGTGGTAATAACTGATTTAGAAAATCATTGTTACCACCACATTTACATAAAGAGGCCCATTTGTGATGCAGGAGAGGAATTTCTCCTTTACCAAGGAAATACTGTTACACAATAGAATAGCCAAGTAAGCACATTGGAATCTTGGCTGTAACTTTATAAAGCACTTCATTTGATTAAAATATCTCTTTTAATCAGAGATATGGCAATTTCCTCTTTCTTAAATGGAAGCGGGCTGGGTCATGTCTGGAAATTGCTAGAGTAGTTTTTCTTGTTCTTGTCTCAAGGGAGCCAGATGTCATTTATTACAGTTAAAGCTGAGCTGAATTATGCTTGTAAAATATTGCTAAATTAATTTAGGTAGTTCAATAAATCAAATAATTGATCAGCTTATGCTGAAAGTCTGCGTCACTGCAGGGTCAGACTCGCCACATAGACAGAATGGGTAATGCTTCTACATTTTATTGTTAGGCCAGGCATATGCTTGCATCATTGCATTTTCTCTCAAGACAGGAGTAGTAAAGGCTTAATTAACTGTAAGAAAACGGTTTACCGAATAAGTTACTAGACAAAGCACAATTTTAAAAATTTTTTTGTTTTCTTGTTCATTTTTACCATGTAGCACAAATTGGTCTTTGTAGTAATCTTCATAAAATTAGTAGTCCAAATATTGCAACGTTGTGAAAAGCATAAAACATTTTCCTGGTTAACAAATGTGGATGATGCTTTTTACTAACCCCATCTCCTCCCTTTAGCTCGTCCTCCCTTCTCTCCTCTTGCCTCAACTGGCTTCTCTTGTGCCTGGTCTGTTTACCCTCCCTTAGGATGTAAGCTAGTATGAGCAGGGCCCCCTCCCCTCCTGTCTCCATACCTGTTCTTCTGCTTCGTCTTTACTGCATATGACTGGCAAGAGTTTCTGAAGTATTGGTACTTTTTGTTCATTGTTCTGTATGGTTTCACCCTGTATAGTCTACTGTTAGTACTGTGTGCGGCGCTGCGGATACCTTGTGACGCCTAACAAATAAATGATGATAATAATAATAATAATAATACTACATTTAGATCAACATTTGGTGCAGGTCACATGGTGCTCATCCAGCAGTGAACTCTGCCTACTAGGAACCAAAAAATTCAAAGTGCGAGACTGAAAAAGGAAGTAACTTTAGTATTGTGATTGATTACATAATAATAGGAATGGTTGTTCTTCCCAGTGAACTCCAGTCAATCAGACCTCTCTAGGAAGTACAACCTTTGCACTATGTAACCATTTACAATACCAAACTTACTCTCTCCTTCAGTCTGGTACCTGTGTGATTTCTAAGATTGGAGACAGCAGCAGCTTTGTTGGTAATTGGTAAGTTGACATGAGGCTGTATGGTAATATGACGGGGCCTATATTTTGGCATATGAGGCTATTCGGGGACATTTGCAATGCTGCATTCTGTAGAGAAATAACTAGTCATTTTAGTGCCCTGGCAAATGAGAAAACTGGCACCCCCATCTTGTCTCGTGATAGTGGTCGTTGATGCTTCCTACAGTGGTGATGTGCCTAACCATTTACACCCGCTCTCCAACCCCCAACATGACCCCATCCATTCTCCACTTTTAAGCTTTTTATTGATCTGCGTGCTATCTCTGTGCTAAGCCACCCTCAGCCCATGTCCTCTTCCTTCAAAAACATTGGAAATGAGCATGCACCACTGTTTATCAGAGAAAATATGTCTGGACTGTCCTGCTGCTAGAGATAGTCCAGTAGAAGGGGAGTGATGGGGGGATCCCTTTTTTGTCATCAGCATGGGAGTGGTAATATGTGCTTATTACACATATCTGTTTTACTATTGTGCACATGGTAAGTATTCATTATTATGTTACATAATAATTTCAATTTTAGCCATATGTCAAAACAAGCCTCAGTTGAGCATGCATGATAAGTGGATATGAAAGTGTTAATCAAATCAAAACCACCTGGTCTGATTAAACATGACTAAGATTCCCCATAATTATATCTCACGGTCCCTATTAATTACCTAGTTCTGCCACTACTAATATTTAGTTCCGCTGACATTCGGAGGAAGTCTTCAGTTAATTCCTGATTTTCTCACAATACAATCTCAACCAAATTCGAACAGTTATTGAAAATCCAACAATTACCTGCTTTAAATTTAGTGTTAAAATAACCAAACCTAACAGACATGTGAATTCTTTAAGAACACAAAAACATAACATCTTTAAATGGAGTTGACAAAGAAAGTAACAGTGTTTATTATGTAAAAAAGATAAAATGACATACAGACATACAATTGCAAAACAGTTTTCTTAAAGTGGGTGAGTGTGAGTGGGAGCCACTTAATTTGGATTCACTGCTGTTCAAACTGCTGCAGACAATGGACTCGCGAGACAGCGGTCTTCCCAAATATGTATTATAAAAAATATTGTATTGATGTAATTACAGGAGTTTACAGGAAATAACATAAATACCTGGGAGAGATCTTCAACCATTGTCCTCTGTAAGCACAGCATCTATGCTGCCCATAAAACATAGATGACGTGCTGATCTCATCTTCTAGCTGTGTCCTGGGGCTACTCTGCATATAAACATTCCTGCATTTGACAGGACCCGGCCTGTTAGATTAAACATCCATTAAACCCTGGTTTATTTACAGAAAGTGACCTCACAGATACTCAAATAATTGGAAGTAATCTTGACCACATTTATGTATTTTATATTCTTAAATCCTTAGTATACCATAATCAATTCAAAGGGAAAAATGAAATACAGCACATAGATTTGTAAAACTATAGTTTGATTAAATAAAACACTTCCAGGTACCCTCATTTATCACTTTATTAACAAGAAAATGTCTTTTTTCTTGTCCTACCATAAGCTAATGGAAGTTCTTGCATTTTTTTAACTCAAAGAAAATGTTATTTTTTTTTATTCAAATGGACATCTCCTTAATTTCTAATATAAAAGAAAATCCAAGACAGATCTATCATTTATCCAAAGGGAATTTGTAATCCAATGGAAATGTCCTTAATTTGTAATCCAAGATGAAATCCAACCCAGATCTTCTTACTTTAATCCAAAGGGTAATCGAACCAAGATCATCTTTTTGTAATCCACTGAAAAGAGAAAACCCAAAACATAGAGACAATGCAAACTGCTCCAAGCGACATGTGTTTCCAACACACAATGGCAGACAATTAATTGGGACTTCCCTTGGTTCCTCATCCACAAGCAGTATTACCCCACTAGCTAAACTGTGATTGGCTGACAGTGAAAGGGAGTTCTGGGGACTCCCCGCTTTGATAAAAAATCAACATATACTAAATTGGCTCTGTGCAACACTGAAAGAAAACTTGTAGCTCCCATCATTGTACTTTGGGGGTATTAGTTCTCCTGCCTCCTTGCCAACTCTCCCATGTGCAAACAATTTTAGATAATCCAAGCATTTTTAGATAATGTCTAATGTGTAATCTATTGTGAGCACATTGTTACGAGCGCCGCGACTCGCTCTGGCCCCACAGACGCATCCGGTAATCACGTCACTTCTGGTTTTCACCCCGGCCATGATGATGGTCGGGACACTCCTCTTATCGCCGCCGCGACCTGGTCAGCTGGTCAGCCAGGCACCTGTGCAAATACCAAAAACTAATTCATTCCCAGGTGGGGAATGATTATCATCGATGCCCCTCTATTTCTATTGGTCCTACCTAGTATATTAGGCAGGGAGGGCTTAGCCTCCCTGCCGGTTATAGTTCTCTGCTTCAGCATACTTACCTGCTCCCTTTATCTGCTCCTAGCTATTTGGATTGATTCTTCTGTGTATGACCCCTGGCTTGCTTACTGGACTCTGTTGGATTGCTTGTGACCCTGATCTCTGCCTGTTGAATGGATACGCTGTTTTGCTGCCAGCCCTGACCTTTGCCTGGACCTCACTACCGCTGGCTGCTGTAACCCTTTTGACCTCGGCGTGTTTCCGGACTTCGCTGCTGCTACCACCGGACCCTCATCTGCACTACGGTAATATTATAAACTTGTACTACTCTGAGTTTAAGACCTGGGGGCATCCGAGTACCTGTGAGCACACTCAGTTCTACGGGAAAGGTGGCTGCGATAGGCGAAAACTTCTTCTGCCTGTTCTATGAGTTTATGATATTTGCCGTCAGCCCTAACACACATGCTGATAGTGATTTTTCTGTACAATAATTATTTAGCCTGACGGAGTGTTCGCTGAGGTACTGTTGACTTTTTTGTTGCATTTTTATATGTTGCATTTTTATATAGTGGCAGTATGAGAATTAATGGTAGTTTTAATATTGAAGTTTTAAATTGGAATTTGTAATTGTAATAAACATTACACATGACCACTTGGAAAAAGAAAGAAAAAAGAAAGGTATAGCACAAAACCTAACACTTGCCCCTGCTGCATTTAACCTGGGAAAACCATCACCTTCAAAATGGCATCAGAATGTAACTACTGTCAATCATTGATAGGTGAAAGATAATCTCAACAACATCCATGCTAAATGTATTCCATTTAGTAAAGTAAAGTCACTGATGTTACATTCCCAATCTAGGAGATGTATTTTACAAGCAGAAAGATAAGCATTGTGTGTAAACATAGGAGACAAGGAAAGAACATAAATAAAGGACTTAAATTTCTTTAAGCGAGACAACCTTCTGCCACAAAGGATTTTTATGCCAAAAGAATTTGAGCAAAGATTATGAAAATGAATGACAGTAATTCATCTCAAATGGCTATAAGATCACATTATATCTTTCTCCCTTGGAAACCAGCATTACATTATTGGAGGCATCTTGTTGCTTAGTCAAGAAGAGCTGTACAAATATAATTATGTTTATAATACCATTTTAAAAATGTAAAAAAATGTAAATTATTTGTAAGTCGTATTCAATGGAAATCTCCCCCAAAGTGCTACGACACAGTGACACTGATTTCGGAATGCAAAAATGCACTTTGTTTTACTGTGCATGCTGAAAAGCACTGGGGCTCTTTACGACCCCATGGGCAGTGGGCTTCTGGGTAATATGTAAATGCTATAATATCTTTAATTACATTTGTAGAACTACAATTCCCTGCAAGAACTGTCCCACCAGAATCAGGACAATTGGCTATTATTGCCCATGTATTTGAAGGGGATGGGAAGAGTTGGAGAACAGCCTAGCTTAGCCTCAAATAAAAGCCACATCTCTTGCATGCACTCTGTCGGCATTGGTAAACCCCTCTGGAAATCCTGTGGTTGTTCCTGAACATCCTGACACTGTAGGCTAACATCCTGGACCTCTGCTCTGCCTCCCAAACTGTGCATGTGGTGATGCAATATTGCACACAAGTCTAGGCTAGCACAGGCAAACTAGCCAGTATATCAGGGTACCCATATATATCCAATGTATCCATATCCATATATCAGGGAACAGAAATAAGAATGTGGGTTCTCATGGCTCAAGTGAGTCACCACAAGGCTTATTTTACTTAATTTAATAGAAGTTCAAATTTTAAAGTTTGATAGGGTGATTTTTGATCGTTAAAGAATTAAGGGTCCATTTATTAATCCCTATCAACATAATAAAATGTTTATTGCAGCAATAGGGCTTTTTTTGCTTATATGCTTACCCCATTATCACAAATGATCGGGCTCTCCTTCTTCTGCTTGGGAGACCTTTTTTACGATACAGCAGTAATTTCACTGCTTGGTTATTACTGCTGCTCTATACAGCCACACAAAACGCCCCTCTAGTGGCATGCTGTGCACAGCACTAAGGTACCACCTGGTGGTGCAGAACATGCTCCAGGGTGGCACTAGACATGCCCCTAACTCAGTGCAGGACTCGTCCCATTAGCGTGCTGCCTAGGTGTTGCTTTCACAATCTTCCTGAAAATATTTTAGGTAGGCATGGGTGCACTGTGCATCAAGTGCCCATGGTAAATTACCTCCATTGTGCTGCATGTGGTTCTATAGAAATAAATAAATGATGATGATGGGGTTATTGATGTTTCTTCCTTTTAGTAGATACTGCTTTATAGTTCTAATGGTGTAAGCTGCTGTGGAAAATGGATGAAGAAAGAATGAATTTGAACTACCCACAAACTCTGTTTCTCTGGGTCCACTGGCAGCACATTAGTGTTTTTTTACTTAAATCAAATCTTTTTCTAAGCATGTATTTCTGAGTGCTTTTCTTGGTAAGGCATTTTCATAACAGACAGGGACTGGCAGGTGGTGTGGTCCTACCTACAAGCTCTAAACCTCATGACGTGTGCTGTTGGCAGACTAGGGGAAAAGTAATTTGTGATAAGTACCAATTAAGATTTATCCCCATATCTCACTGCAACATATTTAGATGAAAGAAAAACTCTAAAAGAGTAACTCTACTAAAAAATTATTCTATAATTATATTTATGTGTGAAACTACCAATTACTGAGCGAACTTCTAATACTTAAAATAGGACTTCTGCGGAAATTGCCAGTTGAAAACAGGAGCATACTAATGCTGCCATTTGACAGATAGTTTGTGAATAATTGACTTTCCTTAGTAACATCTTCAATCATGAAAACAATTAGTGCAATCCACTATTATAGTGCAATCCATGGTAATAGAGGTTTTTAAAAAACTACAACGTATTTTTCTCTATTTGTAATGGGATATATATTTGAACGTAGTAGCGCTAGGTACAAACACGCTCTGAGAACAGTGGCAGGTGGGGAGTTTGACTAGGGCGGTACAGCTGTCAAACCGTAACGCAGGTGTCCTACGGAGAGCTCAGGGAGGACAGAAACCTCCCATGGAGCAGAAGGGCAGGAGTGCCTATAATGTATCTTTGGCTCCAGGATTATATTTATGTACTTAAAAATGATGTCTTATTTTCAGGCATACGGAGTGAATTAGTGTGTGTGAAGAGTTATGGCTGCGTCATCCCCCCAAAAAAACAGAATGGACATAGCCATTAGTATTTTGCAATGATCTTCCCGTTTGATACTTTAAGTTCCTGAGCACCTCTGCTTTATAAGGGAATTGCCACTATTCCCAAATGTACAAAGTAATTATCTAGTGGACAATGCCCTGCTATAAATACTTCACACTCCTTACTCCCAACCAGGAAGACCATCAGTACAGTAGGAATATAACAAGCTAGATATACTTTATATCATAGTAAATATTAGTAAATACTTATTCAAGAAATGCTTACCTGTTTAGGTTTCTTTTTTTTTTAAAGTCAGTTTCCTTCCTAGTTCTGGCTTTTCCTACTGTAGCTAATGTAGCTGCAGTAGGTGAATGAGACAGGAGTCAGAATTAGCAATAATTCTATTAATGTCAGAATACATGGTGTCTATGAAGAGTAATATTTTAACAACTTATTTTCTTAATATCTATCAATCTTAATAAACAATCTTAATTTAAACCTTGAAAGACAAAATTATAGCTTTATATGGACATAGCAAGTCCAGAAATAGATGTGTGTCTAGATTCTGAGGGATAGGACACTGGGTGGATATCGGTGGAATCTGTTTTAGTGAGCGTGGAACATACTTTGATAGATCTCCTGGCATCAAAGTGTTTTTTTATGCATTCAATTTGTTTTCTGCAAAGTACACTTACCAAATATTAATCTTGAATCCAGTAGCAAATGTTCATTTTTAACCTTGCTTTATTAGAGCTCTGAATATTACACCTACATTCTACTTTTATACTTCTCCCATCTAGATGGGATAAATTGATGTAAACGCTTTAGATTTTTACATTTCTGACAATAATGACATGCGTTGTATCAAGAGACAGCATTTAATTTGGTAAAAATTGCCTCTGGCTCACACATTTTAAAACCCGGCACTCTGTGTAGACTTTCTCTTCTTTGTCAGAGCTGAATGAGGGACACTTGTAAGAGAAGATTTTTAAGCAGTGGAAATATCTTGATTGGTTTTAATGCACTTCTTTACTAAATGTTCTCCATAGAATTCTCTCTTTTTTATTAATCCAGAGAGCCCTCCAAAGCTTTTAGGAGTATTTGCACTTTCGGATGAGAGCACACACGTGCAAATAAAAAAAAGATGTTTAGCAGAGTAGGGCAAAATGATATAAATATAGACTTACCTTTGTATTTGAAGATAAAGAATGGTAATGACTGTTGCAGTGAATAAGTAATTTATCAAGTACACACCTGGAATATTAGGTCTCAGAACCTGCATTTACTTCCTCTTGTTTTCATGACAGCATTTACTGTGTTATTGGATTTGTGCTGTAAGATACAGTACTTTAACTGGAGGTAAAATTACTACTTGAAACACTTGTGATAAGTAGTAATTATGGGACCTATTTAGAGTTGGATGTACATTTGTTTTCTTTGCATACGGTAAGCATTTCCGTACTGTGCATGGACACCAACAATGGATATGCCCATATGTAGATCATTGTGTATTGCTGGGATAGGCAGGGACAGCCAATCATAGGTCATAACGGCATTTTCATATTAAAAGCTGGTGGAGTGGCGCAACGAGATGCAATGATATCAGCAGCACTAGCTAGCTGCTTCTGAATAACTGATTCTGTATTGATCCCCTACAGTACTTAATTTATTAGTATTGCAGCTATAGTGTATGTATGTATGTTTGTATTTATTTACATTTTATAGTGATCATTAAACTTTTGCATTTATTAATAACAGTGAAACGTAAGATAATATTATTTTCTATGTATATAACACTTCATTATATTATTATAATGTTTTCAAATAGGGTAATGCGACTTTACCATTAACTACTAACACAGTTAAGCCACATCATTACACTAGCTCTACGCTTTCTGTATGCCATTTCTACGCTATTGTGGGGCATAAGTATACACACCTGTTATGACTGATGCATGCCTGGCACAAATGCTACTGTTTTTGAGCTAGACACATCTTAATATGTGTCTGACTCAACATATGCACATAAATACGCATTTTTTCGTGAGTCTTTTTCCTCAATTATAATTTTGATGCAACTGATGCACATAAATTGTTAGAGAAAAAAGCACTCTTGTAACGTTGTATAAAAAGTCATATTTATTAACAAATCATTCACACTTGGTACAATAGAAAAACTGTGGACATCCAGTTTAAGGCCTGTGACCCAGTAGTGTCTATCGAAACTGCAACTGAAATGCAAACACGTTTGACATGTGGTTGTTTTACTTAATATCACAAGATCATTGGAGGTCAATGAAATGCATTGAATTAATCAGGTAGCGTCAGGATTGACAATGGGCCTGATGGGGCTGCAGCCCCAGGCATCGTCAGTTAAAATGGCTCAAAGCCAGGACCAGGACTTTGTTTTTATTTATTTTTTATTTTTTGTTCAGCAGTCACCGCGGCATTTCCGCTTTTGACTGCTTTGATGTGGGACCCCTTCCATATGGACTGGTGGACACGTGGGACCAAACATCGGAGAGGAGAAAGGTATTCTCCGGGAGTGGCAAGCCCCTTTGATATGAGTCGGTGTTGGTAGTGTGTTCTGTTCTTCAGGTTCCACAGTCTATCTTCGCCTTGCAAGAGAAGAAGAAGGAGCAGCTTGAGCTTGGCAACTGAGACTATTTGAGAGTATTATTAAGGTCCACTATGAATAAGGAATCAGGAAAAACTAGTTAAAATTCAGGGCGGCTCAGGTCTCAGATAGGTGGCAAGGGCTCAGCCCGCAGAAAGAAAAAGGTTGAACTTAAGTTGCACTTTCTTATATGAAGTGGTCTATAAGACACAAAATTAGAGAACATGGAGATATACTGCAAAAGCATTTTATGATTTTAGGATCAGACCTGTAAATAATTTATCTTTATTCTATAAAATTATATATTTTCTGTTTAACCTCTGAGTAAGTAGACAAAAAATACGGTGCTTCTGTCTTGCATCTCCTCTCTAGAAAGGGATGTAGGGAAGCACAGAAGTCTATCCTAGCATGATTGACTTCCAGCCCCCTTAAGAGACAGGAATTTTCTTTGTTATTTGGGCTTTAGTTCAGATACCTGGGGGTAAATGTATCAATATGCGGGTTCTTCAACACCCGCGTGTTCAGCCTCTTCCGCGATTAAATTTCAAGCGGCGCTGCATTGTAAAGGGTTAACTTCCCTTTACAATGCAGCGCCGCTTGAAATTTAATCGCGGAAGAGGCTGAACACGCGGGTGTTGAAGAACCCGCATATTGATACATTTACCCCCAGCACTCCATGCCAAAGTCCAATGTTGTGGGGTGTGGATTTAGTAGAATTTTCTTTTCATTGAGAAGGAAAGAAATATGAATTATAAATTTACATTGTAACAAAACTCCTAGGGCAGGTCTGAATAGTGTATTATATCTTTGCTTTCTAAATGAACTTTGGTTAGTAGTACTTTAAGGACTGCTACATTATTTTATTTTGCCTAAATATTTAGGTACTATATCCTGGTATCCCAGACAATATCATTTGCTTACCTGTATATTACACTGCCTTACTGCTGTTTTTCCTGTTTCTGAAGGTCGTCTTTTTCTGTAATCCAGTGTTTCACTCTTTTGTAATTTTCAAAAATTTATAAACCTTTCATCAACAACTAACAGAATGACAGGAGCGGTCAACAACAGTTCAGATAGTTGGACGGAGTTTACATAAATTAGCGTTGAAAGATTCCCACTTTTGCAGATGTTTACAGAAAGTGATACTATCATCCGTATGAAGAGAAAATGGTAGGAGCACATGGATTGGTACAAGTAAATGGGAATGGGGAGGAATAAAGTCCCTGTAATTATTGGGAGGAACATGAAAAATACATCTGAACAGTAAGTAAAGGAAAATATATATATCCAGTAATTAGACTTATTGCTACTTTCACATATGTCTATATAGTGGTCAGGTTACATTTGTGTCATATTGACCCTAGTCTGTGTATCTGTCTGTGTGTGTGTGTGTTAGGGAATTTAGACTGTGAACTCCAATGGGACAGGGACTGATGTGAGTGAGTTCTCTGTACAGCACTGCGGAATTAGTGACGCTATATAAATAAATGGTGATGATGATTAGAATACTCTGAAGATTTTCGAAGATGTTAATAATTTAATAAATTACAGTAAGTAAAAATTACAAGATGGAGTGGGCAGTCCTTGAGACCAAAGCTACATTAACCTGTCCCTCCTTGTTCTCTTTTTTTATTACTTCTCTTTATTTGCATCTTGACGTTTTCTAATGCCATCCACAAACAGAATACTAAGCAACAAGATCTATTAATCTTACCGCCATGTGTTGGTAGTTAAATTTGGTAGAATTGGACGTTCAGAGCTCATGCCAGGGACCAGACCCTGTGCAGGCTTCTTAAAAGGGTCATAATTCAATTAATTTCCCTTGGATCATTCTTGGGCATGCCAATTGGCTCTTGCATGGGCCGGAGGACTAAAAGTCTGGTTTCACTTCTGTATATAAAAAGGCTTAAATATATGATAATATAATGGTATATATAATATGTTATATCTACCATCCACACCCAAAAATAATATAATAGTTTATTTTCTGGGAGGCAGGACAATAGACCTATTCAATTAATAAAGATTTGTTTTAATGGGCTATTCTGTTAACAGCATACTGAGATTGCATTACCAGAACATGTATCATGATGGTGCATAAACCACTGCGATATTGCATAAATAGGCTCCCCCATGCAACAGCATAGAAAGGATTTGCAGCAGCAGCAGCAGTAATGTGACTAAACCAAAGAATACAGAAGAGAAGGATGACTATGTCCCTGAATAGATGAATTATCTAAAAATTATGCAAATTGATATTACATATTGTAAACTCTTGGAAGATAACAAAAAAAAAGAAAAGAAAACTGGCTGTCACGACTGAGTATAGCGTACCTGCTATCGTTGGCACTACTCGAAGGAAGGTGCAGAGGCCTTGGTGTTCACCAGGGACCCCGCAAGGAGGTATGGACTCAGCTGCAGGAAACACGCAGGTTGCGGTCCTTCCACGAGTCAGGTAGCGAAGCACGAGGAGAATCGTCAGACAGAACAGTTCGGCAATGGTGCGGACAAGGCAGGTACACAAGGAGAATCCGAAGGGATGGTGAGTCAAGCCGGGCCGGTAGCGCTCTGGCAGCGTGGTACAAAGAGAGATCCAAAGGGGTAGTCAAGGCAATCCGGGTCACAAGGGTCACAGGCAATACGGCAATAATCAGGAGACAGGCAAAAAGTCAGGAGACAGGCAATAACAGGAACACTGAGGGAAACGCTGGAGACAGGAATGGACCTGAAACTCTGGCACTGGAGGTGGGACCAAGAGAGGCTTAAATACATCTGTTAGCCAATAAGCCTCAGCGCCGCAGCGCTGTCATAATATTAGCGCAGTAGCGTTTCCTTAATGCAGTGTCCCGTTGCCTAGCAATGGGAACGCTTTCTGAAGCTGTAGCCGGGTGGCTGAGTGGGACGGAAGTGACGTGTCTGGTTGCTAGGCAACCAGACGCGCTGATCGGCATAGCAAGGCGCCCGTCCGGGATTACAGGCGGCGCCTGACAGTATGCATTCTTCCTCCTCCCCTTGATTGGAGAAATATTTTGAGTAGCAGAGGAGCATGAAGGTCTGGTTTGTCCACCCAACATCTCTCTTCAGGACCAAATCCATTCCAGTGAACAAGGAACTGTTGGCGACCATAGCGAAGACGGCATCCAGGATTTGGCTGATCTCAACCTCTGTTCCAGAGGAGGTTTGATCTGGAGGAGGTCGAGAGGGAAGTACAAAGAACTCATTAAGCACCAATGGACGAAGTAGGGACACATGAAACGTATTATGACACCGTAACAAAGCAGGTAGCTTTAGCTTGTAACACACAGGATTGATGACCTGTGAGATGGTGTAGGGACCGATAAAACGTGGAGCCATTTTCATAGATGGTACCTTTAGTTTTAATTCTTTAGTGGAAAGCCATACCTGGTCTCCTACCCTCCATAGAAAAGTAGATCTTCAGTGGCGGTTCGCAAAAGTCTTGTGATGCTGTGTTGCCTTTTGCAGGGCCACCTTAGTTCTGGCCCAAATGAGAGAAAATTCTCGATAAAGAGAGTCCACCACTGGAACTGAGGAGGAAGAATTCAAAAAAGGATCTGGAATGATAGAATGCGCCCCGGACACAATAAAAAATGGAGAAAATCCGGTGGATTCATGGACGTGGTGATTGTGCGAGAACTCTGCCCAGGGAAGAAATTGTGACCATCAACTTTGATTGTCAGCAGTAAAGCCACGAAGAAATGTCTCCAAATCCTGGTTGATTCGCTCGGTCTGACCATTGGTCTGGGGGTGGTACCCCGACGAAAATTTCAATTCCGTACCCAGCTTCTTACAGAAGGCCCTCCAGAAACGGGAGATGAATTGGACACCTCTATCAGAGATGATTTCTTTTGGACAACCATGTAGTCTGAAGATCTCTTTGATAGACGTGTCGGCTAAGCGACTGGCTGAAGGTAGACCAGAGAGAGGGATGAAGTGCACCATTTTGGAAAACCGATCAATGACGACCCAGATGGTATTGAATCCCGAACTGCAGGGAAGGTCGGTGATAAAATCCATGGCTATACTTTCCCAAGGGGCATTAGGCGTGGGAAAGGGGCGAAGGAATCCAGCAGGACCCTTCCTGGAAGTCTTGTGTTGGGCACAGATGGTACAGGCTGCAATAAAATCACGTATATCAGTACGTATAGTGGGCCACCAGAAACGACGACAGAGAAGGAATGTGGTCTTCTTTATTCCAGCGTGACCCGCGATATGGGAAGAATGAGCCCACCGCAATACCTTGAGTCGTAAGTGTGATTCCACAAACAATCGTCTAGTAGAAGGAGTGGATGTCTCAGTATTGGTAAATGCCACAATGTTAAAGGGATCGATGATACATTGATGAACCAATGGATTTTGGCGATCCATGTCATCAAAGGAGCGGGATAAGGCGTCCGCCCGCCCATTTTTTGCACCTGGACAGAAAGTTAGGGCCATATTGAAGCGAGCAAAGAATGCCGCCTAGCGGGCCTGTTTAGGATTCAGACAGCGGGCCTCCCGAATGAATGGAAATTTCCGATGGTCTGTGAAAATTGTAACAGGGTATAACGCACCTTCCAGCAAGTGTCGCCATTCTTCGAGAGCTGCTTTAACAGCGAGGAGTTCTTTATCTCCAATCCCATAGTTGATTTCATTAGGGAGGAATCGTATGGAAAAGAACCCGCATGGAGAATGGTTACCAGATGGTGTCTTTTGGTATAACACGGCTCCAATGCCTACCGATGAGGCGTCCACTTCTACAAAGAAAGGTCGCTGTTGGTCCGGCTGGAAGAGGACAGAAGCCGAGGAAAAGGCTTTCTTTAGGGTAGCGAAGGCAGAAATAGCTTCTGGAGACCAGATCATAGGGTTGACCAATTTCTTAGATAATGCTGTGATAGGAGCGATAATAGAGGAAAAATCTTGGATGAACTGCCGATAATAATTAGCAAACCCGATGAATCTCTGAATTGCTTTAAGGCCCTGTGGTTGAGGCCAGTCCAAGATGGCCGACATCTTGGTGGGATCCATCTGTAGACCCGAAACGGATACAATGAAACCAAGGAAAGGACACTTGGAGAACTTCGAAGATACATTTTTCCAAGTTACAATAGCGATGGTATTTGCGCAGTCTTCGTAAGACCTCCTTCACCTGTTCACGATGAGAATTCCGGTCTTTTGAGAACACTACAATGTCGTCCAGGTAGACAACTACGGAGGTATACAGCAGATCTTGGAAGATGTCATTGACAAAAGTCTGAAAGATAGCTGGGGCGTTGCAAAGGCCGAAGGGCATTACCAAATATTTGAAATGGCCATCCCTGGTATTGAAAGCTGTTTTCCACTCGTCGCCCTTTTTTATGCGAATGAGGTTGTAGGCCCCTCAAAGGTCCAATTTGGTAAAAATTTGAGCCCCGCTGATCCTGTCAAAGAGATCGGAGATAATGGGTAAAGGGTACCAGTTATTGACTGTAATACTATTCAGGGGCCAATAATCAATACACGGGTGGAGGGATCCGTCTTTTTTCTTGACAAAGAAGAATCCAGCCCCAGCTGGAGAGGTAGATTTGTGAATGAACCCTCGTTTCAAATTTTCAGAGATGTATTGCGACATTGCCAAGGTCTCCGGGCGAGAAAGAGGATAAGCACGCCCCTTAGGTATAGGTTGGTCGAGAAGCAGAGTAATGGAGCAGTCCCAGGAACGGTGGGGAGGTAAAATTTCGGCTTCAGTCTTGCTGAACACGTCCAGAAATTCGGCGTATGCTGCCGGAAGGACAAATTCCGTAACAGTGGAATAAGCAATAACTTGAGAACCGGGAGGCTGAACTCTGGACAGACATCTGTGATGACATTCCGTACCCCAATGGGTAACCTGAGCACGATCCCAATCCATTTGCAGAGAATGCCTTCGTAATCAAGGTAACCCCAGGATAAGGGGGTTAATAGATTTAGGCAACACCAAGAGCTGAATTATCTCGCTATGAAGGGCTCCTTCCATCAACCGAATAGGCGCGGTGACGGAGGAGATAGAGCCGCTGATGACACGGTTACCGTCCACTGCCGTTAATGATAATGGTTGAGGCAAGGTAAGTATCGTAATTTGGAGCAAAGAAACGAGAGTAGCGGATATGAAGTTCCCGGAGGAGCCGGAATCCACAAAGGATGAGTGGAAAAAAGGACCTTTAGGGGTGCTAAGGGTGACAGCCATAAGAAGTTCCGGAGTATGCTTAGAATAGGGAGCAACAGCGGATTCTCCTAAACTGGCCTCCCTGCTACCGATTAGGAGGAGGGGTTTCCCGGTCTCTTGGGGCAGACTTTGAGAAGGTGTCCGGAGTCCCCACAGTAAAGACAGAGAAGTTGCTTGAAGCGTCTCTCCCTCTCTTCCGGAGATAACCGAGAACATCCAACTTGCATGAGTTCGTCCATGGGCAGCATCGGGTTTAGGAACCGTGGAGCTAAACGAGGTGCAGTTCGCCTAGGGCCAGGACGTTCTTGCGTACGTTCTTGGTAACGTAGGTCCACTTTGATACACAAAGCAATAAGGGTATCAAGGTCAAAAGGAAGATAACGGGAAACTAGTTCATCCTTGATGCGATCAACAAGTCCTTGCCAAAACATTGCCACTAGTGCCTCATTATTCCACTTAACTGCCAAAGTCCGGAACTGAATGGCATATTGGCCCACAGATAAGTTGCCTTGACGTAGACTCAACAGACTGGTGGCCGCAGAAGCTACTCTCCCAGGATCGTCGAAAACTCTCCTGAAGGCTTCGATGAAGGAGGTAAAGTTATTAAGAAGAGGATCCCCTCTTTCCCACAGGGGCGCGAGGCCCAGGCCAGTGCTTGACCGCTCAGGAGGGAGATGATGAAGAATGCCACTTTAGTGCGTTCAGAAGGGAAGGCTCCTGGGTTACTGTCACTCACCGGACTGTTAGTGCCTCTGGTTTGGGACATGGGTCTCTCTCTCTCTTGCCGGTGCCTGTTCTGCTCTGCGGCCGTCCGCCATTTTGACCAAGGATTGCGCATGTGCAGAAACCACAGACTGTTAAAACCTTGCTCATAGTCTCATTGGTCAATCAATCACCTCTCACTACTTAAGGCACCTGTTACTCTATTACCGTTGCCTGTTCTTGGTTCTCATTCCCTTGTGAGGTGTTTCCGGTTTCTTCTCGTGCTCTCTGTTTGCTGTGGAACATACCTGCGCCTGGACAAGCCATCTCTCCATATCGTGGTACAACTTGCTACTCGCAGACCACTCTACGCTACCTGGTAACATACCTGCACCTGGACAAGCCTTCTCTCCATATCGTGGTACAACTTGCTAGTCGCAGACCACTCTACGCTACCTGGTAACATACCTGCACCTGGACAAGTCGTCTCTCCATATCAGTGGTACAACTTGCTAGTCGCAGACCACTCTACGCTACCTGGTAACATACCTGCACCTGGACAAGTCGTCTCTCCACACCAGTGGTACAACTTGCTAGTCGCAGACCACTCTACGCTACCTGATAACATACCTGCACCTGGACAAGTCGTCTCTCCATACCAGTGGTACAACTTGCTAGCCACAGACCACTCCACGCTACCTTGTAACATACCTGCACCCGGACAAGTCTTCTCTCCACATCAGTGGTGAGACTTACTGGTCACAGACCGCTCCACGCTATCTAGTATTATACCAGCATCTGCACAAGTCTTTACATTTACCAGCGGGAACATATGTCAGGAGCAGCTTACCCTACTATTTTGCATGGTACCTGTTATTAGGACTAAAACCTATAGTGCCTCTGAAGTATAGCTGCGAGTCGCTGACTCTCCTGCTGCATTATTGATTGGTCCTTCCATAGACTTTATCCAGTTGTCATATATTGGTCTGCTGTATGCTACCTATGTGCTAATGCACTTTGGAACTTTCTCCTCCTTTTATTACTGCTCTTCAGTCTAATCAGTCTACCGTGTTACCATTGTTTCCATTGTTCAGAGACTCTGCATTTATATCATTGACATTCTCTTTCCTATTCAGTTGTACAGTTCCGTATATTCACCACACTTCCCAGAGGGCCGCGACCTGCACAGTGGCCGCTGCTAAAACCATACTCCCTTGCTGGAGTTCTTGGAGAAGACCAGCCACTGTGTTAGACTCCGCGCCTCTGGTAAAGTGAAATTCCACCTGGTGAATTTTGGGTAAAACTCCTAGTGCCCGTGACAGTTACATTCGAACTGAATGGTGCACTGATTTAAAAAACCCCTGCATTTCTTGGGATCACCATCGTATTTCTCGGGTGCTGGAATACGCAGCCTGGAAGTTGCTGTGGATACCGTGACCACGTTAGAGGACGCCACCGTGGAGGAGGACGCCACCGTGGCTGGGGTAGCAGGCAGAGAGCCCTGTAAGGCATCGAAACGGGTAGTGATACCTTGGACACATTGTAGAAGATGCGCTTGGGCTGCTTCTTCCTGTTCTACACAGTGAGCCAAGTGAAGAAGTAACTCCCAGGCTGAGGGTTCACCCGATCCTTCAGAAGTCATCGCCAGAGTTTACTGTCACGACTGAGTATAGCGTACCTGCTATCGTTGGCACTACTCGAAGGAAGGTGTGGAGTTTAACGTGCCCCCGCAAGGAGGTATGGACTCAGCTGCAGGAAACACGCAGGTCGCGGCCCTTCCACGAGTCAGATAGCGAAGCACAAAGAGAATCGTCAGACAGACCAGTTCGGCAACGGTGCGGACAAGGCAGGTACACAAGGAGAATCCGAAGAGATGGTGAGTCAAGACGGGTAGATAGCGTTCTGGCAGCGCGGTACAAAGGGAGATCCAAAGGGGTAGTCAAGGCAATCCGGGTCACAAGGGTCACAGGCAATACGGCAATAATCAGGAGACAGGCAAAAAGTCAGGAGACAGGCAATAACAGGAACACTGAGGGAAACGCTGAAGACAGGAATGGACCTAAAACTCTGGCACTGGAGGTGGGACCAAGAGAGGCTTAAATACATCTGTTAGCCAATAAGCCTCAGCGCCGCAGTGCTGTCATAATATTAGCGCAGTAGCGCTTTCTTAATGCAGCGTCCCTCAACAATTTGTGATCAATTTATTGAGGTGATCGTCCAACAAGTATTACATCAAATCATAATGGAGATGAAACAAGCAAATTATTATTCTGTTAATGTGGACTCAACTCCAGATATTTCACATACTGATCAACTAACACTTATATTTTATTATGTGCTTCTTAGTGGACCAATTGAGCGTTTCACCAAATTTTTTCAAGTACGTGGACATACTGGTGAGAAACTGGCAAGCAACCTTCTTCGCTTTCTTGAAGAAAATGGAATTTCCTTTCAGGATAGCTGGAGCCAATCATATGACAATGCATCAAATATGAATGGAAAATATATTGGTAAGCAGACTTAATTTGGAAGAAGAATATATTGGCTGAATATCTTCCATGCAATGGTCATTCTTTTAACATTATAGGAAACGTGTTTATCTGTGTGGGGGGATAAAGCACCTGTTTCACTAATTGCCTCTGGAAAGTGTTGGATGTGTAAAAACCAAAGTTTGATGTTTAAAAGCTGCAAATTAAAGCCATGAGTAATTGCTGCCAGCACGATTTTTCTTTACTGCAGCCAAGATGGGCAAGAGAAGGAATAAAGTATGTCAGAAGGAAATTTCACAAACAGGTGTGTCTGAAAGTCAGTCCTAGCAGAGTGAATTGTAAAAAAACTGTGATAGAGGAAAAATTGCATGGAAGTTTACAACATGGAAATGAAGTTGTAAAATCTCATGCTCTCTGCACAAGCCTGGTGTTGCCTGGGTTAGACTGCGTGGCCAGTATGATTGTTTGGAGGAAACTTTCATAGAAAAATATGTGGGCATGGCTGAGTATGATCGCTTGGAGAGAACTTTTAGAGAAGAAATCTCCTGGCTTAAGAAAGTGTTTAGGGCAGGGTTTCCCAAACCCAGTCCTCAGGGCTCCCCAACAGTGCAGGTTTTCAGGATCACATGTGACATAATTAGGACCACCTGTGGATCTGTTACAATGTGTCAGTCAGTAATGAATACACCTGTGCTCCAGCAAGGAGATATAGAAAACCTGCACTGTTGGGGAGCCCTGAGGACTGGGTTTAGGGACTCAAAGCAGCAGTGTGTTGCAAAGATAAAAATCCAAGAGGCTGTTTCTGACTCCCTGAGAAGTGAATTGCTATAGTTGTGTGAAGCAAAAGAAAGGGCATTTGCAGCTCTTAAAGAGATAGCAGCAGAGAATGAGGAAAGAGGAAAAGCAGTGGAAGGTCTTAAAGAGACAGTAGCGGAGAAAGAGATTGCTGGGGTAAAACAAGAGCTTTTCAAGGTCACTTCCAGTACTGTTCAACCCTGGGTCACTCCCAGCACTGTTCAGCCTGAGGTTACTCACAGCACTGATCAGCCTGAGGTCACTCCCAGACTTGTTCAGCCCGTGGTATCGCATGGTTCTGTCTGGTCAGTAGACCCTCACAGCTCTGTCCGGTCATGGATGTTATGTGGTGCTGTAATAGGTCAAGGTCCAGCTGTAAAATTGTGGAACAGAAGGTGTTTCAAGTGCGGACAGCTGGGACACCTTAAAGCCGGGTGCACTAGCCCCCATAAATTAGAAATAGTCTGCTGTGAGTGGGTTCGGTTGGCCATGCCGGCAAATGAGTCACTGGTCGGAAACCCAGTCCGAAAGGATCTGCCAGGGAACTCACAGTATGTGGATCTCGGTTGTGGGGACTTGCTACCCAGAAATGCTATTCTGGTGGATGCAGAAAAACTGCCACAAAAGTGTCACCATTTTGGCAAGCTTGGACATGCGAAATTGGCATCGGCTGGTGGCATGTCGGATGTGCCCGTCTCACCTGTTGGTGAGAGGATAGTCTGGTCTAAGTATCCGGAGTTGTTAAGTGTGAAGAACTTGGCTTGAGACCAGAGGAATGAGGGGTCAGTGCAACATGTGTTTAAATTGGTAAATAATGTTGATGTTATTGTGGAATGCCAATATATGTTGTCAAGGAAAATATTGAATTGCTCCTGTGAATGGGAGGAGAATAGAATAGTTGGTAGTTACACAGGTTCATGTACCATTAGTGTTGGAGGCTGTACACGCTCACACACTCAGGTGGATGGCGGACACTTGGGGGAAGGGAGAACAAGGGAACAGATTATACCGAGGTTCTACTGGCCCAGAGTCTACCTAGCCGTGAAGAGCTTCTGTAGGGCTTGTGCGGTGTGCCAGAAAACCTACTCCACTGTCACAGTACAGCCACCATTAGATAGAGCTCATAAGTGTCCTGTTACAGAAATAAGGGGCTATAAGTGGAGAGAGTGAGGACAGGTTGTGTTGGAACTGGGTTCCCAGGGGTCGAGGAGATAAGATCCCCGTTAGCGTGTTCGTAGACATGTTCAAGAAGACACTTGAGATGATCAAAGTGGCTCTCTTTCAGAGAACTGATGTCCGTGTCACCAAGGTTGGCGACGCTAACGGAAAGGGTATGTGGCAAAGAGGGTTATTCGCCACACCTTTTGCCACACAGTATGCAGCTACTGCATGCAGACATGGTTAACTATCCAATTAGCCTTTCCCGCAGACACACAGATGCACGATATGAGTGTGATTGGTGTGTGGGTATAAAAGGATTGTGGGATCTGATGTGCATTTCAACAGATGGCAGTTAGTGGCTGGCTGGTAGTGAGGGAAACTGCCTTACAGCCAGATGTAGGTTGCCTGGTTTTGTCCTGATGTCGGATGTGATATTGTGATGTAACAATAAAGCACCGTTTTGATTTGCAACAAGAAGTTATCCGTGTTGTTGACGTCTGCAGGGATCTCTTGCAACAAGTAGTGTCAGAAGGTGTCATCAAAAGTGCTGTAAATAAATATATATAGAGACTAATATATATATATATATATATATATATATATATATATACAGTGCTTTTTTTCCCATTGAACGCTGGGAACGGCATTCCGGCACCTTTTTTTTTTTAACTTTTTTTTTACTTTTTTTTTTTCTCTGCGGTGCTGCTACAGTGCAGCACCGCATCTGTGTGTGTGTGTGTGTCCTGCTTCCGTCGGCCGGAGACAGGGCAGCGGGAGGAGCAGTGATCGAACTAAGGAGAGTGAATAGAAGGTAAGTAATACTGACTACAGAAAGGGGGAAGGGGCGAAAGTAGAAGAGGGCTACAGAAAAACAAAGGGCGAGCAGAAAGAAGGCTACAGAATAGAGGGGGAGCAGAAAGAAGGCTACAGAATAGAGGGCGAGCAGAAAGAAGGCTACAGAATAGAGGGGGAGCAGAAAGAAGGCTACAGAATAAGGGGGGAGCAGAAAGAAGGCTACAGAATAAGGGGGGAGCAGAAAGAAGGCTACAGAATAGAGGGGGAGCAGAAAGAGGGCTACAGAATAGAGGGGGAGCAGAAAGAGGGCTACAGAATAGAGGGGGAGCAGAAAGAAGGCTACAGAATAGAGGGGGAGCAGAAAGAAGGCTACAGAATAGAGGGGGAGCAGAAAGAAGGCTACAGAATAGAGGGGGAGCAGAAAGAAGGCTACAGAATAAAGGGGGAGCAGAAAGAGGGCTACAGAATAAAGGGGGAGCAGAAAGAGGGCTACAGAATAAAGGGGGAGCAAAAAGAGGGCTACAGAATAAAGAAAGGGAGCAGAAAGAGGGCTACAAAAAAAGGAGGGAGGTGGAAAGAGAGGGCCACAAAAAAAACAGGTTGCAGAATAGGGGTGAGAATAGCTAGCGGCCATATGTGAGAAAAGTTGGTAGGCAGCCGCAGCAGGGGACATGTCAGTGTGTAACAGGTGAGTGATGTCCAGTTGTTATGTTTGTTTTATTAAATTAACATATGGGGCCTCCCCTCTAGATATCCTGCGTTTACTCCATCAGTCATCTGGACTGCAGCCTTGCCAGCCAACCAGGAGGAGGTAGGAGTTATTATTTTTATTTTACAATTGTCAAGTGTGTGAGGGGCAAGGAAGGGAGTAAATTTATGTGTATATATATATATATATATATATATATATATATATATATATATATATAATTTTTTATTTTTTTTCATAAAAGATTAATAAGACGTGAGTTCCGGCACCTTTTATTTTTACAAAAAAAGCACTGTGTATATATATATAAAAGTCTCTAGTTTTCAAGTTTTTTTATTTTTCTAAAGTTTTCAAAGTTTTCATATTTTGCACCCTGTCCTTGTTCAGTGTTAAAACTCTGGAAATTAACATTTTTCAGGTATGTTGCTGTTAAAAGACTTTATAAATAAAAATAATTATTTTTTTCTTCTCAACCATTGTTTGTATTTTTGTCTTTAATGGTCAATAAAATAGCATACCCTTACCGCTCAACTGTCCCACTTCCATTAAGTTAGTCCTGATTTTATTTTAGGGGGCTATCCTAATCAGCCAGGAGCTTGTCCTGGCATAAGTGACAGCTGGGACGCATTTCCACTCTTCACTATACATACTATACATACATGCTGTCTGAAGCAGTTAGTTGTGCACTCTTTATATAAGGGAAGATGGGAGGGAGATGTAGGGGGTTGGAGGGAAGTGCAAGCTATGCCCTCCATGGTGCTGACCACGTCCACACACAACTGGTCACTCCCACACATCGCTAGCCACAACTCTTGTGGGACAGCACTTCTCACAATAGGCCCTTGATAATTTTTAGCCCCAGGCTCATGTGGGCCTTAAATTGGTACTGGGTAGCTTTAAAAGTGTTTAAACACCAGTACAATGCAGATAATTTACACCAGTAGGTATTTTACACCAGTCATAGTGCTGCTTTTTCTTTTAAGATGTATTTTATTAATTGCAAGTGATTGCATTTTCAGTAGTCAGGGATCTTTTATGATGGCTGGGCACAAAGCAAAAGCATTTATTTGTTCTTTGTGTTTAACATGCTCGTTTACTGTATGTGCTGAAAACTCTGTGATCCTTTGCTAAGAACTGAATCACCTGCAAAGTGTACCTGGTTATTGATTTTGCGCACAGCATCATCATCAACATCATTTATTGATATAGCGCCAACAAATTCAACAGCACTTTACAATTGGGAACAAACAAAAAAGTAAAACACTACTGGGTAATACAGACAAACAGAGAAGTAAGAAGCCCCTGCTCGCAAGCTTACAATCTATGGCAGAGGTTGGCAACCTTTTAAAATGCATAGTGTTGATTCCCCTCTACATGTACAAAATTACTTAATTTAAACTCTACATGCTTAATACCAATAATCATAATAATGACAGAGACAATGAAGTAAGTTTTGGAAGAAAAGTCACAGTTTCTTTAAATCGAACCAAAGGATGTGACAGAGAGAGCAGCGCAGTCAGCTAAAAGCATAAACCAATAAGGTGGGAGATCACCTTCCCACCGACCCAGGTTAAATCTTATCTATTGGCCGGTACTATTGTGAGGCAATAAGCGACTATACCTCCTCTGGACTCAAACGGTGTTATGCCCTTACTAGGCATCCCAGGGTCCTCCTTACTAGAGCAACCAAGAGTCAAGTGCTTCAAAGGGGACAATGACTATTAACCCCAAACCGCGTATGTACCGTCTGCTAACCGCAAGTCTACTGTGATGCTCTCCCACCACAGCCAGGAACCTTTAAAGATTCCCACCACAGCCTGAAACCTTTAAAGGCTCACGGCCCGCCACCCGTAGGAGCAAATAAAGACCCCATCCCTGCACATAATTGTTCAATAAACAGCCTAATGCCTTCTGTTGTTAGATGAACTCCTCCTGTCTAAAAAGGTGTGCTTTATTTATTGTAATTAAGGGATGATCAATGACTGTGCCCTGTAGGACTCTGATGTTCTGTCTCGCATAACCGTTAATTTTCTTAACCACTCTTGCTAATGTAACAGGGGGAATCTCCGATCTCCATGACAAACGGGGTATAATATTAGACAAACAGATCTTAATCTCAGGCCATTCTGCATGAAAATGCTTCAAGTCCTCCCGAATGCGAATAATTAAGTCAAGGAATTTGCCTTTACCAACATCGTTGCCTCCCAAATGAAGAACTGCTATATCAGGAGCGCCCTCAGTGCTTATTTTCTGAGATAAAAGGGGGATGAGTTCTGACCACACCATTCCTCGCTTTCCTAGCCATCTGATGTCAACAGGGTGGGAAAAACGTGACCAATTACATGCTAATCTATGCTTTGATGCCCAAAATATGAAAGAGTGACCTATAACCCAAATTTGCTTCTTCTTACCAGCAGAACCTAGGACAAAAAATATATATCCTTATCAACTTTTGCAGAGAAATCTGGCATCTAAGCTCATTACCATCTCTGCACACAAGTAAACTTTCTTCAACAGCAGACAGACTAATGCCACCGGATTGTGAGGACCATCCATTACCAGGGCAGAAATCTATGTTGAAGCTGCATCCTTAAACTTAAACTAAAAACCCTTCTTACTCGAGGAAAAAACTTATGTAAAGCCAAATACGGCAATCGATATCAACTCGGCCTTAAGACCCAAACTGTTATTACTATAATGTTGACTCTCCTTACTAGAGGGTACAATTACTCAGGTGAGGTGGAGAGAGCTCCATAAACCGATGAACCGGGCAACTGGCTGCTTTTACTTTCAATTAACCCTCCTTACTAGAGTGTAATCACTGCCATCCCGGAAACTGCCGCCATCCTGTACACCCAGCACACCTCTTCAAGTTGAGGGGGCTAATGGGTAACTGGTATAGAAAAGGAAGAAAAAGATAAGGCAGGTAACCCAAACGAAAGTGAAAACCCATGAAACCCCGGAGTCACACCACTAATCAGGCCTTGATCCGAGGAAAAAATGGGAAAAATATCTTTATACCCCCGTTCAACATGGCGAGCGACATAAAAATGGGTAACCCACCAACAGAGAAGAGAAATAGAGTGGTAAGAAGAGGAGGAAGGTTTGATTAAAACAAATTACACATCGGACCTTACGTATCTCCTACGGGAATGTGATTTCCATCTACCCAGTGCCTGAATCTCTGAGATGGATGCACCCCTGACCGCTGCAGCTGCCCCTATCCAGAACCAATGTGTCCCATAAAGCCCCTGGTCCAACCCTAAAGAGGTAAGGGAGCATTTTAGCAGAGTACTAAATTGAAATTTTGTCAATGGTGACTTGTCCGTGATTATCAACCACAAAACTTCGCTCTGGGGGCGAGCTCTAGCAAAATTAGTATACAATGAAACCGGACATATGCCTTTATCTGTTTGCGCCATAAGAATAACCCAATGAACCCTACCTGCCTGATCTGTCTTAGATATTTTGATCTTACAATGAACAAGTGTAGGCTGAACCACTATATGTCTATTCAGCAAGGCTGTATCTGTAAATGTTCTGGAGAGTGCGACCAGCTCACTAACTCTGAAAGCCCCGTGAAAAGCTAAGAAGAAGGCTACACTAAACAAAAGTGTTTTGTAAGGATCTGTGGTACTTTCCGACAGGACTGTAATCACTCTAGACAATGTCGGCTGGTCTATGGATAATCCAACATGCAAAATCAAAAGAGCCTAGGAGAGATTATATTTTAGGTAATGTACTGTAATGGGAAGAGAGAGTTTCCACTATCAGGGCTTCCAATTTTTAAATTTTTTCAAGGGGTAAACGACACAGGAAATCATCCAAAATGTGTGCTATTCCATGATGTCCCCGCCTGAACGCACCAATAAAGGAAAGAACTAAAAGCCTCAAAATACATGCAGGAGACCGAACAGCCCATTGGGAGACATCTGTCAATGTAGTAGCCGCCATCAATTTTAAATTCCCTAAATTTGAATGACTCCTGATGAAGGAGGAGAAGCCGAAAAACCGATTCTATATCTAATGTTGCCATTTGGGCACCTTTCCCAAACTCCTTTACTAGTACCAAGGCGTCCTCAAACGACTGATATGTCACTGCACAGACTATGGGGTCTATAGCGTCGATGATCGATTTTCCCAGGGGTTGGGATAAGAGCTGGATCAGGCGGTAGTTGCCGACTTCTTTTTTAGGGACTATACCAATAGGGGAAATTACCAAATTGGGTATGGGTGGGGATGCAAATGGTCCCACCATGCGTCCTAGGTCTAGCTCCTTCTGGACCTTTTTCATCAGGATGTCCGGATACAAGTCTGCAGACCGAAGGTTTTTCCCAGCGGCTGTCACCATTCCACCATTGATGGGAAGGTGGAAACCGACTCGAAAACCCTCACGAAGGATGGAGGCCCTGGACGCATCAGGGTGAAGAGATAACCAGTTGAACAGGGTCATTAATATATTGGGGGATTTAGCCTTATTCAGCACCACCTGGGCCGGAACAACCTCTTGTGTGGGATGCACTATTTTGTGGACATTCTCTAATGGGATGTGTTCCTCGACAGTTGAAAGAGGTGTGTCTGTACTTGCATGACTCCCCTCTGCTACAAGAGGAGTTGTTAAAGGCAAAACATCTACGGTTGAGCCTGATTTAATTTCATCCATATTTCAACGTCTTTGAAAGCTAAAAGGATGGAAGTTTGGCCGTGCACTTTTTCCCTAAACTGTTTGTTATACGCATGCCAGGTCCCTGGATGATCACACATGTACATTTCATTTGCAGCTGAAAAAGGGGGGGCAGTAGAACAAGGCATTACTATTAAAGGGGGGATCAGGGAGGGGCTGTTACCCCTGTCGCTCCTTATTGGAGAGGGGTAAGTGGAACCCTATTATTCACCCCCACATAAAATAAATGAGAAGCTGGGAGAGGAGGATCCAGGATTATGGGACCTAGTCCCCTGTAAGGATAAGGCTGGACAGGTGCAGGGGGGAGGGGGGTGCTCACTCTCCAAAGGATGCTCCACAGTGCTGCCCTCGGCTGAAGATGAAGGGAGGTCGCTACTGGACCTACACACGGTGATATGCGATGCCCTCGGTGAAGAGGATTTCCCCCTGAGGGCTGTAACCCACCGACCACTGACCCCAGCACTCTCAGACCCACGACCCGGTGTGCGGGACTGGAAGCAGTGACCCGGCAAACCGGGGACACATGACTTACGGCTGGCGCAAGCCGGGCGGCCACGTGGGGGGGGGGGTATTAGCGCCGGAGCACTGGATGAAGGGGAAGGAAAGCACATAGGTGGTGTGGCTGGAGGAAGGAAGCTCTGGAGGCTGTGGGGCAGGGACAAAGCCGAGTGTGAGAGTCGGGCAGGGATAGAGCAGGTCTTGGTGGGGTGAGACATGCTGATGGGGGATGTGACAGGAGGGGGGGAAATGAGGAGGAAGAAAAAGAGTGGGGAAAGAAAGAAGTAGGGAAGGCGGAGGGAAATGGAAGCTAAGATACCAGTAAATAAAAAAGGGGGGAAAGAATATGCATGTACAGAACAGGTATTGCAGGGAGGAGGAGAGAAAAATATGTGTATTACACAAGAATATAGGAGATGAAAGGCCGAAAGAAAAAACACAGAGTACAGATACTAAGCCTGAAGCGCAGCAGCCAGCCAGCTATCCGGATCCATGGAAAAGAGGAAGTCGCAGACTGCTCCACTGCTAATATGACACAGCCAGACCCTCCCCCTGGATCCTATTGGCTGTTCACTCTGAAGATTTAACCCTGAAGTGATAAGTACATGCTGGACATAAACACATGATTTTAAATACGTTTGGATTAAAAGTCTCTCTTCACCTTCTATCAGAGTGCCAGCTAAAATCTAGTCAAGCCCAGGTGTGCCAGGTGGGTGTATATATTTATATATATATATATATATATATATATATATACATACAGGGCTGCCTAGAGAAATTCAGGGCCCCAGTACAGCAACTTTATGGGGTCCCACTTATAGTTGAGCATTGGAAAAAATGTGCAGTGGCCAGGGGCAAATGTAGGACTTGAGGAGGGGGGTTTCCACGGCACACCACCAGTGGGCATGACCAGCATGCATGGGGGCATGGCTATAATTTTAGACAGTGCTAGGTAGCTCTCCAACTCTTCCAATCTCTCTTTAAATACACAAGCAATGCAGGTGCACTTCTGCTGCATCGCTCCTCGCTATTTAGAAAGGAAGTGAATAAGCACTTTCTGCCCGAGGCCAATCAGCAACAGGCAGCCTCACATTGGCTGTCTGTTGCTGCCACTGACCACCAATGACTTGATCATCGCCCCTCGCCCAGCTTGCGCCCCCCCCGCTCACGCCCGCCTCCCCCCGCGCTTGCCCCCCCTTCCTCCACCTGCGCCGGGAGGGGGAAAAGAAAAAGAAAAAAAATGGCAGGCACACCAGGCAGGGCAGGGGTTTTCAGAGACTCCCCCCCTCCTGCGTGTGCTCTTGGCAGCGCAAAACTGTGTGTGATCATTCAATTTGTGATGTGGTGGTGCATCATTTGGGGCGGGTTTAGCAGGTGAAAGGCGCTAGGCCACCCACTTACAGAAAAATGCATTACTCACACATGCCCTCTCTGCCTAGAAGATTTGATCACATATGTCCCCTCTGCCCACATGCTTTAATTACACTTGCCCCCTCTCTGCCCAGCACCTTTAGTCACACATACCCCCTCTCCAGCACCTTTAGTCACACATGCCCCCTCTCCATCATCTTTAGTCACAAATATCCCTTCTCCAGCACACCTTCTTCTTACCTTATTCCCCACTGCACAACACACAGGACGGGAAGATATCCAGCAGACTGCCCGCACTGAGTACCATGTGACCGCTGCAGTCACATGATCTGGCGTCTGACGGTACCTGAGCTGAAGGGGATTTAGCCACTACTGATCCCCCCTGCAGTCGCAACACCCACGAGCAAAAAAAAAAAAAATGTACTTTTAAAATATTTTTTTATGTCCACATCCATGCAATAACACAGCTATTGTCCATCCATCATATCCTAATTAGTTTGTGTTCTTTACATCAATAATTCTCTAGTCATGAATGACACTGTTTCCTCAATATAAATAGTTCTGTAGACAATTTATTGCTGTCCTCCATTCAACATGAAACATGTCTTAAAGCTATGCACTTACATCATAATTTCCTGCTCATTGCCTTGTGTCATAGTATTTGTTGGAACCAATCCCTATTGTCCTGGGTGCCTGGTCTGGATTATTTGCCCTTTAGGTGCAATGTCTTCCCAACTTGGTGTTTTTGGCTGGTATATACCTCTTAACAATTTAGATTGTTCTTGATTAGGTGGTAAAGAATTATGACCAGGTAGTTAAGTACTGAAAATTCTTTATTAATATAAAAAAACATATTATGACCTTACATAGAAAAACTTTCAAGTACAAGCAACTGTGGTCAGGCTGAGCGGGCGGTGAGTGTCTTTTTGATTATCTGCTGTGCTTCCCTTCTCCTGCTGTGTTTCATGTTCAGGTTAGTCCATAGCCAGTCTCTTCACAAACCAGGTAAAATGTTTCCCTAATGCTGAGTGTGGTGTAGTCTCAATGATTTCTTAATGCATTTCATCCCACTAGGGGACTTTCTCAAGGGATGCACATGTTTTATCAAGTCTCTCCTTATATAACTGTACCTACGGTGGGTGTCACCACCCCTCCTGATTACTAAATTTATATTAATAAATATCACTGTGTGGACTATGAGCAAAGGTGTTCCTGTGGTCCCTGTTAATCAACTAGCTAATACCTGTGATCATTATCTCTATGTAGCGAACCCTCACCTACAGTAATTTGAAAAGTGAAAACTAATTAGTGGCAGAGATTGCTGATACAATGTGTGTTATCTGCATATAACAAAGTAAAATAATTGATTCTTGTGAGGATTCTGTTTCTGGTTCCCTGTGAGTGAGAGTTACTTGCTTTCAATTAGTTTGAGCTACAATGTAGGTGTGCTATGTGTGTTAGGATTCTGTTGTTAGATGTCAAGTTCTGCTGTATTCCCTGTGTATGAGAGCTCTCTCTTTCAATTAGACTGAGCTACTGTCACTCACCGGACCGTGAGTGCCTCTACGCTGGTGCGTGGCTCCCTAGCCTTCCTGCCGGCACCTATCTTGAACCGCGGCCGTCCGCCATCCTGATGGACTGTGCATGCGCAGCACCCAAGAACTCTTGTGACTGTTGCTTTTAATCAAATTGGTTGATCAGGCAACTCTCCCTATTTAAGGCACCTGTGCTCATTACCTCATTGCCTGATCTTGAGTCTCATTCCCTGTGAGTCTCTGAAGGTGTCTCCTGTGTTCTACTAGTGTCTTCAGTTTCCTGCTGATTCCTGTTCTACTCATCGCTGGTTTCCATACCCGCTACTGTCTCCTGTGTACTACTAGTGTCTTCAGTTCCTGTGGATTCCCTGTGCTACTCATCGCTGGTTTCCATACCTGCTACAGTCTCCTGTTTCCTGCCTGTGTCCTCAGCTGGACTCTGATTACCGGTTCTGCTTACCTGTGGTTCCTACACTCGTCTCTGCCGTTCAGCGTCTCTGCAGTCCCTGCATCTTCCTGTGGACAGACTGTTCTACTGAATAGCGGTATGCCTATCTGTTATTGACTTTCTACGTTTACTCTGCATATCCGCTAGGACAAGTTTCCACTCTCAGCAGCGGTATCCATACCCGCTATAGACTGTTATTTTTACGCTGCATATCTGTTTGGAACAAACCGTACTACTCAGTCATTATATGCATAATTGTGATTGACTATCCGTTATTGGCCTGCATATCTGTGCTGAGCAAGTCTCTACCAAGCTGCGCCACACATACCGTTATAGACTTTGCTGGATATGCTGCATATCTGTTGGGATCAAGTTCCTCTGTGCTCTCAGTGTCTGCATCCTATTATGCTTCGTATGCCTCCACTCATCGACACCTGTACACATCCTCACCATAAGCAGTGGTACAACTTGCTGTACGCAGACCACTGACTTCCCCGCTACCTACCTGCACCTGGACAAGTCTTCTCACCCTAAGCAGTGGTACAACTTGCTGTACGCAGACCACTGACTTCCCCGCTACCTACCTGCACCTGGACAAGTCTTCTCACCATAAGCAGTGGTACAACTTGCTGTACGCAGACCACTCACTTCCCTGATACCTCCCTGCATCTGCTCACGTCCATCCTGATCTCCGTGTTCAAATCTGCCTTTCCACAATATCAGCTAGTCGCTGACTCATTGACCAAGATAGCTGCAAGTCACTGACTTTCCTATTCTTTATTGGCATTCTCTCTCCATCTGCTGTGATATATGTTCCGCTAGTCACCCTGCTACCAGAGACCGTTGTGTTAACTTCACCACTCTGGTAAGCCCAGTCATCTGGTGAATTCCTGGGCAAGACTCCTAGTGCCCGTGACAGCTACTTTGTAGGTGTGTCATCTGCATTATCCTGATTGGTATGGCCTGTCCTGACATTCCATCTTTGCCAGTGATAGAGTTTTGCTTCTAGTGGCAGCATCCTGGTTCCTGTGATGTATTATCCTGTGTCTGGTTCTGATTCCTAAATCTGTCTAAGATTCTTGTTCTGATCCACGGTTAGGTCTGACTATGATTTTGGTTCTGGTTCTAATTTCTGGCTCTGTCTGACAATTCATGTTCCTGTTACCAGCCTGCATACTAAATACTCCATTCCTGGCCGTTGTGTTGAGAAAAAGCCGCAACAATGGCCATTACCATTTATACAACCCGTTCTGTTTTATGACATCTGGGGGTAAATGTATCAAGCTGAGAGTTTTCTGGCAGGTTTGAAAAGTGGAGATATTGCCTATAGCAACCAATCAGATTCTAGCTATCATTTTGTAGAATGTACTAAATAAATGATAGTTAGAATCTGATTGGTTTCTCAAACCCGCCGGAAAACTCTCAGCTTGATACATTTACCCCCTGGTGGTGCATCTCTCTGATGTTCAGCTACTCCACATCCATTCTTGCCTGCATTCTGACTATCTTTTGTGCAGCTCCACTCAATCCAATTGCTAATCTGTCTGTCTGTTCTGAGGGACTCTGGATCTGTCTCTGCATACTTTGCAATCTAAACTTTGCTATACAATGCTGATAAGCAGGGCCCTCTTAAGACCATCTTGGGCCCCTGGGCACAGCAGTGCACCGGGGCCCCTATATATACCCAAAAAAAAAATGATTATATATATATGGGCCCGTCGGAGGAAGCCCAAAAAAAAAAAAACCTGGAAAAAGAAAAGAAGAAAATAATTACCGTGCTGTCAGCTGGCGATCCGGCTCCCTCCATGCTCTCCTCCTCCGTCGCGCTCCGCAATGGATGTCGGGTGGGCGTGATGACGTCACGCCTGACATGCACTGCGAGCGCGATGGAGGAGGAGACCAGGGAGGGAGCCGGATCGCCAGCTGACAGCACGGTAAGTATTTTCTTCTTTTCTTTTTCAAGTTTTTTTTTTTGTGGCTTCCTCCGACGGGCCCCCCTGGGCTGCAGAGCCCCCGGGCACCTGCCCATTGTGCCCTATGGGAAAGACGGCCCTGCTGATAAGTACACTGTGCCATTCTGCTGTATCATGTCTTCTGATTGGGTTAATCTCCTGCTCTGATATTGAGGCTTTCTGTATCCTGCATTTTTGCCTCTTGCAGAGCCATCTGCATACGATATTGAACCTGATAAATCTGCATATGATTCTGAACCTGACAGTCTGCATATGATTCTGAACCTGATAAATCTGCATCTGATATCCTGCATCTGATATTCTGCATATACTTTTTCTTGCTGATCAATTGTGTTATAAAATAAAGACTTTCATTTTAAGTCACATACCTTGCAATTTGTTTCTTAGCATGCATATAAAAAGAGGAATCTACTGTACACATGTATAACCAGTGTATAGATGTGGCAAATGTTTACATCAGATTAAAATCTAACATCTAAAATACACAGAAACACAAAGAAATGCATACAAATTCATATTAATCAAATAACCTAATGATAGGACCATTGTCCCTAATGATTGTATCGTATAGATGTAGAATGTAACAAATAAGTCCTGCATGTATTTAAGAATGTAACTTTACAGTGTTTGTGATTTCAGTCCACCGAGACTGCCTCAACCAAGTTGACAAATGATCTACTCTTAGCTAAGTCAAAATGCCACTTCTCTTCCTCGTCCTATTCCATGACCTCTCAGTCATTTTCAACAAAGTCGACCACTCTCTCCATCTTGACATCCTTCAGTCCATTGACCATCATGGCACTGTCAGGCGCTATCCTTGCGATGAAGCAGGGAAGAGCGGGTAGACACCTTCCTTCTCTGTCGACCCGGCGTATCCATTGCCTGGCAATGAGACATGGGGGTAAACGTATGAAGCCCTGGGTTCTTCAACACCCGCTAGTTCGGCGTCTTCAGCGCTTAAATTTAAAGCGGTGCTGCCTTGTAAAGAGAAGTTTCCCTTTACAAGGCAGTGCCGCTTTAAATTTAAGCGCTGAAGACGCCAAACTCGTGGGTGTTGAAGAACCCGGAGTTTCATACATTTACCCCATGATCTCCAGCTTCATTTCTGCCGGCCTACACCCACTGATTTCTATCTCTCCTGTCGGTGGGCATTGACTTCGCTGACAGCCAAATTCTAATTGAGCTGCCTATATGAGGCAGACTCTGACAGTCTCTAGCTGCCAGAATATTGCGTCACATGTTCCTGCTCTAGCGTTCTTCTGTTCCTGTGTTATTCCATTGATACCTTGCTTGACCTCTGCTGTTTCTTACTATCCTTTAGGCATCTGATTTGGCTCAATTGATTACCCAGCTTTGACCTCTGCTGCTCCTAAATACCCTTTGGCATCTGATTTGGCACCAGTCTGATCATCTGGCATTGACTTTGGCTTCTTTACAATTTTCACCTTTGTGTGAAGTTTAACACACACATGAACTGAGGAAGTAGAGGACAACCAGGATTCAGAACTGACCTAGCCACTCTCTTAAAATAACGTACTCACTTTCTAATCTTTTAGAGTGCTGCTTCTGCCTTCTTCCTCCTCTGGGCCAGTAATTCTTACAGCCTCAGAAAGCCTCCATATAAAGTTTCCCATTGTACAATAAGGGGAAATATTTATAAACTTAGGTAATAAATAGTTAATTGGTAGTAAAGCGCTGCCCCAAAAAATTGCAGGTGTGTTTAGACTTTGTGGTATTTGATTGAATATGAGCTGCTTAAATATTCAGGGATTCCCTGGACACATTTACAAAACCCTCTGATGAAATAGTCCTGCTGATAGAGAAACGCGTCAGTAAAGGATTGTCTCAGAATTTGATGACTTATATTTTCATCATTGCCACGCTGACTGCATCTTATTTTTTAGACTGGACATCAGTGAAGTGAGTTATATGCTACTAGAATTTTTCCTAATAGGAAACTTGTGGTGACTAACTGTGAATACCATACGCCACTCTGAAGCCTGGGTGGTAATCCATGTATTCTGCAAGGAAAGATCTATGCATTGGTCAAATTTGTTTTAAGTATCTCCTATCCTGGAATATTGATAATGGTCTCTTAAATTTAAACAAGCCAGAAATCATGGGATTTGAATATATACAAGTGGTGGTTCTATAAACCTACTAAGACACTTCAAAATCTTTTTGAAGTGTGATCTCTTGGACTTTATGCTTGGAAAATTAATAGTTACATGAGATACAATCTTGCAACTAGTAAACACTCTAAACCTGCTTTCCCCCAACCAGCTCTGACATTAAATGAATAACACCCACATGTAATAAATACGCCTCTTTCTCCAACCAACCAGCCACAACATTAAAGTAATATCATTAAATTTTAATAAATAGGCCTATTTCCCCCACCAGCCCGCCCAACATAAAATTAATGGCATTCCATTTAATAAATCTCCTTTTCCTCCCCACACTTACACTCTTCTATCCTTAGTTGTATGCTACTTATTCCTCTAGTGGGCCATGGCAGGCCCTTTCCTAGTTAAAATAAAATAAAATAAGACGAAAAAAAACCTTAAGGCAGTATCACGACATCATGGGGCTAAAGTCCTAACAGGAAAACTCTGTGACATCTATGGTCAATTCGCCCCTGACTCCATCTATGGACTATGCTACCATTTGTAGACACTTTCCAGCAAGACACATGCATGCTATGTGACATGTCTGTTAACATAGGACATATGGAAAATGAAAGATACCAGTCAATGCATTTTATTCAAAAATACATAAATAAAAAATGAATATTTGGCTATGTATTCTCAGTGTTCTTTGACACTGCTGAATGCTGGATGGAATACGTGGCACTTGAAGAAATCTTTGTGACACCAGATTAGGGCTCTTATTAGCAATATAATTAGATTAGGGTGGAGTCTCTTTTAATTTACTTTTTATTAATTTATTTATTTTAATTTACTCATTCATCAAGATGGTAAACAGGATCCATGCAAACAGCATTTCAACTGCTGATGTGTTCTCATGTGACAGGGAAACACAACTAGAGTTCATAGCAGTATTGAATAATCCACAACAGATATTTGTATGTGTGGAGAAAGCCTGCCACCATCTGCTTGCTTTGCATAACTACATGACTATTTTCAAACTTAGGTTTTGTCTAATTGTACCTCTACATTTTTTTTTAATAAATCTTAGCTTCCAGATAAAACATGTAGGAAATTAGTTGGACAGTACATTATTTTAAATACACTTTATATTTAAATGCAAAAAGTAGACAGTAAAGAATTATAATCCTTTTTCTTACTAAGATGCCGTATAGAGCTTTGCCACTGTAACACAGCAAAAACCTTTTTGCCTCTCTGATTATATTCCATGTCATCTCTTACCAAGCTGACATAGCGTTTTACTAACAGCGCTACCATAACTCCCAAGTGTCCAGGTTTAGGCAGGATAGTCAAGATTCTAGGGGACCATGCTGCCGTCCCGACAGCCAGGATGTTTGTCCAGACCTGCAGGTAATAATGGTTTCAGAAGCCTCTATTTTTGCACATAGATTTCTGAAGTAAAATGAGGATAAATACCAAAACCTTCACATCTCTTTTGTTTACCCCTTTAAATATCTAACAGGAATTTTCTTTCTTGCAGTAGTCCAAAAGGAAATGTCAGTTAAGTAATGCAAATAGGTGCGGCTTTGTATAACATAATTGCACTGTTAATAATTTAACCAGCTGGAGGGGTCACAAAAACTGCCAATTGGAAGTGTATAGACAGTGCTGCAGGTAATCATCATTATCATACGCCTCATAAAAATCATGTCTAATTTTTTTGCAATTACATGAACATGCTTTTACTGTACTCAGGTTACGCTTGTCCTCCTCTGACCACCCCCGTTATGTCTCTTCAGGCGTAAGGAGATGTAAGTTAACGATACTTAAAAATCTATATACTGACATATGTGTAAGTATTTTTGGTTCACGTACTTATACTATGCAAAAAAAATGATGTATACCCAACTCTAAATGATCTCTAGGTACCTTATTCATCAAGACATGCATACTAAGCGCAATGTGCATTTTTTTCAGAGCGCTCATAATTTGACTCTGCGCATGCCATAATTTAAAAAGAAATGGATGTTAAGATACTTGCGCTGATGAATACGGGTGTAGGTCTGCTCTGCTACACAGGACACTGTAGGATACCTATGTGGAAAATAAAGTCTCAGTAGAACTTGCAGAAAAAACCTATTTAATTATTGTCACCTGATAATAATATAGGCATTAATGACAAAACTTAAATATCAAATATCAAAAAAAGATATATAGCACACTTCTGGTGAAACACACGCGAGCAACTTTTTGCCTTTTTGTTTTAATATCAGGATGGTAAAAGTACTTGACAATAAAAATATTCCACACAGTTTCTTGTGACCCTAAACACTAGCTAAACAGAAATCAGCTCTCTAGCCACCGGTCAGCTTTTCTAGCATCGACCACCCTGAACAGTGAAATAAACAAGTTTCTACACATGACACTCTCATCTTCACTTTAAAAGGGAGTTCTCATCAGCTGTTCTGTTTGCCCTGAATTCAGACACACCCTATCAATCTGCTGTGGGAAAAGACATTTAAAACCATGTAAGTTAAACCAGACTTTAAATTATTATTTTGTCACACATATGTCTTCTACCTGTTTGTCTTTAAATTAGGTGCACTGCTGCACACATTTGTAAATCTATTTGCACCCTTTCTCTGCAGACTGTCAGCTAAATGCCTCCCTTTATTACAATATACAGTATATATGTTTTCCAATGAAATAAATGTATTTGGATGTTCTAAATATCTACTCTGCATATAATATATTTGACAGTTACTACTGATTGCATACACTGGTCATAGCATGCATAGATAGGCATCATCATTAGTAAGTGAAACTTAGACTAGCCCTGTAGCTGGAGCAAGAGATGCGGCTGAAAAACAAGTACTTTTGAAATTGTCCAGAGCTTGGATCAGATGCTGCTGCGTGTGCTAACGATTGCCACAGCCCTTCCTTTCCCCACTCTCTCCCTGAAATTGTAGGCTATAGTAAGTGTCCTTTGCGCTTGAAGATTAATTGAAAGTGGCTGCGTTCTGTGGCATATGAGCCAGTTCTGATCATGCGCAGATTGATTTTGCGGATGATAAGCACAAAATCGCTGTTTACATCCATTTTTGAATTAGACCCTAGGTGCACAATACATAGAAATACATAATACATAGAAACTAATATATAGAAATAAAATAGGTCCTTTATGATTTACTATACACGTATTAAAAATATAAAACAAAAAGATGCAACAATCATCGATTCTCCAAGCAGTCTCTCACTCTTTCTCTCTCTCTTTTCTTCACTTGCCTGGCTTACACCTTAGGATTTCTGTGTAGTGGCCCTACGTAGTAGATCAGGGCCGCCGAGAGGGGGGGGAGCGGGTACTAATTACCCGGGCCCGGGTATGCCAGGGGGCCCGGCCCGGGCCCTAGCAGCGACAATTTATTTATTTATTTATTTTTCAAAACTAATTTTTTTTGTTGTTTTTTTTTTTTTTGCGGTGGTGGGGGGGACGACGACGACGGTCGTTGGTGGGGGGAGCAGGGTAGTTAAAATAATTAAATAAACATACTCACGTGATCGCTGCAACGGCTTCCCGGCGTCCCTCCTCTCTGCTGTTCTCTGCTCCATTCAGACTAAATGCCGGGTGTGACGTCATCATGTCCTGCCCAGCATTCAGACAGTCTGAATGGAGCAGAGAGGAGCAGAGAAGACCAAGAAAGAAGAGAGAAGAAAAGGAAAAGGTAAGTAAAGGGAGGAAAACAGGGGGGAGGGGGGGCATGGCTCAGAGGGGTTAAAAAATGGGGGGGCAGCATGGCACAGAGGAGTTAAAAAACGGGGGTGGCAGCATAACACAGAGGGGTTAAAAAACTGGGGAGAAGCATGGCACAAAGGGGTTAAAAAACGAGGAGGGGCATGGTACAGAGGGGTTAAAAAATGGGGCAGCATGGCACAGTGGGGTTTAAAAACAGGGGCAGCATGGCACAGTGGGGTTAAAAAACAGCGGGGAGCATGTCGCAGTGGGGTTTAAAAACAGGGGCAGCATGGCACAGTGGGGTTAAAAAAACAGGAGGGCATCATGGCACAGTGGGGTTAAAAACAGGGGGCAGCATGGCACAGTGGGGTTAAAAAACAGGGGGGAGCATGGCACAGATGGGTTAAAAAATGGGTGGGGGCAGCATGACACAGAGGGGTTAAAAAAAGAGGGGGGGCATGGCACAGAGGGGTTAAAAAACAAGGGGGGTTGCATGACACAGAGGGGTTAAAAAACGGGATGGGCATGGCACAGAGGGGTTAAAAAATGGGGAGAGCATAGCACAAAGGGGTTAAAAAATGAGGGGGGATGGCACAGAGGGGTTAAAAAACAAGGGGGGCTGCATGACACAGAGGGGTTAAAAACCGGGGGGGGGGGGCATCGCACAGAGGGGTTAAAAAATGGGGGGGGCATGTCACAGTGGGGTTAAAAAACAGGGGGGCAGCATGGCACAGAGGGGTTTAAAAATGGGGGGGCATGTCACAGTGGGGTTAAAAAATAGGGGGGCGGCATGGCACAGTGGGATTGAAAAAGGGGGGGAGAAGCATAGTATAGTGTGATGATGGGGAGCCAGGTGAAGGGGGCAAAAGCAGCATGGAAGGCGCAGTGTGATCATAAGGCATGGCGATGATGAAGGGGCACATTATTGTAATGTTGGAGCTGGAGGAAGAATATTAATCGTGGGTGGTATTAATTTAATGCCAGGGTTGTTTGGAATTATCTAAATGTAGCCATTTTTTTCCAAATAGGGCCCCCAGCATTCCAGGATCCAGACAAGCCGCAACTAAAGAAACCTGCAGCCACAGGTGGTTAAAGTGAGAAGAACAGGTAGGAGAGACCAGGACAGTATGTGAAATGTTGTGATTCTAGTAGGGACAATGGCAATTTTTGGTGAGTGATCTGCCCAATGTAAGGTGCAGGCCAAGACTGAACTCTTTGTGTACACACTGCATTCTTTCTATACTACACTGTGGTGTTAGATGTCCTGAAAGTCAGGAGTGCTTGGACATATGTGACACTCCGATGAATTCAGAGCCTAGTGATTTTGATGTGTTAGCCACGCCCCAATGACGCATTTGCCACGCCCCCAAATGCATGACCACACCTCCGATTTTTTTTTAGCACTCTCGACTATAAGAGGGGGCCCCATGAATTTGTTGTACCGGGGCCCTGAATTCCTCTTGGCAGCCCTGGTCCTGATACACATCAGGACATTTTGGGACAGAATTGGGAGGGCTAGGACAGCAGGGCAATATCTTGTTTGTTCATGTGGAAGCCGATTTTGAGCACTTACGAAAACTGGTAAACAGGAAAATGAATGATACACCACCGGAGGAGCAGAAGTTGCTGGAGTAGAGGAAAACCGATTAATAAGAAGAGGTTTAATGAGAGACACAAAGAACGAATTAGCAATCCGTAGTGAATCTGGTAATTTCAGCTTGACTGACACAGGATTAATCACTCGGAGGATTTTATAAGGGCCGATATAACGGGGTGCAAATTTCATGGATGGAACTCGAACAAAAATGTTCTTGGTTGATAACCAAACTTTGTCTACCACTTTCAGTGGAGGTACGTCTCGCCGTCTTCTATCTGCAAAACGTTTATATCGATGAGATGCCTTCCTAAGACATTTGAGAGTCCGCTCCCATATGGACAAGAAATCCCGGTGGAGCTTGTTGGCAGCTGGAACTTGAGTTGGAGAAACGGTCTTGAAGCTGGGTAGATTAGGATGTAACCCATACAAAATACAAAGTGGGGTGGATAGCGTGGATTCATGATAAAGATTGTTATAGGCAAACTCGGCCTATGGTAGAAGGTCCACCAAATTGTCTTGTGAAACAGATGAGTATAACCGAATAAAAGTCTCTTGATCCTGATTTACCCTCTCGGTTTGACCGTTGGACTGAGGATGATAGGATGAGGAAAAGTTTAACTGAATATCCAACAGTTTACATTATAATCTCCAGAATTTCGCCGTGAATTGAACTCCCCGATCAGAAACAATCTCGAAAGGGAATCCATGCAGGCGGAATATCTCTTTGATAAATAATTGAGCAAGAAGCGGAGCTGAAGGCAGACCAGTCAGCGGAATAAAATGTGCCATTTTTCGAAAAGCAGTCAACAACTACCCATACCGTATTAAATTTCTTGCATGGCGGAAGGTCTGTCACGAAATCCATGGAGATGTGCGTCCAAGGTTTGGAAGGAATTGGACCAACTGGAGACTGACTAGGAGTTTTATGTTGCACACAGACTTTACAGGCTGCCACAAATTGTTTGATACCAGCGTAGAAGTATTTTGCTCTGGTTAGGAGGTACAAAACTTTTCCCCGGAGGAAGCGTCGGGGGAGAAGATACTGATGAAGCTTGTAAAAATTTTGGTTCCAAGATGGGACGATTAGTGATATCGGACAGTTCTTGTTCACTGAAAAAGCTCTGAATAATGCATCTGCCTTCTTATTTTCTGATCCTGGCCGAAATATAACATGCAAGTTAAAATGTGAAAAGAAGAGAGACCAACAAGCCTGTCTGGGATTCATGCATTGAGCTGTCTGAAGGTAAAGTATTTTTTTTGTGGTTAGTTAAAACCGTCACAGGCAACGATGCTCCTTCCAACAGATATCTCCACTTTGTCAAAGCCAACTTCATAGCTAAAAGTTCCTTATCCTCTATTGAATAATTCTTCTCGGCCGGTAGAAATTTACGGGAGAAGAAGGCACATGGGTAAAGTTGTTTCTCTGGAGAAAACCTCTGGGATAATACTGCGCCGACTCCAGCCGCTGAAGCATCCACTTCAACAAAGAATGGTAACAAAGTATTGGGCTGTCTTAAAACTGGAGCTGTGTAAAGAGCCTCTTTGAGGGCATGGAATGCAGATAATTCTGAAGCTGGCCATGTCTTGGTATCTGTCCCTTTCTTAGTGAGGGCAACAATCGGTGCTACAATCGAGGAATAATTCTGGATGAACTGCCTGTAATAGCTGGCGAATCCCAAGAAACGTTGGATGGCTTTCAGGCCGGAGGGAATAGGTCAGTTGATAATAGCTTTGACTTTCTTGGGATCCATGCGTAATCCTTGTCCCGAGACAATGTAACCCAAAAAAGTCGTTTCCAATGTTTTGAAAACACATTTCTCTAGTTTACAAAAGAACTGCTTAGCTCTGAGCTTAGACAGCACCTCCTCTACATGAGCCCGATGAGACTTTAAATCCTGTGAGAAAATCAAAATATCATCCAAGTAGATGACAATGGAAGAATACAAAAGGTCTCTGAAAATTTAGTTCACAAAACTTTGGAACACTGCTGGGGCATTGCTGAGTCCAAACGGCATAACTAGGTATTCGTAGTGGCCATCTCTAGTATTAAATGCAACTTTCCAGTCATCTCCGTCGCGTATCCTGATAAGATTATAGGCCCCCCTTAGGTCCAATTTGGTAAATATCTGTGCCCCCTTTATTCAGTCAAATAATTCGGTGACCAGAGGAATGGGATACCGATTTTTTTAAGGTGATAGCATTGAGATCTATGTAGTCAATACAAGGACGTAATGTCCTGTCCTTTTTTTTTAACAAAAAAATCCTGCACCCGCTGGAGAGGTAGATGGTTGAATAAAACCTCGAGCATAGGTTTTCTTTCACATAATCTGACATGGCTTGCGTTTCAGTAAATGATAGAGGAAAGACCCGACCCCTGGGTGGTATTTTGCCAGGAAGAATTTCAATAGCACAGTGCCAAATGTGGTGAGGAGGTAGTAATTCAGATTTTCGTTTATCGAATACATCTGCAAATGATTGACACTGGGACGGAAGCAAAGTTTTAGCAGTCACGGAGAGAGATGTCATGCAGAGTAGAGGTTTCACTTGAAGCAGACAGTTGGAGTGGCAAGAAGGACCCCAGGACAATATCTGAGATGAGGTCCAATGGACTTGAGGGGAATGCAATTGTAACCACGGAAGACCCAGAATCATGGGTCAAGTGGTGCATGCCAATACATGAAAACACATTTTCTCGAAATGTAATCCTCCAATCTGAAGGGACAAAGGTTCTGTCCGGCATAAAATTTTCCCTTTAGCAATCGGACTTCCATCAATAGCGGTAATGAGCACAGGTGCAGCTAGCGGACAGGTGGGCAGAGACAAGGATTTGACCACCGAGGAGGAAATAAAGTTCCCAGCTGCCCCAGAGTCCAGTAATGCTGATAACAGTTTGTGACCAGAAGGTCCATAGAGAATTACAGGCATGGCACAAATAGAGGATGGACTGATATTCGGAGAGGATTTAAATGTCCCTAACCTGACCCCCCCGATCACAAGTTAGGGTTTGGTATTTCCCTCCCATTTGGAACAGGAAGCAAGAAGATCCCCAGGTTCACCACAGTAAATATATAATTTCTTTGTGATTCTTCTCTGTCTCTCCTTAGGAGACAGTTTGGTTCGATCCAATTGCACTGGCTCGTCAGAGGAACTAGAAGACAAGGAACGAGACAAAGGTTTGTTGCCAACCCATCGTGGAGATTCTCTTTCAGATGCCCTTTCCCGATAATGGATATCCACTTTGTGGCATAACGAGATAAGAGCGTCAAGGGTAGAGGGTTACTCCTGGGGTACCAATACATCTTTGATTCGTTCAGTGAGACCTTGCCAGAAGGTGGCTACTAAGGCTTCATTGTTCCATTGAAGTTCTGATGACAACGTTCTGAATTGGATCACATATTGGGTAAGGGCTTTGGAACCCTGACGCAGTATGAGAAGACTAGAAGTGGCCGAAGAGACACGACCTGGTTCATCAAAAATTTTCCTGTAGTTGTGAAAGCAGCAATATCTTGCAGAAGGAAATCATTCCTTTCCCAAAAGGGTGAAGCCCACGCAAGGGCTTTTCCTGATAACAGAGATATAATATAAACGACTTTAGAGCGGTCTGTGGGAAAGTTCTGATGGAGTAGCTCAAATTGGATTGAACATTGATTCAGGAATCCTCGACAATCTCTGGGTTCCCCATCAAATTTTTGAGGAGTTGGCAATCGCAGGGAGGAGGAAAAGCTGATAGGAACCGTGGTCTTGGCCTCGGCTGAGGTAACAACAGGATGAACGGGTAACAATGTCTGTAGTGTGTCCAGACGTGATGCTAAAGCTTGAAGACATTGGAGAGTTTGAATTTGAGTGGCATCCGGGTGTTCAAAATGAGCCACCAAATGTTTCAACAAGTCTTTGGCTGATGGTTCTCAATCAGGATCCATAGTTGTAGAAGTGGAGAGATGCACGGCAAAGCGCTGGAGTATTGAGGTCCACACAGGTGTATAACTCTGGAACAGAACTGATGATGAGCGATGCTCTGCAGTGAATCTACAGGTCTTGATTGTGAGAGAAGCTGAACCAATATGGCGGTGAAGAGATGAGCTGCAGAGAGCAATAGCACTGAGATCCACACAGGTGTTATAACGCTGGAACAGGACCAATGATGAGCGATGCTCTGCAGTGAAGCCACAGGTCTTGACTGTGAGATTAGCTGAACCAATATGGTGGTGAAGCGACCAATGATGAGCAATGCTCTGCAGTGATAATGCTGGAAAGCAATGAGATGCACAGGTAATAGCTGAGTAGAGATGAGTTGCACAAGTAATTGCTGAGAAGCAGTAAGCAGCAGAGGTATTCTGAGCTGCACAGGTAATTGCTGAGAAGCAATTAGCAGCACAGGTATTCTGAGCTGCACGGGTAATGCTGAGAAGTGGTGAGCTGTACAGGTAGTTGCTGAGAAGCAGTAAGTAGCACAGGAATTCGGAGTACCAGCAAGCTATAATTCGGTGACCGAATTAAATATCTCTTGTTTTTTCTGTGGCAAGGGCTTTGGGGCGCAGAGCTCTGTGGGCTCTATCAAAGATGATGTGGGTAGACGGATCAAGTCCCAACACCTCATTGAGGATCTTCGTGAGGACATCCACAATGCCCTGAGGATGAATGTCTTCTGGTATTCCTCTTATCTGCAGATTGTTGCGGCGGCCTCAGTTATCGAGATTCTCCACTCTCGTCCGGATATTATTGCGTTCGGAGGCTTGATATGAGACAACCTCCTGCAGTTTAGCAACATATTCATATTCATTATCTTCCAGAGAACTAAGCCTTTCAGTGAGATGTGAATTGTCTGCATGGATCCTGGAGACTGCAGAATGAGACGGTCTCTTGCATTTTATGTTCCAAGTCTGACTCGCAGTGGGCGGGTGCTGTGCTCCCCAAGCCGGCACTCTGCGATGGAAGGCAGGTGAGTGGTTGTATAGAAAATGATTTTGCATCCCAGCAATTGTAACACCAGAGTGTGGCTGTAGTAAGTACAGGTGTTATGTTGTCAATGTTCACCAGGTGGCGTCAGAGGAATAGAAAATATTACAGTGTCAGTTACATAGTAGTTCAGGCTGCTAAGTCCAAGTGACGACTGTGCAGTAATGGGATTTGCCACAAGCAGTGTATTCAGACTAGAGATGGTCACTGACCCCCGTGTTTTGATTTTGGTTTTGGATCTGGATTACCTTCGTGTTTTGGCTTTGGTTTTGGCAAAATCGCCCTTGTGTGTCTTGTTTTTGTTTGGTTTTGTTTTGCAATTTTTTAAAAAATTTAATTTTTTGGGCTAAAATAACATAATTTAGTGTTCCACCTGTTTCTTGGATAAGTGAGGTAATTCTACAGCTAATAAATGTCAACGAGCGCCCCCCGGGATGTTTGCTTCTATCAGACACACACACCAATCCAGGGTGCCAGACAACGCAATAAAAAGAGCGATCGAAATTCATAGCAAAAAAGGCAGTTTGGTGTCTATCTGTACATTACACCCTACCGTTATAGTTAAATAGAAAAAAAAGCAGCCTGCAAGCACTGTACGATCAATAGAAATGCCCAAAGCATCTTTTCTGTTTGGCTCTAGTGTACACCCAAACCTTATTAGTGCAAATTAGGAAAAATACAGTTTAATGCCTGGTAGGCTGTCCTTAATTCTACAGCTACACACACAAATCCAGGGTGGCAGCCAACTGTGTAAAATTCATATTTATTCAATGTAATGTAACACTTGCCTGCAAATTCTACAGACAAGCCTGCTTGTCTTCCTCTCCATCTTTGACTATTGGCAATGTAGCCATCGTCTTTGGGTGTATATATTTGGGTAAAAGGTTTTTCTTTGTGTGTTTTTTTCCCAGAACTAAAAAGAATATGTACTTTTACATAGGTTTTACTAGATGAAGTACAGGGAAGACTACCATTAGGACTGGTGCCAGCAGCTGCTTGCTGATCCTGCTCATATGTGGACTGCTATGAATCCATTTTAATGAGACCCAAAACACTTGTAGTGCCAATTCAGAAATATATAGTGCTGGTATATAATAATTTCAGCACCAGAAAATATATTTTTTAGAACAGGGGAATATCTGACACCCCAAACACTTGTAGTGCAAATTCAGAAATATATACTGCTGGTATATAATAATTTCAACACCAGAAAATAGATTTTTTAAAACTGGGGAATATCTGACGCCATAAACACTTGTAGTGCAAATTCAGAAAGATATAGTGCTGGTATATAATAATTTCAACACCAGAAAATAGCTTTGTTAGAACAGGGGAATATCTGACACCCCAAACACTTGTAGTCCAAATTCAGAAATATATATTGCTGGTATATAATAATTTCAACACCAGAAAATAGATTTTTGGGCAATGTGGAAAATGTCACACCCCAAGCACTTGTAGTGCAAATTCAGAAATATATAGTTCTGGTATATAATTATTTCAGCACCAGAAAATAGCTTTTTACTACAAGCGGAATATGTGACACCCAACACTTGTAGAACAAATTCAGAAAGAAATTGTGCTGGTATATTACAATTTCTGCAGGCAGAAAATAGTTTATTTAAGAGGGAATATGACACCCCCACACAGTTTGTAATGTTTGGAAAAATGCCTCCTCTATACTCCTCTCTTTATGCTCTAATAACTGCTCTCTTCCTGCTGTAATAACTGCTGTCATAACTGTTCTCTCCCTGCTCTAATCCTGCAACCTAACCTTTCTCTCTCCCTCTGTCAAATGGCAATGGATTGCTGTGGAGGCGGATATTTATGCATTTGAAACATCGCGAGAACCGAGCTCAGAGATCCGACAACGTCACAATGACGTTTTGCCTCGTTTTCGAGAAGTGCTTCGGCTCGGTACTTGGATACCTGAAGTTAGGGCGGTTTCGGTTTTCGGGGAACCGAGCCTGCCCATCTCTACTATAATTACTAAAATTGGGATAGTTATTACAAAAACACTGTCAGACCTCTTTTTATTAGTAATCTCCATGGTGATGACAATCCTGGTTACTTCTTACCTAGATAATGTAAGTCTATCCTTCATCATCATGGTCATCATCAGCTATTAATATAGCGCCACTAGTTATTCTGCAGCGCTGTATAGAGAACTCACTCACATCTGTCAGTGTCCCATTGGAGCTTACAGACTAAACTCCCTAACATATACACACACACACGGGTCAATTTGGTAGCACCAATTCAACCTACCAGTATGTTTTGGAGTGTGGGAGGAAATTGTGATATTATTATCATACTTCCACTTATCAGTGTCTCTCATGGATTAATTTGATCTTATCCTTCGTTATAAGAACTGATTATCATTAGAGATGCTTGTCAGGGACCCCTCCAGCCAGTACAGCAAAACCCGGAGTCTGCTCCGAAAGTCTGGTGTTCACTGTTGCCCCTAGTGGTGGGGACAGACTTGGCTGCAGACAAACAGAGGGTCGTGAGATGTGCACTGGCTGGGGAGAACCCAGGAATAGAGTTACAGAGGCCATAGAGTAGAAAGTGCAGGAGGGAGTCAGGTGAGACACAGAGTGGATGGTGTCAAGACTGATATATCACTCGTGGCCACTGGATAAATAAAGGAACAGCTGATAGAGAAGTCCCCTGATACACAGCAGCTTCTGTACCGGAGCTTGTCCGGAAAGGAACGGAACTTGCAGTGATAGGTAAAGATGATGAAACTGAACGTAGGCAGTTGCCAAGGGTAACTACAACCCACAGTACCGGTGAGAGTCCGGAGATTTAAGGGAAACAGTTCTTAGGTGGTTGCCAGGAGTAACTACAACCCACAGTACCGGTGAGAGTCCGGAGATTTGAGGGAAACAGTTCCTAGGCAGTTGCCAGGGGTAACTACAACCCACAGTACCGGTGACAGTCCGGAGATTTAAGGGGAATAGTTCTTAGGTGGTTTCCAGGGTTAACTACAACCCACAGTACCGGTGAGATATGTAAACAGTCAAGGTTGAGTCTGGAGCCAGAGGGAAATTTTTGGAATCTGAGCGCGGTGATGCTGCAGGGGCTGCGTCTCCGTGTACAGGTTAGGATGAGCAGAGGAGCTGGAGATCACGCCGGAGCCATGCCTGGGAGCACGACGTTACCGTTGTCCGGAAGCTAACTGACTGGAACTGGTGAGTAGATAGTAGAATAGTCAAGAACCGAATCAAGTCTGGCACATGGGATATCGACACATGAGAAGAGTCAAAGAGTCGGTACACAGGGAAATCCAAGGAAGAGTATACAGGAACTGAACCGATCTGGTACACGGGGATACAATTAACCGACAGGAAACAACAGGAACAGGTAACAGGGAAAACACAAGGGAGAAGAACACTATGGTAAACGTATTACTGGCAATCCTGCAGAGGATTAGCCGGCTATTTAAGGAGAGCAGAACCAATAGGCTGATAATGAGGAAGCCAGGTAAGTGGACTAAGAGAAACAGGCTGGCCAGGTGAGTAACTACATAGGAATGACAGCATGATTAAGGGCAGATTCCAACAGAGAACATACCTAACTGACCCTATCTAAGATTTATCTAATCTATTTAGCTAATGTATCTGCCTATCTAATCTACCTAAACTAATCTATCTAAGAACTAAACTAACTAGCTATCTAAACACCCAATGTGTCTATCTAACTACCTACCTAGCTGCCTACCTAGCTATCCCTAGCTATCTATCTACCTATCTATCAGCTACCTCTGACAGAGAGCCCAGCGAGTCATAGCAATGCTCGGGATCCAAGTAGGCTTGGTACTTTCGCTTGTCCTCGGTTCTGAATCGAGGCAAAACATCATTGTTGTGTTATCGGATCTCGCGTGTTTGGATTCCGTAAGTACCTCCCTCCCTAGGACATCCAGCGCCATTGCTCACACAGAAAAAGGGGTAGCATGTTCTTGTCACTCTCCATTCTCCAGTGACATTGCTCAGTGCCATTGCTCACACAGAAACAGAGGTAGCAGTGTTCTTGTCACTCTCCAGTGCCATTGCTCATACAGAAACAGGAGGGGTAGCAGTGTTCTTGTCACTTGGCAAAAATTGACTGGAAATGACGGGAAATTAATGAATTTACTTATGGCCAAATTCACCCTCTTACGAGCTCTGTCAATGATATATGACCATACCAATGTAACGTCACTCCAGCGGTCTTTCATCCACACCAAATCCTCCCAGATACCTCGTACTAAATCTAAAACTACCACAGCAGATTGGCATCCCTTTTCATCTGCCTCTAGCAACTCCTTCCTGAGGTCCCCCCATACCATTCCTCTTTTTCTCATCCAACTAACGGTAACTGCTTTCTTCGGCAGGCCTAGTCGCTGCCCGTATGGCCTAGTCAAAGCCCGCTTCACCACCCAATGGACATAGGAGTTTCCTCCTAACCTGTTCGCTCTGAAAGGATTGAGACTGTATCAGTGAGGTGGACTGTATTGTCAGCTTGCTGATTCTGAAAGCCCCACTGTATGCTAAAATGAATACAGTGGTAAACAGTGTTGTTTCCCGTTCGTCCCTGCATACTGTGGGTGATATCCCTACTAACTCCCTCAGCCTCTCTGCTGTCACTGGTTCCCGGGGATCCGGGTTCCGAGTCTCGTTCCTGGCCCAGCCCCTCATTATTGTACGCACTATGAATGCTTTGGTTATATCTGCTTCTCCCCTCCGCCTTAAGAAAAAGGAAATGCCAGCTAGTATGTTGCTAACATTGGCCTTCAAAGCCCTGGCTGTGTTCAGCTCACCCAGGAATGCCAATAATATCTGTAGGGCTTCCCTACCCCCTTGTGATCTTCAGGCTATAAACTGCTGCCATCTATCCTAAGATGCACTATAAGTTCTGCATGTCTTTTGCGCCAAGGACTTCGCCACCTGCTTGCCTAGACCGGGTTGCCAATCTACCAAAAATGGGAAGGGCATGGTTTCCTCCTTGAAGATCTCCCACTTCTGTAGCAAGAACGCATCAGCTATGGTATTATGCTCGCCCTGGACATGCTTTGTTCTGAATGTAATGTTCTGATGTAGGCACCTTGCAACTAACCACCTAAGCGGCGAGGAGGATGATGCTGACTGATTGTTAATGGCTTGCACCAACCCGAGATTGTCACACCGGAATCTCATTTACCTGTTCTCTACCCTCTTCCCCCAAATTGCTAACGCTGCCACTATTGGAAATAATTCCATCACAGCTAGGTTCTTAGTAAGGCCGCTAGCGACGCACTGGTCTGGCCACGATTGTGCGCACCATTCCCCCTGCATATATGCTCCAAAAAACCTTTTGCCCTTGCTGCTTCTGTGAACAGCTGCAGCTCACAGTTAGGCTGCTCTGTTGCGGCCATATACTGACCCAATTAAACTTGTGTATGGAATGATCCCATGACAACAGATCCATTATGATCTCCCTGCTAATGCGAATCCTGTTGTAGCTCTCTCCAGCCCCCTCTTAAAATATGCGGCCCATTGGTATCACCCAGCAAGCAAAGTTCCGCAACCCCAGCATTGACTGTATCTGTTCTAGAGTGACCTTCCTAGCCTCTTTGCAACTTTATCTCTAACCACTGTTGTCTGCACATTGATGGACTTCAGGTTTTTACTCGCTATCATTCGAGAGACTGACCTCCTAACAAGAATTTTAAACCCTTCCCTAAATCCCGCACAAAGTAACTCTGCTTTGTACCGCTTAGGATACATGTTCAGCCCGTCTGCATTCTAGTTTAGCCTTATTGGACTAGTTGCGTTTGCTAGGCGCGCTTGTGCCAGGTGAAGAGGCCGGATTGCCTCCTTTTTCCTCCTACGCACTCTTTTGCGGAGAGGCTTTCAAAATGTGCACGCATGTCTGAACCTGCACTGTACCATTGCACACCGAGCTTTGTTGAATGCCCAACTCTTTACTGCCTTTGTAAACTAGGTCTCCCTGTTACGAGCCGCGGCTCCCCGACGGGCCGCCGCGGCTCGCTTCCGGCTCTCTCAGACGCCCCGGCCGTCTCCATGACGACCGGGGTCTCACTTCCGCCTCTGACGTCCCGATTGCCTAGGCAACAACCGGGACGCTGTAATCCGGAGTCCGCAGCGCCCGGCCAGCGGTCTGACACCCGGGCGCATGCGCGCAGAAAAAGGTAACTTCTTGTTTTGTTTGTTTTGTGTATAGATTCTGTGTTAGAGTCTTGGCTAGGAAGTTATCATACCTGGCTCTGATAGAATTGATTATTCTGTTCTCCTATTTCTGTATGGCCTATTCTCTGAGATTAGTGCAGTAGGGAGGGGTCTCACTGGCACTCACTCCTATTGGCTCCCCTTGCTACTTAAGGCAGTGAGGACAGAGCCTCATTGCCAGTTATAGCTTCCTGTTTAGCTAGGCTCCTGTTCCGTTTCCCTGCTCCTGTGTTTACTCTATTATTGGATTTCCTGTGTATGACCCCTGGCTTGTTTTTGGACTTCGTTGTATTGCCTGTGACCCCTGACTACGGCTTGTTTTCTGATATCCCTGTCTGCTGCCGGCCCTTGACCTTTTGCCTGGACCTCACATCGCTGTGTTCCACCACGCTGCCTCTGGGTTCTCCCCAGTCAGTGCACACTACACGACCCTCCGTTTGTCTGCAGCCAAGTCTGTCCCCACCACTAGGGGCTCCAGTGAACACCAGACATCGGAGCAGATTCCGGGTTCTGTCGTGCTGACTGAAGGAGTTCCTAACATTATAACTGGCCCAAATAAATAACGATCCTATTCTCCACTGATGGAACCCAGTCCAGCTCAAGTCCTAGCAGGGCAGATCCAAGTCGTCTCGCAGATGGTTCAGGATCTTTCACTCAGGCTTTCTGCTCAGGAAGAAGCCGCCAAGGCCTCACAAGCAACTCCGGCACCTGAGCCAAAGTTAAATCTTCCGGACCGGTTCTCTGGAGATAGAACCTTATTCCGAAATTTTAAGGAGGGCTGCAAGCTGTATTTTCGTCTCAGGCCCCGCTCCTTCGGGCTCAGAGCAACAGAGGGTCGGCATTGTCATCTCCTTACTCCAAGGCGATCCCCAATCCTGGGCGTTCAGTCTGACTCCTGTGGATCCAGCTCTACAGTCCGTAGACGCCTTCTTAAACGCACTTGGTCTCTTATATGATGACCCAGATAGGGTGGCCTCGGCTGAGTCCCACCTAAGAGCGCTGAGACAGGGGAGGCGGACAGCGGAAGAATATTGTGCCGAGTTCCGACGTTGGTCGGTCGACAGTCAGTGGAATGACCCCGCACTACGGAGTCAGTTCCGGCTTGGGCTCTCGGAGCAGATAAAGGACTCCTTAGTCCAATATCCTTCATCATCTTCCTTGGAGGCCTTAATGCAACTAGTTATTAAAATTGACCGCAGGATCAAGGAAAGAAGGTCCGAAAAGGAGGCCGCCTCACCATCCTGGCCCTCTCCAGCCGTCTACTCTGTTCCTCAGGATTTACCGGAGCCCATGCAGTTAGGGGCTTATCGCCTGTCCCCTGAGGAGAAATCCAGGCGCCGGTCACTGGGGCTATGTCTCTATTGTGGCAATAAAGGCCATCTCCTGCGTAGCTGCCCTAACAAGGCGGGAAAAGACCAGGCCTAGGAGTAAAGGAGGAGGTACGCCTAGGTCTCCAGATGGTCTCTTCCAAGAATTCGGTCTTAATCCCTGCTCGGATCATGTATGGTAATCGATCCGTTTCTATCCCTGCCTTTCTTGACAGCGGGGCAGCTGGAAATTTTTTGGATATAAATTTTGCCAAGAGACTTGGTATTCCGTCCGTAAACTTAGACTCAGAAATCACGGTCTGCGGTCTGGACGGTAAACCGTTAACTGACGGAAGGGTCTCATATCAAACACCACCTCTGCAGCTTACGGTGGGAGCTCTCCATTCCGAAGTCCTCTCGTTCTTTCTAATTCCCTGTTCCTCCGTACCATTGATCCTTGGACATCCCTGGCTTCAACTTCACAACCCTCACATAGATTGGAGCACGGGGGAGATCATACGATGGAGTAAGGCTTGTTCCTCAACCTGTCTTGCTCTTCCTCTCCGGATTGTTCAGCCTAGCCCTGAATCTCTTCCATTGCCTTATCGTGAATTCCACGACGTATTCTCGAAAAAAGAAGCAGACGCTCTACCCCCACACCGTAGCTACGATTGCTCCATTGATTTGGTTCCAGATGCCAAGCTTCCTAAGGGAAGATTATATGCCTTGTCTATTCCTGAAACTAAGTCTATGGATGACTATGTGGAGGAAAACCTACGTAAGGGATTCATTCAACCCTCCAAATCACCCGTAGGAGCGGGCTTCTTCTTTGTGGCAAAAAAAAGATGGCAGCCTCCGGCCGTGCATAGACTATAGGGGTCTAAATGGGATTACCGTGAAGAATACTTACCCGTTGCCACTCATCTCCGTACTTTTTGATCAGCTCAAATTAGCCACGATATTCTCCAAGATCGATCTGCGGGGGGCATATAATCTGGTTCGAATAAAAAAGGGCGACGAGTGGAAGACGGCCTTCAATACTCACTCAGGCCATTATGAATATCGGGTCATGCCCTTCGGCCTATGTAACGCCCCCGCAGTGTTCCAAGATTTTATTAACGATGTCCTGCGAGAATTCCTGGGGAGATTCGTTGTAGTTTATCTTGACGACATTTTGATTTATTCCCAATCACTGGAGCAACACCGTACTCATGTCAAACAGGTACTTCTGAAACTCCGCCAGCACTGCCTCTTCGCTAAACTCGAGAAATGCGAGTTTGAAGTCACTCAGGTCACGTTCCTCGGATACGTCATCTCACCTCGTGGCTTCTCCATGGATCCGAGTAAAGTACAGGCAGTTCTCGATTGGATCCGGCCTAGCAATCTTAAAGCCATTCAGAGGTTTTTAGGATTCGCTAATTATTATAGGCGATTCATCCAGTCATTCTCTGTATTGGTGGCTCCGATCACAGCCCTTACACGTAAAGGGGCTGATACCGTTAATTGGTCCTCTACGGCCTTGACGTCCTTTCAAAAGTTAAAAGAGGCCTTCATCTCTGCACCTGTCCTCCGACACCCCAATCCAGAATTACCGTTTGTTCTCGAAGTGGATGCCTCTGACGTCGGGGCAGGTGCGATCCTTTCCCAGAAAGATATCACTGATCACTGTTTGCATCCCTGTGCCTTTTTTTCCAGAAAATTTTCCTCCGCTGAGACCCACTATGACGTTGGGAATAGAGAATTGCTAGCTATCAAGTGGGCATTTGAAGAGTGGCGCCACTGGCTAGAGGGAGCTAATCATGTGGTTACAGTATATACTGACCACAAAAATCTACAGTATATTCAATCTGCTAAAATTGTGAACTCCAGGCAAGCCCGGTGGGTCCTTTTCTTCTCCCGTTTCAACTTTACAATTACGTTCCGGCCCGGATCCAAGAACATTAAGGCAGACGCCTTGTCTCGCAGTTTCATCGCCTCTCATCCTTCCCTCACAGAAACCGCTTTCATTATTCCGGCATCCAAAGTAGTCCTTGGCCTAACTCAGGATCTTGGCACAACCCTCCGGGGTCTCCAACAGTTGGCACCATCAGCTACTCCCAGGGGTAAATTATTCGTACCAGCTTATCTGAGGAGGACGGTCTTCACTGAATGTCATGATAATAAAACCTCAGGTCACCCTGGAGTATCCAAGACATTGGAACTTCTGTCTCGTTCCGTCTGGTGGCCTTCCTTGGCAGCCGATACCAAAGAGTTTGTGTTATCCTGTGAAACCTGTGCCAGGAATAAATCTTCTCGCAGACGTCCTGCCGGGCCTCTTATGCCACTATCCGTTCCAACGAGACCCTGGACCCACATATCGATGGACTTCATCGTAGAATTACCACGCTCATCCAGCTTTAACACCATCTGGGTGATAGTAGACAGATTTAGTAAGATGGCACATTTCATCCCTCTTGTAGGATTGCCATGTGCTAAAACCTTGGCATCCCTATTCATTCAGCACATTTTCAAGCTCCATGGACTTCCTGTTAATATTGTCTCTGACCGCGGCTCCCAATTTGTAGCCACATTCTGGAGAGCATTCTGTGCCCAATTAGGAATTAAACTCTGTCTATCTTCGGGGTATCACCCACAATCCAACGGACAAACGGAGAGGGTTAATCAATCCCTTGAGCAATTTCTCCGTTTATATGTAACTAAATGCCATAGTGATTGGGCTGCTCTGCTTCCATGGGCAGAGTTCGCCTACAACAACTCGTGCCATTCATCTACTCTGGTATCGCCATTCTTCTGTAACTTCGGATTCCATCCTCGGTCCAACTCGCTGGAAGTCTCGAATCAAGCCAAATCTAGTTCTTCGATTTCTTATCTGTGCCGGATATGGAGAAAGGTTCACCTTGCCCTCAATCAAGCTTCATTTAAGTCTAAATATTATGCTGATCAGCATCGTGGACCGTGTCCTTTCAAGGTCGGGGACAAGGTGTGGCTGTCTACCCGCAACATTAAACTTAAGCAACCTTGTAGGAAGTTAGGTCCTAGGTTTATTGGACCCTTCTCCATTATTAAACAGATTAATCCCGTGGCTTTCAAGTTGAAACTTCCTCCTTCACTCAAGATTCCTAACACATTCCATTGTTCCTTGTTGAAAGCAGTTACATGTTCACATAAATTCAGACCACGTCAATTGCACAGACCTCGTCCTGTCTCAGTCAGAGGACACCAAGAGTTCATTGTTGAAAAGATCCTAGACTCCAAAAAGGTGCAAAGTCAACTCCACTTTTTGGTCCACTGGAAAGGCTACGGCCCGGAGGAACGGTCCTGGGTACCGCAGAAGCATCTACATGCTAACCAACTCATTAAAGACTTTTTTAAAAAGTATCCTGGGAAACCTGGAAGTCGGGGTGCATTGACCCCTCCTCAAGGGGGGGGGTACTGTTACGAGCCGCGGCTCCCCGACGGGCCGCCGCGGCTCGCTTCTGGCTCTCTCAGACGCCCCGGCCGTCTCCATGACGACCGGGGTCTCACTTCCGCCTCTGATGTCCCGGTTGCCTAGGCAACAACCGGGACGCTGTAATCCGGAGGCCGCAGCGCCCGGCCAGCGGTCTGACACCCGGGCGCATGCGCGCAGAAAAAGGTAACTTCTTGTTTTGTTTGTTTTGTGTATAGATTCTGTGTTAGAGTCTTGGCTAGGAAGTTATCATACCTGGCTCTGATAGAATTGATTATTCTGTTCTCCTATTTCTGTATGGCCTATTCTCTGAGATTAGTGCAGTAGGGAGGGGTCTCACTGGCACTCACTCCTATTGGCTCCCCTTGCTACTTAAGGCAGTGAGGACAGAGCCTCATTGCCAGTTATAGCTTCCTGTTTAGCTAGGCTCCTGTTCCGTTTCCCTGCTCCTGTGTTTACTCTATTATTGGATTTCCTGTGTATGACCCCTGGCTTGTTTTTGGACTTCGTTGTATTGCCTGTGACCCCTGACTACGGCTTGTTTTCTGATATCCCTGTCTGCTGCCGGCCCTTGACCTTTTGCCTGGACCTCACATCGCTGTGTTCCACCACGCTGCCTCTGGGTTCTCCCCAGTCAGTGCACACTACACGACCCTCCGTTTGTCTGCAGCCAAGTCTGTCCCCACCACTAGGGGCTCCAGTGAACACCAGACATCGGAGCAGATTCCGGGTTCTGTCGTGCTGACTGAAGGAGTTCCTAACACTCCCTACCCCTGGCTTTGCTGACTCACCCCCTCTTTCCATAGCTACACTGCCTTAGGCGTTTAACCTGAGCTCTATGTTCCTTGACTCAAACTTGGTTTCTGACCCTGTGACTTTAGCCGAAAGACCTCATCGTATTCCCTCCAGACGGTCCCCTGGAACATCTTATAGACTGAGTGGATAAAATTTGTGTAATTTACCTTACCCATAGTCATCCCTGGGAAAGCCTCTAACTAACATCCTGTGTAGACAAGCTTCCGGCTTAGCCAATTATCCATCATTTTATATGTATCAGCCTGTGCCACTCCTCTCTCACTAACTTTTTCTTTATCATTTAGCCCTGCTTCTATCAAAAGTATATATCTATAAATGTGCCTTTCTCAATGTCCCTACTTGTTTGTTTTTGCACGAGCTGCAATTGCGCCCATATTGCAGCCTAAGGTTACCCCAGCCTGCTCAAAAGCTGTAGATTTTTTTAATTTATTTGTTTATTTATTTTCTTTTCGAAGCCTACCCCAATTGATTTATAGCTGCATCCACCCCAAGACCTGTTAACCTACACAACTTTCTCGCGCTCCTCCTTAAAAGCCTTATACGCTGCTTCACCATCAGATTCAGTAGAACTATCTAACCCTGAGCTGTCCTCTACTCCATGTACATTACAGTGATCACCCATATACATATTATTAACATTAGCATCATCATTAGAATTCTCACCGGTCCCTGCTGAGACGTTCATCTCTGCACTGGTAGTGGTGACAGACGTCTTGTCTTTTCTCTGGCCCTGATGTCGGCTGCTGCTGCTGTTGTACCACTGACTGGGCTGGATGTGGCACCTGGTGAGTGGGTTTGAGCTGCTGGAGTCCCGCTGGGATTGGCGTGGACTTAGCGTTATTCTTCTACTGCTGTGGTGCTGGACACAGCACCGGCATTCCCCCTTTGTGAGCTCTTATCTCGATGTGATATGCGCTGATGTCCCACTGGCTGGGCTGGATGTGGCCCCAGGTGAGCGGCTTTAAGCTTCTGGAGTTCCGCTGGGATTGGCGTGGATTTAGCGTTATTCTTCTCCTGCTGCGATGCTGGCCACGGCAACAGAATTCCCCTCTTTTGAGCTCTTATCTCAAAGCAATATGCACTGATGTCCCGCTGGCTGGGCTGGATGTGGCCCCAGATGAGCAGCTTTGAGCTGCTGGTGTCCCACTGGGAATGACGTGGACTTGGCGTTATTCATCTCCTGCTGCGGTTCTAGCCGTGGCACCTGCATTCCCCCTGTGCAAGCTCTTATCTCGATGCGATATGCACTGATTGTACCGCTGGCTGGGCGGAATGTGGCCCCTGGTGAGCAGTTTTGGGCTGCTGGAGTCCCATTGGGATTAGCGTGGACTTGGCGTTATTCGTCTCCTGCTTCGGTGCTTGACACGGCACCGGTATTCCCCCTTTGTGAGCTCTTATCTCGATGCGATATGCACTGATGTCCCGGTGGCCGGGCTGGATGTGGCCCCAGTTGAGTAGCTTTGAGCTGCTGGAGTCCCACTGGGAATGGCATAGACTTGGCGTCATTCGTCTCCTGCTGCGGTTCTAGACATGCACCGGCATTCTCCTTGTGCAAGCTCTTATCTCGATGAGATATGCGCTGATTGTACCACTGGCTGGGCTGGATGTGGCCCCTGGTGAGTGGATTTGAGCTGCTGAAGTCCCGCTGGGATTGGCATGGACTTGGCGATATCCTTCTCCTGCTGTGGTGCTGGACGCGGCACCATCAGTCCCCCTGTGCGAACTTTTATCTTGATTTGATGTGCGCTGGTGGCTGGCCTGATGAGATCTATCTTCCTGACATCTAGATGATGCCCGTGCTCTGTTGATCTGGTGGTGAGGTGAGGAGAGGTCGACTGTGCTCCTTTGTCATTCTGCAGCTCCCATGTTGCTGCGTTCTATGGCTTCCATGCCTGCACCCTTGGCGTTCTTGACTGCGTCCTCTTTCATGCTGGTTTCACGTGCTGCTGTGATCCCTTCTTCTGTCTGCTGGGTTTCTCCTTCAGCTGCTTCTATCATTTCAGCTGGGTCTACTTTTTCTGGTCTGCAGCTCCTCAGTATAATTTGCCCCTTGTCCATGAGAAATTGGTAGGGGGAGGAGGCAGCTGTGATCCCTTCTGCTGCTTGCTGGATTTCTCCTTCATCTGCTTCTATCATATTAACTGGTACTTCCTTATATGTCTGAGATGAATGCTGTGATGAGGGTGTATTGTGTACCCACTCAAGCTGTTACCCCATTAATCTGTCTTCTTCCCCTGAGTCCTCGTCATCTTCAGCCCCTTGACCCTGTGCAGTAGGTTGTGGAAGAGGGGACAGTTCACTCACCATGTGCTGCTGGTCTGATATTTTCTGCTGCTTGCTGGGTTTGTCCAGCATTTGCCTCCAACAAAATAGCCGGGATGTCCATGATGTTTTACTCCTTCTTGGCTGCTCTCTGACCTTTTGCTCTACCTGTAGCTGCACTCCTTCTTCTGCTCACATGTGACCCATAGCCATTGCTGTGTAATGTTCATGCCTGACTGGGTTCCTGAATCTCAGCCGACGTGATCATATGCCTGGATGGGTTCCTCTGCCTTGTCGGACAACTGCCTGCAGTATTTTCCTTGTTAATTTGCAGGCATGTCTGCTGCTTCAATTCAAGTAATTGGGCTTTTTCTGATCAGCAATGGCAATGGCTGCTGCTGCAATCACTCTCCACTCGATAGCGCCTCTTCTCTTCCTGTCCCTGCAAGATCTTAACCTCCCCCCACTTGTTTTTCCTAGTAAATTTCTCGCTGACCTTCTTAGGCCCAAGGTGTGAAAGGGGGACGTGCATCTCTGCACGTCGCCCCCACCTTCCTGCTGTGTCAATCCTCCTTATCTGGCTCCAGTGCTAGTGTGACCCCTCCACCCCCTTACATTGCTTATCATCTGGAGTTGAATCCTTGACTGTCTCTGATATTTGGGCTGGCTGTAGGGTCACACACACACCACATACCAAACACAGCCGTTTTTTGTTTTTTTTACACCTGAAACAGTATGAATATATAATCTTGAAACCATTTAAGATGGAGACCACTGGCTCTAAGCTTTTAAACTCTTTTGACATTCCACAATTTGTTGTGGATTCAATGACACAAGTCTCTCAATAGGAATACATTTTTTTGTTATACATTCACATTAGTGACAATTTGGTATACTTCCCAACTTTCCCCCTTTAGGTGGAACAGTCTCAGTTTGAGGGGATAGTCCCTATATGAGCATATTTGGGGGGTATAGATAGTGATGCCCCTTCAGTGCTGTCGGTAAAACCGGCCAGTGCCTGCAACTTTGAATTGGTGTTTTTAGGGAAGGGATTTGGGGAAGGCCCAGCACATCTGATGTGCTAGGCACACCCCCTATTTGATGTGACCATAACACTGTGCCATGTGATGCATACTGAATGTTCCAAATCTTTAATCCAAAATTTTGGGAAATATGAGTTGGTGAAGAGTATGGGAAGATGATGTTGCCCAAATCCACCACTGGTAGACCAAATGCCTCCACTTGTAACTAATGGTAGAGGCCCTCAAAAAAGTATACGCTGATATGTAAATCAAAGGTTAAGGTTGAAAATAATACTCAGACCCAGACCAGTGGTGTAGTGCTCATTATGAACAGTTTTCCATTTTCAGCAGAGTGCCACACATTTTTATGATCTTAGTTTTGTTGCTGATTTATATACTGGATGTATAATTATTGTGAGTGACTAGTGGAAACAGTCTACAGTAATTCTATATATAGGATATTGGGGACCCAACTGACACTAGGCATGATGTGACATGTCATGTATATATGTCTGGGAAAAAGTGTCCATGAAATTGCCAATATTTTTTAGGCATTGACCAACTGCACAGCACAATTTCTTATTCTGTACATATTTATATATCTTATCTTATTCTCTGAATTCTATATGGTAATATTTATTAAAATGTATTATTCAAAAAAATCACCCTTAGCAGAGTTCTTTCCACTAAAGCCACAGGGAGTCGCTCCATGCAGCCATTTTTCCCATGACTCCATGGTTCATATCACAGCCATGGTCAAACACCTGGGCATAATAATGCTGCAGGGGAGAGGGGGTATGAGCTGGAGGCTCTGACTGGTGATTGGTTCTCCGGCTCACAGTCCCCTACGCACCCATTTTGAAGTGGTGAACTTAGAAGGTTTGGTGAATTTGTTTTAAAATGTTAAGAAAAACTCCAATAAACCCAAAATATTATCTCTAACAGTGAACATGTCATGGTGGGGACTGTAGTGCACAGTCCATTTATGTAGAACTACATGTGGCATGTTCAAATTCACCTGGTCAGCAGAAAAGTATCCCTGTAAATGATTTTAAAACATTGTCAAATATATTTATACCAACAGTGTAAAATTATAAATATTATTTTGAGCAAACTGTCCTCTTCTTGAGACTTGAGAAAACTATTACACAATGCTATAGTTAAATATAAATATCATTGTATATTATTGGAATAGTCATTTTCCATAAAATACTCAGTGTTAATACCTTTTATCATTACACTTATACCTTTGAGTTAAACTTCATAACATAACTAAAAATAACCACACGGACACCAGATATAATTTTTGGTAAAAATGTTGCAGTTTATTTAGTAGGAGATGTTATTTAAGATGGCGACGAGAGTGAAGCAGTCAGCTAACAACCAATCTTTAAACCAATACAGCGTAAGGTGAATCTCAATACCACTGTCCCAAGACTTTAGGAATCCCAAGTCTTTACCATTGGCCGATATTAAACTTGGTGTCATCGCAACGGCCCCCTTCTGGACTCACATCCGCGCCTGCCCAAAGGCACGACAAGGGACCCTCCACCCAAGAGTCGGGTTACTACAAAAGGAGCAGTGAAGTGCGGCCAATTCAACAGTAGCACCTTCGATTAGTCACTGACTGCATTGCTCTCCTGCCTACTGCGCCTTGTCTTGAGACAAGAAAATTAAATCGTAACATAACAAAACCTATGCAGGGCGGGAGGGAGGTATCTGAAAATCCAGGAACCAAGAGAGCCAGACCCTCTATGCCAGGTTAATTTATAACCTCCTGCAAAACCACTCCCCACAAAGTGATTGGCTGGCTGCTGATAAATGTTTAACCCCTAATAGTCAGTGCTGATGAAGTATAACACAATATTGCCCTCAGCTTATGGCTTTACTTAAATTTGGCTGTATACTGTATACTTAGGGATTTGCTTTTGTCTGGTTGCCAGCTCTGTACATCTGTAACTATGGTATAATTTTATTTATACCTGATTTTTTTCTTTTTTTAATAATATTTTCCTATATGCTGTTTATTCTACTTGCAGTCTATCTTGATTTTACTTTCAAGTCTGCCTTGATATCTGTGCAACGTGTTATGCTGCTGTTATTCTATTTGATGCTTACTGTTTCTTTCTTTACTCTGTGTGTTCAAAAACATAGATCTTTTTGTCTGTCATTAGTCTATAAATCAGCAGTCACCCCAGAGTTGTATGTAAGGTGTTATTTTACTCTACAGTCTTCCCTTCACCTTATTCTTAAGATCTCTTGTGAGAATTTAAATGTCACATGAATGAACTATACTTAAGGACGGTAATGTGGCAAAACTGGGAAATCCAATAGAAACAATTGCCTATAGGATAATCCGTAGCTAATAATAGCGGGTGCTTCCTGGATTAGTTCCTTCAGCTGTGAATGAAAGGGGAACAACAATACAATAGATTACCCTCTAGCACAAAACGGGTTAAGAATCCTCTCTGATCCTGTGACGCATTTGCTACTGCATCATCTTTTGTTTTTACCACTACTTAATCACATTAAGTTCAGTGGATTTTTCCTCCCTCCTACTTTGGCCAATAAGAGAACAGCAAGTATGTATGGTGTGCTTACCAAAGTGTTGCAATCCGATTGATACACTGGCCTTATATAGTATAGCAATACAGAACACCTTTAATAATGTTTTACACATTAAAAACATTAGTACGCACCGCCATATTTAAAGATTGAATGCAATCCAAGAGAGTTTATGTGAGACCATTTTTTAAATTGCACACAGGTATTTTTTGTGTGTGTGTGTGGCACCTACGGTAAATGACAGACCCACACAGAGTTATTACCTGATCACGATCGGTCCATCTATCATTTGTACTCACTACTCAGCTTAGCTCCCCACACATCAATTTGGTCTAGGTGAGAAACCACAAGAATTATTTAAGTGAAATACAGAGTGGAAGGAAAGCGGTGTCCAAAGAGATGGACAGAAACAGAGATCCTGACCTCTACTACTATTGCCAAGACCGAATATTTGGTCTCGGCCCGGGAACGGTGCTACAGATATTCGATATAGGGAAGTATCCTGTTCACTGATTTGCTGGTGAGTGCCCCACCAAGAGAAAGACAAAACCGAACAATGATACTTACTGGGTAGTCACTGTCTCCTCTTGATGGTTGTCTGCAACTCTCAGGATTGGGCCGAAATGTGCCCCAGACCTTGTGCCCCAAAAATGTAATAGGATAGAATGCAGGTGTGGGCCTGAGAGATAGTTGCCCAAAGGCTTTACCTTTCTCTGGCAGCTTTTATCGGCAACAGGAGGGAACCGTGAAAGTTCAGTGTCTTCTCGCTGCTGCTTCTCCTGTTGATGACTTCTAGCTATCTTCTATGTTGATCTCAACATTCCCTGGCTCTCTGCTCCCTGTCGCCATTTTCAATTCTTCTGGCTTGCCCCCATCCTCTCTCTTGAACTCAGCACTGCTGCAACTCCGCAACTCTTCTGTCTTGATCTCCCCAACTCTTCTCTGGGGCTCATCGCAGGTGACTCTTCGATGACAGATTGCATATGCCCCAAAACGATGATGCAGCAAGTGCTGATTAGCTCACTGTCCTGTCCCCTGATTGGTTGATAGTGAATCTATAGGAATTTGCTGTCACCAACGCCGGGGAGCACGGAAGAAAGAAAGAACTTACTGACATCTCAACGTTGATAAACCGGTAAGTAGAATCTTCTTTTCCTCTTCTCTTAGTTGTCTCCAACGCAATCCTCCAGGTGGCTCCTTTCGACCCTCTTATTGGGCGATGTTCTAGGGGACCACACTGTCACATATGCACTCATGTATGCTGTATAGCAGATGTAGGCAACCTGTGGCTCTCTGGCTAGTGTGGAAGTAAAAGATCCAATGCAAAAATGCTTAAAATATATATATTTTTAGAATCTCCCATGTGTCTCCAACCAGTGAAAACATTTTTTGGTGATTTACTAAACTGATATTTTAAAGATTCTCCTGTTCTATGCGTACCACTGAACTTAAATGATTTCAATCTTTTGCTGGTTGCTGGCAGCTATTTACTTATTTTTGGTCGGGGGGAGGGGTTGAAAACTGATGATTGACCTTTATAGATTAAGTCAGTGGATCCCAAACTTTTTCAGTTCAAGGCACCCTTAGGGTCTCACTAATTTTATCATGGCACTCCTAAGCCAAAATAATTACCAAGTAGTCCCACTAGGCCTGGCCGAGGCACCCCTGTGAGATCGTCGAGGCACCCCAGGGAGCCTAGGCACACAGTTTGGGAACCACTGGATTAAGTTATTCATTTTAAATCACTGAAAAATAGCAATTTTAGGGGCATATTTATAAATTAGTGAAAAGCCCTATGTCCAGCAAGAAAAAGAGTTTTCACCGGAGATAAGGCTTCTCCCTATCTATCAAGCCCTTTCTGTTGGTTAAAACTTTTCCCTCTTGGGGACTTCAAGTTAAACAATTGTCCTCCTATAGCTGTCGCCATCTCAAGATGGTAATCACAAGAGATAATAGGGAAAAAATAATGTTTTATTTAAATAAAGCCCTTTTTCATATTTTTTAATTTTTTATTCTATTAAAGTATTCAATAATATTTTTTATTTTTTCTCTAAATTTGTAGTGGAACTGGATGCCCAAGCCGGGTCACAGATGCGCACATCCCATTAATACTGGTGCGGCGAACCATTAATGTTAACTCTTACAGCTGCCGGCCAGAATGGTCGAGGAAACTGAGCAGATTTTATTGATACATTAAAGTGATAGGAGGTTTTCTATAACTGTGATGAGCTACTGCTTATCATTGATAAATAGGCCCATATGCCACCTTTAGTATATCTCTATTATGGGCCCATTTATTAATAGTAATAAGCAATAGGCCCAGTTTTAGGTAATTTGAGTGTAATCCAAGCTTGGGCTTCCAGTTCTACTTTCAATAAAAAACAAAAAATTGAGCAAAAACATAATACTTTAATTAAAATCTGAAAAAATGCTCTAAATAACACTGTTAACGGCAAACCTCTTCATTATGTATTATTAACATTTATTTATATAGTGCTTTCATACTCCACAGCACTTTGTTTCGTTGATAACTGTGTTTGGCCAACAATAAATATAAATGACCATCAAATAAAAAATTGTGATATATGAAAATAATGTTTGTTTTTTTTTTATATAAAACTATAACAATTATAATAGTATTTTTGTAGATATTTAAGTATGTCATTTTCATTAATATTTCTATATTTATGTCTGATTCGGAATTAGGTAAGTCGGGATTTCTCGTTGTAGGTGTTATTCAGGATCGTTGATTTATTTGATTGTGTTCATATATATTTTGATATTTCTGTAGTTATTTTCCTCTTTTCGCGATTATTAAGGTCGTAATTTGTTTTTATTAGTATTGGTATTTTTTGGTATAGGTATGTTTGACATATGTTTTTAGAATGTGTCGTGATTAAATATGTTGAAATTGTGATGCAGTAATTGTTGTAATGTCATTATTTTGGTAATGTCTTAATTTAGTTGGTCGGGTAAAGAATTGCGTCTAAAAATTAAGTATCGTTTTTTTTCCGTCTGATTTATTGTTGTCGTGTTATTCAGTGTAGGGAATGTGACTACCATTGGTTATTTCAGGGTTTAGGGGAAGTTATTAGGTCAATTGGTGGTAGGCTGTAGGCTGTTAAAAGTCTCCAGACACTTTGTGAGTCGGCATCCGGTTTCATACGGTGCTGTCGCTCATTGACCGCAGGTCACTACCCTCTTCGATATAACTTGTGTCTTGGGGTCGACTCCTTGGCCTGCCTTGTACAGGCAGAGGATGATGGTCACTCTGGGGCCAGAATTTAGTACCTGCCAATCGTAAAGGATTTGTCCTGGGACCAGTGGTTAGTGCCGGATGGCCATACACTGTTTAGTGAATCATATCGGTTGTGCCTCCTCACTATTTGCCTTTTCCTCCACCAATTCAAAGCCTATTAATTAGCAAAGCAAAATCTAAATTTAATAAACTGTGACCTATTAATTAGTAAAGTAACAGTTGTGTTGTTATTTTTAGTGTTAAGCTTTAGCGGTAAGTTTAATATAGGATGATAGTAACAGAAGTAAGACATCTTCAATCTGTAGTTTAAAGAAGAATAAGTAACAACAAATAGGCAATGGGGGCCCTGCTTTCAAGCTCACAGTTTATAGGACTATAGGAGTTTAACACATGAGGCTAAGTGCCACATATTGCCAGATTGCAATGGGTAAAAATGCCTAGTGGGGCTATATGATCCTGTTACATCATTATGTTGGTTCACGGGTCAGCAGATTGCTTAGAAAGAAAGAAAACAAATGCATACTTGCCGACTATTGCTGTCTCCCCCCAGGATCTCCCCGAGGAGAGGTTAGCTGGCAAGTATGTTGGTCCACCATAGTCCTGCCCCTGATCTGCGGCATTGCGTGGTCAGGGCAGGATTTCACTACATTAATTGCATCATTAAGCCACACCTTCCCAGGTACACAGGGGTGGTTATTATGCAGAGTATTTTAGAAAGGTTAAGAAGATTATTTAAATTATGTACTGTGTTTGCCCATCTTCCCTTTCACAATACCTTTAATAACTTAAACTAACTTATCTAAGAATAAAGACACAGAGACATTTTAAAGTGGCTAAAATAAGGTCACAGTTTATTAATTATATTTGGTGGGGGAGAAAGAGCAATGCGGGACAGCTACCAGATTGATGCCTTGAACCAAGCGTGGAAATGTCGATACCGCCATGCATCCACTTAACACAGAAACTAATCCCTAATAGCTTAGTCAGCGCTAAACCTGGCGTCAGAGTGACTGTGCCCCCTCTAAACTCACAATGTCCTCTCTCACTGTGCCGGACAAGGGACCATCCTCACTGAAGGCCCCATAGTTACCGTTGCCTCAAAGGGGACAGTGACCTGTGGCTAATACGCGATAGCGCCACATGTATCAGCAGCTGATCACAGTGCCTTCCTACAAGGCTGGCGGCCTTAGGGGCCCGGCAGCCCAACACCATCTGAGCTGATAAAAACCCGCAGCTCACTCAAAATCCCTTCTATGAATATGCCTATGCCCTCGTCTGTCAGGTGCACAACGTCTCTTTTGTATAGATGCTTTTAATCTGCCATTATTAACGGGTAATTAATGATAAATCCTTCCAAGAACCTGGTGACTTTACGTATGGCGCTGTAAAGTTTCCTCACCATCTTTATCATGGTCCTTTGTGAAATATCTCTGTTTTTTCATGAGCAATGGGAATGCCAAGTACTGTAAAAAGAGCTTGCGCTGATATTAGCTTATTCAGGCATAGGGTGGAATTCGCTGGGCCTATTACCAAGTAATCATGTCACGGGCACTAGGAGTCTTTACCCAGGGATCACCAGGTGATAGGCTTACCAGAGCAGTATAGATGGTAATATGGTACTCTGGTAGCAGGGTGATCACGGAACAGGAAATAGCAGATGATAGAGATGCTCAGGAAAGTCTATGACTAGCAGCACTGGTAATATGGATGTAGTAATACACGAGGAACTGTATGGACAAAGGACACGTGAGGGTAGTCAGTGGTCTGCGGTAGCAAGTTGTACCACTGCTATAGTGAGGAGGAATGTCCAACAGAAACGAGGAGGTGATGAGAGTCAGCGGTCTGCAGATAGCAAGTTGTACCGCTGTCTGAGTGAAGGAATTGAATCCAAGTGGAGATATCCGGGGAGTCAGTGGTCTGCGTTAGCAAGTTGTACCACTGCTATGTGAGAGGATACTGGAACAGGTGACACAGGAAACAGGGATCAGTGGTCTGCCTCTAGCAAGTTGTACCACTGAATATATATGTGAGGAGGAGCACGGGGAGAGACTGCAATACAGAGGATACACGGGCACCTTAAACTTGATCCACAATAACATGCACAATATAGTAATGACTGAACAGCACTGCAACAATAGAAAGTCACTGAAACTATCCGGGCAAAAGATAACACAGTCAATGATGGTAATAGTCTCAGCGGATAGTAAACTCCAGAGGAGAACAAACTCAGTCCAGCAAGATATGCAATACACCAGCACAGTCAATGAGAAGTATGCATACCGTGATTCAGGAGCAGGCTGTCAGACAGGAGTGCAGAGATACCTGAACGGCTGGAGGCCGGCAGGATGCGAAGTCCCTGAAGGGTGAAGCGGTAATCAAGTAGGTGCAGCGCACAGGTAGGTAGACCAGCAGGGGAACAAATCCTCAGGAAGCAGTAGAATGTAGAACTGGACTCCTGGAGGACCCTGAAGAGTAGCGATGGTCTAGACGAGATGAAAGCAGTGAGGCGCAGATCCGATGCAGACTGGCGAGTAGAGACCAGCAGGAACACTGAGAAGCACGGAGAGCGGATCAGCTGTTGTAGACACGAGTAGAACTGAGGAGTAGCAGTCAGCAGGACTCTGCAGGTACACGGAGGTAGCGGATAGCAACCAGCAGGTGCAGCCACGATGAAACACGGGAGAGCAGAGCTGAGCTGGAACTGTTGAGCACGGAGAGCAGCGGATAGGAATCAGTTGTAGCAGTCTCGAGGAAACACGGGAGAGATGAGATGAGCTGAAGACTGAAGCGCACGGAGGCAGCAGATAGGAATCAGCTAACAGTCACGATGAAACACAGGAGGTTGAAGTGGTCTGGAAACCACAGGAGTAGAAGTAGTCTGGAAACCACAGGAATCAGCAGCGCTGAATACACGAGGAAACACAGGAACACCTTCAGAGGCTCATGGGGAATGAGACTCCAAGATCAGGCAACGTGGTATTGACCACAGGTGCTTAATATAGGGAGTGTTGCCTGATCTGCCAATTAAGTTAAAGGGACAGGTACTGAAGGGTTTGAAAGGGCTGCGCATGCGCAGACCCTCAGGATGGAGGACGGCCACGGTTCCTAAATATACGGGAAGAAGCACTCCCAATCCGGTGAGTGACAGTACCCCCCCTTTTAAAGGTGGGCACAGAACGCCTGGAACCGGGCTTGTCCGGATTTTTGGAATAAAACTTCTTAAGAAGAGCTGGGGCGTTGAGATCTTCAGCTTTGATCCATGAACACTCCTCAGGACCAAAGCCCTTCCAATGAACGAGGAAACGGAGAACTCCTCGCGAAATTTTTGCGTCCAATACCTGAGTAATCTCGAAATCTTCCTCCTGATGAACTTGAACTGGCTGAGGTGCTGAAGGAGGAGTCGAGAAACGGTTGATGATGAGAGGTTTGAGCAAGGACACATGGAAGGCATTGGAAATACGAAGATTCTTAGGAAGTAGAAGTTTGACACAAACTGGATTTATTACTTGAATGATCCTATATGGACCAATAAAACGAGGAGCGAATTTCATAGATGGGACCTTCAAACGAATATTTTTGGTAGATAACCAGACACGATCTCCAATTTTTAGTGGTGGAATAGCCCGCCTCTTCTTATCTGCGAAAGACTTATATTTGGCAGATGTCTTCTTTAAACAGGTTTTGACCTGAGACCAGATATTTTTGAAGGTCTGACAAACAGTCTCTACAGCAGGAACTTGGGTGGGAGGGAGGGCAGGAAATTCCGGAAAAGACGGATGGTGACCGTAAACCACAAAGAATGGAGTTTTGGACGATGACTCATGGTACATGTTGTTATGGGCGAATTCAGCCCAAGGAAGCAAGTCTACCCAGTTGTCTTGATTGGCTGATGAGAACATCCTTATAAAGGTCTCGAGATCTTGATTGACCCGTTCAGTTTGTCCGTTTGATTGCGGATGGTAAGAAGATGAGAGTGCTAATCGTATGCCCAAGGTTTTACAAAGAGCCCGCCAGAATCTGGAAACGAATTGTACTCCTCTATCTGACACAATCTCAGACGGACATCCATGGATACGAAAGATTTCTTTAACGAAATGTTCAGCCAGAGTAGACGAGGAAGGCAAACCAGACAAAGGGACAAAATGAGCCATCTTCGAAAATCTGTCTACCACTACCCAAATAGTATTACAATTTTTACTAGATGGCAGATCAGTAACAAAGTCCATACTAATATGGGTCCAGGGCTTGGACGGAATGGGTAGTGGTTGCAGCAACCCCGCTGGAGTTCTGCGGGAGGATTTAAACTGAGAACACAATTCACAGGAAGCAACAAACTCTTTGACGTCTCTCCTCATCGAGGGCCACCAGTAACTTCGAGAGAGAATCTCAAAGGTCTTGCGTTCACCAGCATGTCCAGAAAAACGAGAAGAATGGAACCACGAAAGGATTTTCCTCCTCAGAGTAGGAGGCACGAGGGTCTTCCCAAATGGTAGCACTTTGGTGGAAGAAGCAGCCAGCGAGATACATTTGGGGTCTAGTATAGAATGGTTGGAAACCTCTTCAACGTCAGAGGACGTCACAAAAGCTCGAGATAGAGCGTCAGCTTTCTTGTTCTTGGCAGCTGGTTTGAAGGTTATGATTAATTCGAAACGGGAAAAGAAAAGAGACCATCTTGCTTGACGAGGATTCAAGCATTGGGCAGACTGTAGGTATGACAGGTTCTTATGATCCGTGAAAATCGTCACCGGGTGACGAGCTCCTTCCAATAAGTATCTCCACTCCTCTAATGCAACTTTGATAGCCAGCAACTCCTTGTCCCCGATCGTGTAATTTTTCTCTGCAGGCAGGAGACCCTGAGAGTAAAAGGCACAAGGATGGAATTTTTGTTGCTCCGAGCGTTGGGAGAGAATGGCTCCTAAGCCCACATTAGAGGCATCTACTTCTAGGAAGAAGGGGAGTGTCACATCAGGCTGTCGAAGAATGGGAGCAGAGGAGAAGGACTCTTTAAGAATTTGAAAGGCTTGGAGGGCCTCGGATGACCATTGCTTAGTATTGGCCCCTTTACGAGTCAGGGCCACAATAGGAGATGCAATGGACGAGAAGTCTTGAATGAAGCGTCTATAGTAATTGGCGAAACCTAAAAAACGCTGGATAGCACGAAGAGTAGTTGGCTGGGGCCAATGTAATACAGCATTCACCTTGTCTGGATCCATCTTCAGGCCAACTCCGGAAACAATATACCCCAAAAATGGAATCTGGGGCAACTCGAATGAACATTTTTCTAGTTTACAGAATAATGAATTTTTCCGGAGTCTGGAAAGGACCTCTGCCACATGTTGGTGATGAGAAGGCAGGTCCTGTGAGAAGATCAATATGTCGTCCAGGTAGACAACGACACATACATATAATAAGTCCCGAAAGATCTCATTAACGAAGCCTTGGAAAACAGCGGGGGCATTGCACAACCCGAAAGGCATTACTAGATATTCATAATGCCCATCTCTGGTGTTGAACGCTGTCTTCCATTCGTCACCGGGACGGATTCTAATTAAATTATAGGCACCACGAAGATCCAACTTGGTAAAGATCCGAGCTCCCTTGATGCGATCAAATAACTCAGTAATCAACGGAATGGGATACCGATTCTTAATAGTAATGGCATTGAGTCCACGAAAATCTATGCAGGGGCGTAGTGATCCATCCTTCTTTTTTACGAAGAAGAATCCGGCTCCAGCGGGAGAGGTGGAAGGTCGAATAAACCCTCGCTGGAGATTCTCCTGGATGTACTCAGATGTGGCTTGAGTTTCAGGTAACAAAAGTGGATAGACCCGACCCCTAGGAGGAGTCTTGCCAGGTAGAAGGTCGATCGGACAATCCCAAGAACGATGAGGAGGAAGACGTTCAGACTGAGCTTTATCAAAAACATCGGCAAATGAAGCATACTGAGGAGGGAGTCCCGGTGAGGAAGATGAGATGGAAGATTGCTGTACTTTAAGAGGAATGACTTGAGAAAGACAACGATGATGACATTCAGCTCCCCAAGACGTAACTTGAGGAGTGCGCCAGTCAATCTGGGGAGAATGACATTGAAGCCATGGAAGGCCTAAGACAATCGGACTTGTCGTAACTGGAAGAATTAAAAACGAAATTTCTTCATGGTGTAGCACACCAATCTGAAGTGTTACTGGAGACGTACTCTGAGTGATGAGACCATTGATGAGACGTGATCCATCTATAGCAGTCACAGTAATCGGTGTTTTCAAAGTAATCACTGGTAGGGACCATTGATTCACTAGGGATTTAGAAATGAAATTTCCTGCTGCTCCAGAATCAATCAGTGCCTGAGACTCAAAGGATTTGGTAGCAAAGGAAATCGTAACATCGAAAGCGCAGACTTTTAATTTCATAGAAGATGGAGAGGACTCCAGGGACCCTAACTTCACCTCTCCAGAACTAGTTAGGGCCTGGCATTTCCCGATTTCTTAGGGCAAGAACTGAGCATATGTGTGGAATCAGCACAATAGATACAAAGTCTATTCTTTACTCTTCGTCTCTTCTCTTCTAAAGATAATTTGGAACGTCCTATCTCCATGGGAATCACGGAAGGTGAAGCTGGATGAAACTGAGGGGTTGAGCGAAGAGGTGCTTTAACTGAAGTTGTTTTCTCAGATTCTCTTTCACGAAACCTCATGTCTACACGATGGCAAAGAGAGATCAAATCTTCTAGTGACGAAGGAAGCTCTTGGGTAGTCAGTGCATCTTTAAATTTATCGGAGAGCCCCTGCCAGAAGGCGGCAATTAATGCTTCAGTGTTCCACTGAAGTTCAGAGGCTAATATCCTAAATTGAATGACGTACTGGCCTACTGTATGAGAACCTTGACGTAAACGAAGAATGCTGGAAGCAGCGGAGGTCACACGACCTGGTTCATCGAACACACTTCGGAACATAGAAATGAATTTGGCACTATCTTGTAATACAGGATCGTTTCTCTCCCACAGAGGGGAGGCCCCAGCCAGAGCTTGTCCAGAAAACAATGAGATAAGATAGGCCACTCTGGAACGGTGGGTAGAAAAATTTTGAGGTTGGAGCTCAAAATGAACTGAGCATTGGTTAAGAAAACCCCTACAAGTTTTGGGGTCTCCATCGTACTTTGACGGAGTAGACAGGTGAAGCGTGGGAGCTGTAGACACCTGGGATGGCACTGGGGAAACGGAGGAAAGCACAGGAGCTTCAACATTAGCTGTAACAGGCTGTCCAGATGGTCCTTGGGAGGCTAACGACTGGTAGCATTGAAGTAACAGCTGTTGGCGAGCATCCTGTTGCTCCACATGGGTGACCAGATGCTGCAGCATCTCTTTGGCTGTAGGTTCCGTATCTGGGTCTGTCATGGCCTGATCTTACTGTCACGGGCACTAGGAGTCTTTACCCAGGGATCACCAGGTGATAGGCTTACCAGAGCAGTATAGATGGTAATATGGTACTCTGGTAGCAGGGTGATCACGGAACAGGAAATAGCAGATGATAGAGATGCTCAGGAAAGTCTATGACTAGCAGCACTGGTAATATGGATGTAGTAATACACGAGGAACTGTATGGACAAAGGACACGTGAGGGTAGTCAGTGGTCTGCGGTAGCAAGTTGTACCACTGCTATAGTGAGGAGGAATGTCCAACAGAAACAAGGAGGTGATAAGAGTCAGCGGTCTGCGGATAGCAAGTTGTACCGCTGTCTGAGTGAAGGAATGGAATCCAAGTGGAGATATCCGGGGAGTCAGTGGTCTGCGTTAGCAAGTTGTACCACTGCTATGTGAGAGGATACTGGAACAGGTGACACAGGAAACAGGGATCAGTGGTCTGCCTCTAGCAAGTTGTACCACTGAATATATATGTGAGGAGGAGCACGGGGAGAGACTGCAATACAGAGGATACACGGGCACCTTAAACTTGATCCACAATAACATGCACAATATAGTAATGACTGAACAGCACTGCAACAATAGAAAGTCACTGAAACTATCCGGGCAAAAGATAACACAGTCAATGATGGTAATAGTCTCAGCGGATAGTAAACTCCAGAGGAGAACAAACTCAGTCCAGCAAGATATGCAATACACCAGCACAGTCAATGAGAAGTATGCATACCGTGATTCAGGAGCAGGCTGTCAGACAGGAGTGCAGAGATACCTGAACGGCTGGAGGCCGGCAGGATGCGAAGTCCCTGAAGGGTGAAGCGGTAATCAAGTAGGTGCAGCGCACAGGTAGGTAGACCAGCAGGGGAACAAATCCTCAGGAAGCAGTAGAATGTAGAACTGGACTCCTGGAGGACCCTGAAGAGTAGCGATGGTCTAGACGAGATGAAAGCAGTGAGGCGCAGATCCGATGCAGACTGGCGAGTAGAGACCAGCAGGAACACTGAGAAGCACGGAGAGCGGATCAGCTGTTGTAGACACGAGTAGAACTGAGGAGTAGCAGTCAGCAGGACTCTGCAGGTACACGGAGGTAGCGGATAGCAACCAGCAGGTGCAGCCACGATGAAACACGGGAGAGCAGAGCTGAGCTGGAACTGTTGAGCACGGAGAGCAGCGGATAGGAATCAGTTGTAGCAGTCTCGAGGAAACACGGGAGAGATGAGATGAGCTGAAGACTGAAGCGCACGGAGGCAGCAGATAGGAATCAGCTAACAGTCACGATGAAACACAGGCGAGTTGAAGTGGTTGGAAGACTGTAGTGCACGGAGGCAGCGGATAGGAATCAGCTAACAGTCACGATGATACACAGCAGAGTTGAGGTGGTTGGAAGACTGTAGTGCACGGAGGCAGCGGATAGGAATCAGCTAACAGTCACGATGATACACAGGAGGGTTGAAGTGGTTTGAAGACTGTAGTGCACGGAGGCAGCGGATAGGAATCAGCTAACAGTCACGATGAAACACAGGAGGTTGAAGTGGTCTGGAAACCACAGGAGTAGAAGTGGTCTGGGAACCACAGGAATCAGCAGCGCTGAATACACGAGGAAACACAGGAACACCTTCAGAGGCTCATGGGGAATGAGACTCCAAGATCAGGCAACGTGGTATTGACCACAGGTGCTTAATATAGGGAGTGTTGCCTGATCTGCCAATTAAGTTAAAGGGACAGGTACTGAAGGTTTTGAAAGGGCTGCGCATGCGCAGACCCTCAGGATGGAGGACGGCCACGGTTCCTAAATATACGGGAAGAAGCACTCACAATCCGGTGAGTGACAAATCATCAAGGTAGTGAGCTATTAGTCTAAGTTTTCCCTCTGTTTTCTCGGGGATCACACTTATTGGAGACAAAACTAAGTTGGGAAGAGGTTGGTGGGAGAAAAGACCTAACATGGGACCCAACCTAAATTCTTTTGAGATTTTTTTCTCAAGGATTTCTAGAAATATAAGTGCTGATTTTAGATTGCAAGGTATTGAGGGCTTTAAGGGTCCTTGAACTGGGATATTAAAGCCTAAGTGAAAGCAATTTTTTAGTAGGGTTGCTGCAATCTAAATATTAAGCCATCTATCCAGTTTTCTTAGGTTAATGGGTGACTGAGCCTTGACAAGAAGCTGCTGATGGAGCCCCACGTCCTCTACCTGTGTTTGAGCTGTATCTCATAAATGCCCACTTTTAAGAGCTTAATGACACGATTAAGCCCTGCCCCCTCCATTCACTGCCGACAATTTCGCCAAATTTCGGGAGTTTTGCCTACTCTTGCGGGAGTCCGTGAGGACTCCCCAAAATTCCGCAGCCTCCTGGGAATTCCAGGAGAGTAGGCAGGTATGCTGTATCTAATGCATTCGGAGGCAGAGTGGGGATCTTTACAGGTTGCACAACACATGTTTGTATTTACAGGTTGGACGTCTTAGGTATTGTCCTGAGTTATAGGCACATCATTTTCCTTTGGGGAGGAGGGGTGTTTGTGCCCTCCAAATCCCGGGAAACATCTTAGTGTTGGTTAATGCCGAGACCTGACTACTGGGACGAATCAAGTTCATCCATGTATCTATATCTTTAAAGCCAAGCAGAGGTTGGCTCATTTGCTCATTTTCCTTCTAAAGAGCTCATCGTATGCCCGCCAAATAGTTGGTCCATCCTTTACAAACATGTCACCAATCAGGTGTATGTAGCTCTATACTTCAGTACGTTCATCTGGTCTAGATTCTATATATATGGCTGCAAATACGCAGTACATATTGACCCACCAGGGGAACAAATGGTAAGTTTACTCTCCTATACCATTTTTGTCACAAGCTGCTGCAAAGCTTTTTCTGTCCATCTCTATAAGGGTAAACATATCCACAAATATGCTTTTTTTTATTTTATATCTAACACTGGGCCTAATGCTGCACATTGATGCTGCATTCTCAACTCAATCCATGTCCCCTGCGCCCAATCATATGTTAGGGGCCTGCTCGGGTTGTTTGGCTGTTTCAGTTGGGAAGGAAGAATTTTAATGAGTTGCATGGCATTTGGTCAGTATCGGAGGAGTCATCACTAGTCGTAGATATAAGGGGGCTAGTGTTGTATGACTTCTGTGTAGTATAAAAACTGTTCTCACCAGTGGCCAGGGGTCCAGTCGTAACTGGTCCGGCTCCTGTTGCTGGATTTCGTGTAGCTTGCTGCGCGCCAACATCTCCTGGTGTTACTGTAGGAGGCGAGCTCACTTGGCCTGAAGTTGAAATGTCCACACTTCTCTGCTGGCTGAACAAGTCTTCGGATGGGATTTGGGATAGGTCCGATACTGCGATCGACTGCTGACTCTGCAAGTCTGCAATAATAGACATGTTAGTAACTAGTGGTCCAACATTAGGTTTGACTGGTTGTGGCGCAGTGGCTTGCCTCGAGACAGTTTAGGTATATGTGGATGTCTCTATACACCTGGGGGTAAATGTATCAAGCTGAGAGTTTTCAGATCAGATTCTAGCTATCAATAATTTAGTACATTCTACAAAATGAAAGCTAGAATCTGATTGGTTGCTATAGGCAACATCTCCACTTTTTAAACCCACTGGAAAAACTCTCAGCTTGATACATTTACCCCCTGGTGTGTGGTGGGATGGCAGGGTATGGCACGTATCTGTCTGTGCGAGAGTCCCTATGTCAGAAGAGGGTGGGGGGGATGAAAGATTGAGAGTGAAATGCTGTACTGTTAGAAGCGGGTAGGTCACGAAAATCAGCGGGTGTAAAAGGCCATTGGGAAGGGTTATCTGCACTGGTATTGTGATAATCAATTATGTATTCTGCTTTAGGGTCGTATAGGGGCCTATTATTTTTTGAAGTGGCAGTGTATTGAGATGGCTGTGAGAGCCGGATCCTATCCTTGCCCGAAATTGCGTTACCAAAAAATTGAGAAAAAAGAGGGGGGATCATCATCATCAACATTTATTTATATAGCGCCAGCAAATTCTGTGGCGCTTTACAATTGGGAACAAACATTGATAAAACAATACTGGGTAATACATACAGACAGAGAGATAAGAGAAGCCTGCTCGCAAGCTTACAATCTATAGGACAATGGGAGTTAGAAACACAAGAGCATGTGCTACATCATCTTGCACAATGGACCAGCTAGAATGCAAAGGTAAAAGTATTGAGTGGGCTGTGTGTGTTGCAATGTTGGTCAGAGGGTTGTTGTCTTGCGTTAGCTGTGTAGAGGATGGTAATAGGGTAATCTAGGGAAATTAAGATGGTGGTTGAGGAATATCATAACCTTGTCTGAAGAGGTAGGTTTTCAGTGAATGCTTGAAGGTTTGAAGACTAGAGGAAAGTCTTACTGTGCGAGGGAGAGAATTCCACAAAGTGGGTGCAGCCCGGAAAAAATCCTGTAACCGAGAATGGGAGGATGTGATGAGAGTGGAGGAGAGACGTAGATCTTGCGCAGAACGGAGGTGTCAAGTGGGGAGATATTTCGAGACCAGTGAGGAAATGTATGTCGGTGCAATTTTGTTAATGGCCTTGTATGTTAGTAGAAGAATTTTATGTTGGCAGAAAGACAGTCAGTAACGCAAGACATCACAGATGGTGAAAGATCAGGAGAGGATAGATAAATTTGTGTATCATCCGCATAGAGATGATACTGAAATCCAAAGGAGCTTATTAGTTTTCCAAGAGAATTGGTGTAGATAGAGAATAGCAGAGGACCTAGGACTGAGCCTTGTGGTACTCTAACTGATAAAGGAAGCGGAGCAGAGGTGGATCCAGAGAAATTAACACTGAAAGAGCGATTAGATAGGTAGGATGAGAACCAGGATAGGAGAGTGCCTTCAAGACCTAGGGATTGTAGCGTTTGGGATAGGGGGCACCAACCTTTAATTGACTTTACTGGAATTCAACCTGCATTCTGAACATGTAGGCTGGCCTATGCAAAGAATGAAATATTAAAGACCAGACACTTCATACCTTGGAATGACCCGCCGGTGCACACTGCATCTCGTTCATCAGGTTGTTATTTCCATTACTAATAGAGGATATTGTTCTAATACACCTTACATTCTGAGTTTGACCCAAGGACTGCTATCTTGGACATTGATAGTACTTGTTGTTTCTATTATATATTGTGCTATATGTTTGAATTGTGATATCATTCACTACTGTTTAGGATTATAACTTTATCCCCCAAAGGTTGCAACCCCTACCCATAAAATAGCTTGTTTTTATGCCAGCAATAAAATTGCATATCTTTATATATCTTTGTTCTGCATTGATACAGTTTTCTTTTACTATAGCGCCAAGGTGACTATCCTGTTACCTATTTCTATTCGCTAAGGTTTGGGACTTCCCTTTGGCATATTTGGTCCCCTCATGCAATTTATTTGTCACACACCTCTCATCTAGGGCGTGCGGACCCCCATTTTCAAAGGGGTGGAAAATGACCTGGGAGAAAAAAAAGGACGGGTGGGGGATAAAGAGATGTGAAGGAAATGGAAATAACAAAGTTGGAAATAGGTGTAGAGGAACAAACAATAGAGATAAGGGAGCTGCTAATACAAACCCTTATCTGTCTCCTGCTAGATCTGCTCTCGGCATCTTGTAAAGAAGAAAGAGGCAACCAGAAAGTGAGAAAACCTATATAGAATCCCAGAACCCTCCCATGAGGCAGTCATTGGTCGGCCCTGGAGCTGATGTTAACCCATTCAGTGTGAGATACAGCTGCAAACACTGCCGCTACTATAGGGATTCTCTTGTCATGTTAATTTGAAAAGCTACTGAAGAAGTTTTCAGGGTATACTTGAAGGTTTGAAGGTTTGCAGGCTGGGTAAAGTTTTGGTGTGTGATGGAAGAAATTTTACCGAGTAGTAATGAGTGAGGATGAGAGACGCAGATCTTGGGCTGTGCTGGTGAATTGAGCTAGGGGATTTTTTTTAGATATGTGGAAAGTTGTGTGTTGACATATTTTATATTGAATTCTGTAAACAACAGGCAACCAAAATAGAGACTGGCAGACTGTTGCAGCAAAAAAGGAACATTTTGCATGGAAAATTAGCATGTATGTGTTATGCATGTAACAGGATTTAGATAATACCACTGGCATACCTGCTAACATTTCCAACTGAAAAATTGGGACAAATTAGGTCACACTTCCTATCTATTCAAATCACACACACGTATACCCCAAACCACATCCATTATTGAAAGGTTAGACTCCTTCTCCAGCAAGCCACATCACTTTCAGTCACCAAAAATCTTTATTTTCTTAGAAAATTGTGACTATTGGCAGGTATGCCTACAGCCATCGACTTTTATCCTTTCACTTGCATGGAGACCTTTGCAAAACAACAGGGCATCAACACTGCTGCTGGCATTTGTTTTCCACCGATCATTCAGCATGTAACATAAACAGTGATCGTATAGTGAAATTTACAATTAAGCAAGAAACAGAAAAATAGAATAACATACTTATTGTAAGGAATTACTTTGATATTTGCACCTCCGACCACTAGAGGTCTCTGTATTTGCAAACTTGCCCTTAGATTTGCCCTTATCCAAGATGGCCAGTTTGGCATCAAAGAGAAACCATCTTTGATCCTGTTTCCTGTTTTGCCCTATAAATGGCACTTCCTGGTTCAGATATGTGCTTGAGTATTCTGCCTGCTCAGCTCTTGCTACTTTCTACACTTCCTTCCATTCGAGGCTACCCTCTTGTGTACCGACCTGGCAAATGTCTGACTACCTGCTTGTGTACCGACCCGGCAACGTCTGACTATCTGCTTGTGTACCAAATCGGCAAACGTCTGATTACCCGCTTGTGTACTGACTCGGCAAACGTCTGATTACTCACTGGATATCTACTTGGCTATTGAGCTTCATAAAGTACCACCAGTATCGTTACACTTATACAACAATACAACATCAACACAGCTGCTGTCATACAGTTCAAAGGCCACCACAACCCACCTATAATACAACAGACAGTAGTTAAAACACCTCCCTAATCAAGTTATACAGGAATCATATCAGTACAAAGTATACAAAATACAAAAAGTAAAACACATGTGGTCTGCATGCGCTCATTAAAACATTCCTCAATACACAAACCATACTGTGAGGGTCATTCTACAGCACATAACAGTTATATTATATTATATATGGTCAAACAATAGACTTTAGTTTAGCATTATTTAACTTTACTAGGACAGAGAGCTTAACAAAACACCTACCTCCTCCCCAGAACTCGTATACTGAGCATCATATACAAAGAGGATGGAAAGTTTAATTACAGTTCCAGAACCAGAAGCCCAAATGGCTCTTAAATGCACGTAGGCTGACCCCCACACATGTTCCAGAGGAGCATAGTGGAGGCTTTGGGAACAGAATGGCAAAATTTCCGCCACCCACATTTTGCTAATGGGCCCTGCAATGCACCCCTGATTCCTCAGTTTGGTTTTCTGGAGTTGGCAAAGGATCACCTATATGTCCTATAACAACTATTGACTGCTTTAGATAAATAGCAAACCTATGTATTATAACAAGAAACTAACCTGCTGAATATGTTGTTACAAATCGAGCACACTTGAAGGTCCCAGAAATATTTAGTTGAGATTTAAAATAATTGACTGCTTTTCAACATTAGTAGTAAGAAAAATACTGCAATGGAACATAGTTTAGACAAAAAGGAAGCCCGAGACTAATACAGATGTATTTCTCAATGATTAAGAACTCCCCTTTGATTAAATAATGTGGGGGAAAAAACAATACACCCAAATTTGTTGCTGAATAATGAATGAAAAAAAGAGGAGAAATGCTACATAAATGTTACGTTTTGAATGTTAAGTAAACCTCAACGCCTTGGACCTGTTTACTAGAAATGTGTATTACTGGCTGCTTATTGGGAATTGTTAGTTCCACTTACTTGACTGGCCCACTAGACATGTGACAAGGGAATTCCAGAAGGTGGTGGTTGTATTAGGCAAGAAAGTAGCTGCTGTATGAGAATTAGTACTCTGTATTATGTAAACCGTAATTTACAAAGAGCCGTGATCTTGCCTTTTATCCCCCTAGCATTAGCCTACGGAAATCTGTCTCAGATGAACTTTTGACCTCTCAGCAAGCAATAAAAGTCCTTATATGGTGAAACTATACAAAAAAACAGAAAATTGTACATTTTTATTTATAAATATGTTTCTTAAGAGTCTTCTCACACTGTTTCATTATGTGTAAGCAAAGGAAACATTTTACTGTGTTTATATGGGAATATGGTATGAATATGTTTATTTATATTGTGTCAGCATAAATTTGATATTTCATGCTTTATACAGATTGGGCAAATGGTGCAATGTGGCACAGTCATATGGTCTTAGCAGTTTAATGAGTCCATTCTGACATGCCGCACTCAGATACACACTATGTTCTCGATTTAGAGCTGGTCACAAATGCATTTGTGCAATGCAATTATGTATTTCACATATAGTTTCTGCATTTGCATAGGCACGACTTGCATCAGTAATTTCAGCCACAGGTTTTTGACACCTTTGGTCCCTTGCACTTCAAGTGGTGGATAAGGGGCGTTCACATTAGCTGGAATACACTAAGGGAATCGACCCACGCTTTATCTATACCCTTTGAGATGCATTGGTATTTTGGGTTACACTTATTTTTTAAATATATGTTCAAACAGCCTAAATTATGCATCTATGTAAGTTAGGTGCAAAGTATATGATTTGTGACTGATACTTGCGCAGCATGCATCTATGCACTATATCTCATGATACATGCATCATATAATGCATCTTAATCAAAATACAGATGAGAAATCAACCCCTACAAGTGAGTTGGTTGGTGCAACATGTGCCACTTCTTCATAATATGTCTCATCATCCTGATTGTTACAAATAATCTTAACTCCTTCTGTACATTGTTTATTCACTACTTTTGATGCTAGCCTACATACATATTCCACAGCATACAACAATTTGGGTAAATGCTATAGTGCAGGCTCTGGACAACTGTGATATTATGGACCAACTGCACTTCCAGTAGTTTTAGTAGACATTGTTGTATACTAGTCTTTAAACTGCTGTTCAAGGCATGGATTCTGGTAGTGGGCCATTTTCAAAACTGTTCAGCTAAATGATTACCTCGTTCCGCATTTGGCCACAAAATTTGGCCTTTATCATCCCTAGTTCTACCTTAACTACACAGCATAATAAATTGACTGTTGTTCCAGCTCTATTTAGTGACAATAAATATAGTTAAAGGCCAATTTCCAATAATAGAGGCACTATGTAGAATGGTCTGTATCCTTGGAACTCCTCTGTGAAACAACCTCTCACTACATCTTTGCTCATCTGTAGATTCTAGTAAGATGGGCTTTATTACCTGTAGGTATTAAATCCTTATAAACAGTGATCATTAATAATTGAGTTCAGCCCTTACAGACATCAGCATAAACTTTACGTTTAGTTAATATTCATTTGAACATTTTTTCCAGGCATATGATTGCACTAGAGAGAATACAAGCTATGACAATAAACAGTCCACTTGGTTTAAAATCTTATATAAGGACCCTCCCTCCTGCCCTAAAACAACAGATAATGTTTTTTTGGTGCTAGTTTTTTTTCACTATTATTGATCTTTCTGTAAATAGATATACTTGGCTTGTGTATACTTCCCAACATTTAGAATCACAAAATCGGGACAAAGCGCTGTTCACCACACACATTGGAAGCAGCCATCTATGGGATGACCCAATAATCATGAGTATGAAGTCTATCCTCCACTCTGATTACCTCTTCCAACTCCAGAATCCAAGACTTCTCCCGTGCTGCCCCCCTTCACTGGAATTACCTCCCTTGCTCCATCCGTCTCTCTCCCACTCTTAGCTCCTTCAAACGGGCAATAAAATCCCACCTGTTCCTCAAAGCCTACCAACCTTCCACCTAACCCCTCCTCCCCTCCCTTATATGTCAACTCACTCCCTTTGTATCTGAGTTTTGTTCACCCTCCCTTAGGATGTTAGCTCATTGAGCAGGGCCCTCTTCCCTCTTGTGTCCCTACCTGCTCTTCTGCTCCGTCTTTACTGCATTAGCCTGCTTGGAGCTCCTGAAGTGTTAGTATTTTTTTTGTTTACTGTTCAGTAATGTTTTACCCTGTACTGTCTACTGTTTGTGCATTGTACGGCGCTGCAGAACTCTTGTGGCGCCTAACAAATAAAGGATAATAATAATAATAATATCATCTCACTGGGTTTCTGCGATGTCTACGGATAGCACCATGGTCTTTTCTGTGTGGAGTTTGTATATTCTCTCCGTGTTTGCGTGGGATTCCTCTGGGTGCAAAAACATACTGGTAGGTTAATTGGCTGCTGACAAAATTAACACTAGTGTGTGTGTTGGGGAAGTTACTGATATGAATGACAAATACAGAATTTGTGGCACTATATAAATTAATGGTGATGATGATAGAGAAATAATTTGTGATTATACAATTAAACAGCATCCTGTTAAAGACGTTTTGTAGTCACTATTAGCACAGCATTTTGGGGAAAAAGGAATGTAAAAACTATTAATAAATAATAAGGAAAAAAGTCTGTACTGATATTATATGGCAATGTTCCATGATTTCCCCATTTTTTTTCCGTTTTTTCTGTAAATAATGTATAGTGGCTTATTGTAACACATCCCCTCTGAAAATAATAAACAAAAAGTATTGTGTTTGAAGGAATGTTGCAATGTTATGTGCTCTGTGCCACTAATTGGATATTTAGAAAGACCATAAATTAATCAATGTATATAGTGCAAGACATGGTCTGGAATCCACTGTACACACTGAGAACTGTCAGCTGCCCATAGCACATGGCTCTATGCATAACAATCCAGCATTGTTCATAGCATGTGTGATTCAATAAGAACATCATCCAAAACCGTAAGAGGCGAGCTGTGCTCTGATCCTCATTATGGGCATGTAATGGGATTTCACAGCACCGTGGGATAGAGGATAAAAACAGAATGGCTTTGTTTTTATTAGCGTTTCTAATCCAATTACACATTATTTAAATATCCTAATACAGTCATTTTTTACTTTCTACTGAATATCACTATAACAGACATTTTTTTTTTACATTTTCTATAAAGGTTAAATTGAAGTGTGATATTGAGATGATAAGTAGAAACAATCATAGATAAAGTATATGTTGCAGACATAGTGGTCTATTTATCATGACCCTGCGGTAGTGAAGATTTCTTCTTCCAGACATATAAAATCTCCAGCTGCACAATTTATTAATAAAAGTTTTCTGGGACAGCTAAGTGATACTTAGCTCCCTGGTGATACTGGTTAACAGCGGTGAGTTGTTTTAATACTTGTCAGGCCAGTCTGGGGTCAATCTGCACATGTGCACTGGAACTGGAACTGGAAGTGCAGATTTGGGCTTCCAGTTCCAGATTAAATTAAAATCAACATCAGGAAAGTTGTTTTAAAAAACAGAATAAAGTTAACTATATTTTATAAAAATAGAAAAAAATGGTTAATTTTAATAATAAAGCATTTTTTTCTTTTTTTGGCACCCCAGCTATCACCATCCTGAGATGACAATAGTGATAAGGAGTGCAGCGCTGGTACTTAAAAAGCTTACCCAAGCTTTGCAGGAGAAGCTTTGCCGGATTCAGGGCTCTAGTCCCTTTAATAAATAGAGCCCAAAATTTTCTAGAAAAGACCAATCAGATTAAGACAGGGTTTGTTATCCTCACTTTAGTTTATATTTGATATATGTTCATACACAGGATCTCTGTTTACATTACAGTTAGAAAAAGTTACAGGCCCTTGTATGATGTCAATTTGTAATTGCAGAAATAAACCATAGTGATACACATTATTTGTGATACTGAATTATTGAAATATTTGGGGTAATCCTTTCAGTTTGTCCATTTTGTCTTTCGTGCACCTTCCAGGTTTTAAAAGAAATTTATATGCATTTCAGCACAGGAGTAAACTAGAAGAACTGTCAACATTTGCCATATGATTTGGTAGATTCTAAAGCTAATGTATAGATTCTAGTGAAAGAATAAAACCACATTTGTATGGCTACCTTAGAGATGGAAGTCAAGTTGGAAAACAAGTACATCATTTACCATACCAATATGTTGTTTTACCCAGTGAAACTTTATTATTATAAATGATACATCTTAAATAATGAAAACAAAAAATGCAACAAGAAACAAACCTCACTTTATATTAGAGATGCTCAGGTTTGGTTCCTAGGGAACCGAACACACCCGAACTTAGGCGATCCGAGTACCAAGCCGGGTTGGCTCGGTACTTTCGCGCTTTTTCGGAATCGAAAACGAGAGAAAACATCATTGTGACATCGTCGGATCTCAGATCTCGCAAGTTTTGGAATCTCTAAATACCGCCCTCCACGGCGATCTAGCGCCATTTGAGGGAGGGACACAAAAGGGGTAGCATAGAGTGTAAAGCAGTTGGGCAGGCAAACTTATAGAATTGAAAGAGGAGGATGGTAGCAGTTGTAAAGAAAGTAATCAGTGACATTCAGGAGAGCTCCATAGCTCCAGTGTTAAATCTCATTGCAGAAAAATACAAATACTAGTGCTGGCAGGGTTGGTGTAATTCTGCAGTCCAATTCTACTGTGTTATATAGGTAACACACAAAAAGGAGAGCTGCGTTGCTAATTCTCATTGTGGAATAATACTAGTCCTTGCAGGCTTTTCTTCTGAATTTGCACAAAAAAGTGAATGGTGTTATATACACACAAAGAGAAGAGCTCCATTGCTAATTGTCATTGCTGAAATACAAATACTTGGCCTTGCAGGCTTTTCTTCTGACTTTTCTCTTCTGCCACTGCTGTGTGCCAATGTGTCCTAGATGTGGTAGGAACTGCCGTGTGTTTGCTCTTTCGCTTAGCATCTAGCCAGGTTGCTGCAGTATTTGTCCGAAAGTGTATGAAAATAATAATGTGACCTGTGAGGTGGTCAAAATTGACTCCAAATGACTTGAAATTAGTATTATTGAGGTTAATAATAATGTAGGATCAAAAAAAAAGCAAAATTATGTGATTTTAGCATATTTTAGCAATTTTTCTATAAAAACAGAAAACCAAAACCAAAACACTAAGCTAATCCAGATCCAAAACCAAAACCAAAACCACTTCACAGGGGTCAGTGAACATCTCTACTTTATATTGCATTTTATTTTATATGTTCCTTCTCCCTACAGCACTTTTGTTTTTTTTTTGCTTTTTTTACATACCTCGCTGATTATAATGGGGTATAAATCATATTATAGCAATAAACTACATAAAGTTCTATTACAGTACTGAACACAGGGGCTGATTTATCAAAATACAAAAAGCCCTTTTGCTTTAAAAACCTGATGTTTTTGCCAGCAAAAGGGTTTGTTTTTGCTTTTTTTGCTTTGGACTATATACAAATAGGGTTATTATTTGTTTTAAGGTTAACCTAAAACAAATAATATGAGCGGTGCTACTGGTAGGAGGAGCACTAAGTGTCAATCTGACACCCTTGTCTGGATCCTGAAATGTTGGATGCCCTATTTGGAAAAAAAAGGGTACACGAAATTTAGAAAACTCCAACCAGCCATGCTGTTAAATCAATATAACACTCACATTTTATAATATAGCCTCCCTCCATCCCGAAATTAAAATAATAGTATTCACATTTGATAAATAGCTCTACTTCCCTCCAACTAGCCCTGCAATTAAATTAATAGCATACACATTTAATAAATAGACCTATTACACCCCAACATTAAATAGTATTCCCATTTAATAAACAAAATTATTTCCCTCCCTCCAAACAGCCCCAGCAAAAAATGAAATAGCATTTACACTTAATAAATATAACCATTTCCCACAACCATCCCAGGCATTAAATAAATAATTCATAATCAAATTTAATAAATAAACTTAATTTCCCCCACATTCAATTAATAGCTCTCAAACCACCCCATCTTAACTTCCTAGGCCCCACTATTAAAATAGCACCCATAATTAGCCCTCACACACATACCACATGCAGTGGCCCCCACACAAACACCACATGTAGTGGCCCCCTCACACACACCACATGTAGTGGCTCCCACACACACTAGACCACATGTAGTGGCCCCCACACACACACACACAACATGTAGTGCCCCCCTCACACACACAACATGTAGTGGCCCCCTCACACACACAACATGTAGTGGCCCCATCACACACAATATGTACTGACACACAATGTAACTGACACACACACTATCATCATCATCATCATCATCATCATTTATTTATATAGCGCCACTAATTCCGCAGCGCTGTACAGAGAACTCATTCACATCAGTCCCTGCCCCATTGGAGCTTACAGTCTAAATTCCCTAATGTAGACACACACTCACACACAGACACAGACAGACAGAGAGGGAGACAGACAGAGAGAGAGAGAGTCTAGGGTCAATTTTGAAAGCAGCCAATTAACCTACCAGTATGTTTTTGGAGTGTGGGAGGAAACCGGAGCACCCGGAGGAAACCCACACAAACACAGGGATAACTTACAAACTCCACACAGATAAGGCCATGGTCGGGAATCAAACTCATGACCCCAGTGCTGTGAGGCAGAAGTGCTAACCACTAGGCCACACTATACGCTGACACACACACACACACATACATCATCATCATTTATTTATATAGCGCCAGCAAATACCATAGCGCTTTACAATTGGGAACAAACATTAATAAAACAATACTGGGTAATACATACAGACAGCAAGGTAAGAGAACCCTGCTCGCAAGCTTACAATCTATGGAATACACACACACACGCTATACGCTGACATGCACACACTATACACTAACATACTACCTCCCAGCCCCCGCCGGCACTTACTTTATTCCAGCCGCACCGCAGCGCTGGATGTTCCTCTTCACACGTGAGACGGCACCTGTCAGTGGCGCACATCCCATGTGATATCGGCTAAATTACAGGTAGACTGCAGGGAGGGAGGCAGGATCCGTGGCCAATAATCTAAGGTGACTGGTCCCGGAGGAGGGGCCAGCCACATATCAATAGAGACAACAACACTGTATCGAAATAGTCTTGCTTCTGCCCCCCTGCCCCCCGGCCCAGCCTGCCCCTGCTTGCCGCTGTAAGATAGGTGTTTGCTAGCGCATGCGCAGCTGATTCTCAATGCTCCCAGCTTTAGTAGTCTCCGTCTACAGCCTCTTACGTCCCGCTTGATGGGCGAATCTCCTGTGGCTGCAGTGTAACAGTGAATATCGCTTGTGGAGTCACTATCGGATATTGCAGTAAAGTGGGTGTTGGTATGGGTATAATGCAGAATAACCAACGCGGTTCACCTCAACAATAGAGGCTTCCTCCTGGATAAGTGAGTATGATTAATTAATTCACTTTTTTTACCATCAGAAATCCGCTACTATCAGCTAAGCAATCGCACCCTGTGTATGCTAGTAATGGACGATAAAGTATTTATGCTCAAAATAGTATTGTGTTTGGAATGCTAATAGCCTGGTTTAAACCAGTATTTCAGCGGGCTTCTGAGGGAAAACACGTAGGCAACAGTTGGAGTGAGTTGACCCCCACCCTTGGACAGCATCGTGTGAACCAACCTATGACCTGCATTGTACTGGAGTGTCCTAAATATTGAACCAATGGAGAAAGCTTTTACAATTGCATTGTTTACTTTATGACATCATCACTGTTTTTTATGTACCACAAATTGTATATAAACCAGGCACTGTGACCATCATTCCGTCTACTTTGACCATAGGCTGCAGGGCTGAATGACTGTTAGCCAGATCCAGTGCGCTGCGCATGTATCGGATGTGCTTTATTTTATTTTATTGTAATTTGTTACATCTTGCTATTAAATCTATTTTGTCTTTGGAACCACATTAATTGCAGGGAACAATATTTTATTCATAGTGACAATAAGAACATAACAAGCTAAATCAGCATAATCATCTCCTGAAATATTATTTGCTGCAGTAAACATTCTGATTGTCTAATAGGTTCTTTTTTCCACTATCCCTGCCCATATCAAAACTGGGAACAAATGCATGAACAGGAGATGATGATTAATAAAACTTGCAAAATATGCACCTTAGAAAAGTATTTTGCATAAGTAACTATATTATAGATGAATCCACACAATCACACGTTAATACAAAATAGATCATTTAAATCACAGATGTGCATGTCCACTATATTAGAGTGCATGCAACTGTAGCACCATTCATAATCCATGCACAAAAGTAGTCATACCTAATAACCATGTTAGAACGCCCAGTGTCAAACCTATTTTTGTGCAGACACAAGAACAATTGGCACCTTCTTCGTTGAAAACAGAACACAAAATTAAGTTAGCTGACACAATAAAACAAGTTGGCTGAGGAATAAATATTTAATTATTTAATTTCCTCATGCCTAATCTATCATGAACAAAGCAATGATGTCCTCCAGTCTTTCCATCAAAATTATTAATCTTCCAAAATTAATTTTCCTGTGACTTGCCCAAAAGCCGCCACAGTGCTCCGCAGTAAAGTAGGGAAAACAGTACATACATAAAACAGGGATATACAAGGTAGACAAAATAAATGCAAACTTGAAAACAAAGGTTATGAAGGACCCTGCTCATTAGAGATCTTACGTTCTAAATGGAAGAGGGCACAGCTGAAACAAGAGGAGCGAGTGTGGCTCAGAGTGGAGATTGGGATAGTTGTGAGGGTGCATTAGTGTGAATAGTGTTATCGGGGATAAGGCCACCTCTAAAAAAGCGATGGGTTTTCAAAGAGTGTCTAAAGATTTGAAGGCTGTGGGAAAGTCTGAGCATGGTAAGGAATTCCATAAGTGGGGAGCAGCACGGGAGACGTCTTGTAGGTGGGAGTGAGAGGTCGTTACCAGAGACAAGGCGCAGATCAGAGGTAGATCTAGGAGGGAAGGAGGGAAAGTATTTTGATATGAGATTTGAGATGTATGCAGGGGTAGTGTTTTTGAGGGCTTTATAGTTAAGGGTGAGTAATTTGAATTTTACTATTGTTCACTAGCAAATAACAATAATGTACCCTGTTATGATAGTTTCCAATTTGCCTCTTCCACTTCCTGTCAGCCATCTTAGAAACTCAATAAAAATCAGGCAGCAAAACATATTAATGATGAGTGAGGCATATAAAGTCAAACAAACTTAATCTCATATGTATGATCAAGAGGCAGGCACTAACCAACTAAGAGTTAATTTGCTAACCTCTTCAGTCAATAGGGTACTTGGGGGAGTCGTTGGCTCCTGGCACATATATTCTCCCCCCAGAGGCTGCTGGGTCTTTTCTGGTACACACATCCCCTCCCTTCCACTCTATATATTTGCTTTGCTAACCATTTCATTTTCCCAGTTCCAGAGGAGGCACAGTTTGACAATAGAGCTCTTGCAGTCAGTGATTTATTCATATAGTGCTAATTGGCCGCATGTCACTGCCCCCTTCGAAGCACTATGGCTCTTGGTCCTTTTGTGTGGGGGACCCCTTGACCTGCTTTGTGGGGGCTTGTCATTGTAAGCCCAGACGAGGAGTAGTCACAATGATTCAAGATTTAGCACCAATCGTAAGGGACTAAATCCTGGTACCAGAGGTAGTGCCTGTGACCTTACACTGGTTGCTATTAGTTGTTAATTGACACGCAATTTGCTCTTGCTGCCATCTTATATAATCGATTCAATAAACTGTTAACTATATATAATAACTAGGGATGTGCACCGGCGACTTTTGAGGTCTCGTGTTTTGTGTTTTGGATCCGGATTTTCGTTATTTTTGAGGTTCGGATTTGTCTCGCAAAACACTTGACGAAAGGTCTCGGTTCGGATTTAAGGTTTTGGATTCGGATTTTTTTTGAAAAGAACATAAAAAGTTTAAAAATCAAGTTTTTGGGCTTATTTTCACTCCTAGGCTATTATTAACCTCAATAACATTCAATAACAAGCATTTCCACTAATTTACAGTGTATTCTGAACACCTCACAATATAGTTATTAGTCCAAAACGTTGCAACAAGGTATCTTTCTGGACTGCGTAGAGGAGTGGGTCACCACAATATATATTAAAAACCCTGAACTTTTATGATTCGCACCAATAAATGTACCTGGACTGCGTAGAGGAGTGGGTCACCACAATATATATTAAAAACCCTGAACTTTTATGATTCGCACCAATAAATGTACCTGGACTGCGTAGAGGAGTGGGTCACCACAATATATTAAAAACCCTGAACTTTTATGAATCGCACCAATAATTGTACCTGGACTGCGTAGAGGAGTGGGTCACCACAATATATATTAAAAACCCTGAACTTTTATGATTCGCACCAATAAATGTACCTGGACTGCTTAGAGGAGTGGGTCACCACAATATCTTAAAAACCCCGAACTTTTATGAATCGCACCAATAAATGTACCTGGACTGCGTAGCGGAGTGGGTCACCACAATATATTAAAAACCCTGAACTTTTATGATTCGCACCAATAATTGTACCTGGACTGCGTAGAGGAGTGGGTCACCACAATATATTAAAAACCCTGAACTTTTATGATTCGCACCAATAATTGTACCTGGACTGCGTAGAGGAGTGGGTCACCACAATATATTAAAAACCCTGAACTTTTATGATTCGCACCAATAATTGTACCTGGACTGCGTAGAGGAGTGGGTCACCACAATATATTAAAAACCCTGAACTTTTATGATTCGCACCAATAATTGTACCTGGACTGCGTAGAGGAGTGGGTCACCACAAAATATTAAAAACCCTGAACTTTTATGATTCGCACCAATAATTGTACCTGGACTGCGTAGAGGAGTGGGTCACCACAATATATTAAAAACCCTGAACTTTTATGATTCGCACCAATAATTGTACCTGGACTGCGTAGAGGAGTGGGTCACCACAATATATTAAAAACCCTGAACTTTTATGATTCGCACCAATAATTGTACCTGGACTGCGTAGAGGAGTGGGTCACCACAATATATTAAAAACCCTGAACTTTTATGATTCGCACCAATAATTGTACCTGGACTGCGTAGAGGAGTGGGTCACCACAATATATTAAAAACCCTGAACTTTTATGATTCGCACCAATAATTGTACCTGGACTGCGTAGAGGAGTGGGTCACCACAATATATTAAAAACCCTGAACTTTTATGATTCGCACCAATAATTGTACCTGGACTGCGTAGAGGAGTGGGTCACCACAATATATTAAAAACCCTGAACTTTTATGATTCGCACCAATAATTGTACCTGGACTGCGTAGAGGAGTGGGCACTGGGCACCACAATAAAATATATAAAAAACCTTCAACAGATCTGCATTACACTACACATACGGCTGCTCCTCCATCCTCTCCATCATATACATGTTGGAGTTTTAGCGTGTGACAACCTCTTGTTTTTGATAATGTCAGTGCATTTTGAATATTTTTCAATTTGCCCCACACCACTGAATGTACTTTATCTATGATACGCAATACGCATCTATCTATCTTGACTGCGTAGTGTGGTGGCCCCGGTACACAATTTGGTACCGAGGCCACAATATAATTAAAAAACCCTCCACGTGTCAGAATTCCACCAAACAAGTATCTGGACTGCATAGTGGGGTGGCCCCGGTACCCAATTTGGTACCGGGGCCACAATACCTCCTCCAAACATGGTACAGACAATTCGTCATTGAGATCCCAGACAGACAGGGTCAAAGTGTTATTGTTTGACTTTGTAAACCCAAAAAACTGTCCCTGTTGCACATAGTCGTGCAATGAAGACTGACTTTTTCATTTAAAGGCACGATCTTTCAAGTGTAGTGTTTGTAAGTCTAAGTCATATTATACTTTTGGTAAAATTGGTTTATTTTGTTCCTCTTTATGGTAATTAGTAATAGAATTAAAGTATGAAATAGAATTAAAGTATGAAATAGAATTAAAGTATGAAATAGAATTAAAGTATGAAATAGAATTAAAGTATGAAATAGAGTGGTATATAGAGTTGTAGTGTGGTATAGATAGAGTGGTCCACACAATATAATAATAATAAAACCCTCCACGTGTCTGAATTCCACCAAACAAGTATCTGGACTGCATAGTGGGGTGGCCCCGGTACCCAATTTGATACCGGGGCCACAATACCTCCTCCAAACATGGTACAGACAATTCGTCATTGAGATCCCAGACAGACAGGGTCAAAGTGTTATTGTTTGACTTTGTAAACCCAAAAAACTGTCCCTGTTGCACATAGTCGTGCAATGGACAGTTACTTTTTTATTGAAAGACTCAAGATTTCAAGTGTAGTGTTTATAAAATATAAACAACAATACAGTAGTTTTAGAGCACGTCAATACCTCTTGTTTTAAATTATGACACGGCATTTTACTTTTGGTTTAATTTCTTGTATTTTTTTAAATTTGGTTTTACTTTTTGAACATGGCAAACGACTGTTGATTTGTCATATAATGCCAAAAAAAAAGTTCCAAGATGGAATTGTCCTTGGGCCCTCACACCCACCCTTATGTTGTTGAAATAGGACATGCACACTTTAACAAACCAATCATTTCAGCGACAGGGCCTACCAAACAACTTTGGCTGAAATGATTGGTTTGTTTGGGCCCCCACACCAAAAAAGCTATTCATCTCTCCCTGTACAGACTAAACACGCTCTACTGAGGCAAGATGTCGTCCTCATCCTCAACCTCTGATTCCTCTCCCCCTACAGTGTGTACTTCCTCCTCATCACACATTATCAATTCGTCCCCGCTGGACTCCACAACCACAGGTCCCTCTGTAGTATCTGGAGGGCAGTGCTGTACTTCATTGAGGAATTGATTATTCATTTTTATAAACATCATTTTTTCAACGTTGTGAGGAAGCAACCTCCTTCGCCGCTCACTGACCAGGTTCCCCGCTGCACTAAAAACTCTTTCCGAGTACACACTGGAGGGGGGACAACTCAGGTAAAATAGAGCCAGTTTGTACAGGGGCTTCCAAACTGCCTTTTTTTCCTGCCAGTAACAATATGGACTGTCTGACATGTCTACTTGGATGGTGTCAGCAAAGTAATCATCCACAATTTTTTCTATTGTGACAGCATCCAATGCAGCGAGAGTAGACATGTCTGCAATGGTTGGCAGGTCCTTCAGTCCGGACCAGATGTTATCAGCATCCCCGCCAGTGCCTCTTTTGGGAAAACTGAGCTTTTTCCTCGCAGCCATAGATGTGGAAGAAAATGAGGGTGGAGCTGTTGGCATGTCACGGTCCTCTTCAGAGGACAATCTCCTGACCAGCAGGTCTTTGCACCGCTGTAGACTTGTGTCCGCCGGAAACAGAGACACAACATACGCTTTAAACCGAGGATCGAGCACGGTGGCCAGAATGTATTCCTCTGACTTTAAAAGAGTGACCACCCTCGGATCCTGGCAAAGCGTACGAAGGGCTTCATCCACAAGAGCTACATGCTTGGTGTAATCGCAATGGCTTACCAGCTCCTCCCTCACTTTCTCCAGCTGCTTCTGCAACAGCCTGATCAGGGGAATGACCTGACTCAAGCTGGCAGTGTCGGAACTGACTTCTCGTGTGGCAAGTTCAAATGGCTGCAGAACCTTGCACAACACGGAAATCAGTCTCCACTGCGCTTGACTGAGGCGCATCCCCACTCCTTTGCCTATGTCGTAGGTGGCTGTGTAGGCCTGAATGGCCTTTTGCTGCTCCTCCATCCTCTGCAGCATATAGAGGGTGGAGTTCCAGCGCGTCACAACCTCTTGTTTGAGGTGATGGCAGGGCAGGTTCATGCTTTTTTGATGTGCCTCTAGTCTGCGGTAGGCACTGGCTGAATGCCGAAAGTGTCCAGCAATTTTGCGCGCCACCGCAAGCATCTCCTGCACACCCCTGTCACTCTTGAGGTAATGCTGCACCACCAAATTAATGGTGTGGGCAAAACATGGGACGTGCTGGAAATTGCCCATATTTAATGCCCGCACAATGTTACTGGCATTGTCTGACACCACAAATCCCCATGAGAGTCTAAGTGGGGTAAGCCACTGGGAGATAATTTCCCTCATTTTCTCTAATATGTTGTCAGCGTTGTGCCTCTTATTAAAGCCTGTAATGCACAATGTTGCCTGCCTTTGCATGAGCAGCCATTTTGTAGATGCTGCTACTGATGCAGCTGTTGCTGTTGCTGCGGAAGGGGATGCATCTACCCAGTGGGCTGTCACAGTCATATAGTCCTTCGTTTGCCCAGAACCACTTGTCCACCTGTCCGTGGTTAAGTGGACAGTGGGTACAACCACATTTTTAAGAGCACTGAGGACACTTGATCGTACTTCTCTGTACATTTTTGGTATCGCCTGCCTAGTGAAGTGGAATCTCGAGGGGATTTGGTACCGGGGACACAATACCTCCATCAACCCTCTAAATCCCACTCCACTGATGGCGGACACCGGGCGCACGTCTAACACCAACATTGCAGTTACAGCCGCAGTTATACGCTTTGCAATAGGGTGACTACTATCGTATTTGGTGGTCATGGCAAACGACTGTTGGACGGTCAATTGTTTTGTGAAAGACTTAGCGGTCTTACGACTTCCCCTCTGGGAAGATGACCGACTAACAGCAGCAACAGCAGCAGTGGCAGTAGTAGGCGTACCGCTGCAGGATTCCTCGGATGAATCCCGTATTGAGGAGGACTCAGTCTGGCTGCTGACTTGGGCTGCAGGACTGAATCTGATGGAGATTGTGGAGGAAGTTGACGAGGAGGGTGTTGCTGGTGTGTATCCAACTGGACCACGGGATTTAGGTGTCCCTGTACCGATGAGGGTCCTAGCCCCAGTTCCTGAACTAACCACTGAACTATGAAGGTTATTCAGGTGACGTATAAGGGAGGATGTTCCTAGGTGGGCAAGATCCTTACCCCTGCTTATTTGAGCTTTACATAAGCTACATATGGCCATACATTGGTTGTCTGGATTTGGATAAAAATAACTCCAGACCGAAGAGGTGCATTTTTTGGTCTTCTGACCAGGCATGACGATGGGCTTTTTCATCCCATGGACATCAGCTGTTTCCCCCCCTGGTGCCTCATTTACAATAACCACATCACCATCCTCATCATCAAGTTCCTCCACAGCGCCAGCTACATCATCAATAGCCTCCTCCCGAGCCACCTCTTCCCGTACAGTGATGGGAAGGTCAGGCTTGACAACCACCAACACCCTTGGACTCGCCTTGGGGATTTGTGATAATTTCTCTTTAGAAGGCAGAGTTGTTTGCTGTTTTGTTGCTGACAGCATAACTCTCTTCAATTTTTTGTAGGGGGGGGAGGAGGAGGAGGGCTAAGATCCGTGGGTGAAGCTGAACCACTAGTCATGAACACGGGCCAGGGCCTAAGCCGTTCCTTGCCACTCCGTGTCGTAAATGGCATATTGGCAACTTTACGTTTCTCCTCAGATGATTTAAAGTTTCTCTTTTTGCTACTTTTTCTTAACTTGGGCTTTTTGGATTTTACATGCCCGGTACTACGAGATTGGGCATCGGGCTTGGAAGACGACGTTGATGTCATTTCATCGTCTATGTCATGACTAGTGGCAGCAGCTTCAGCATTAGGAGGAAGTGGGTCTTGATCTTTCCCTACTTTATCCTCCAAATTTTTGGTCTCCATTATATGTAGCACAAGATACTGCAGAATGTGTGAACTTGGTAATATTGCAGTACCAATGGACTTATACTGCTGGATTGGTTTTGCAAATTTGGTTATAATTATTATATATTTATTTTTTTTAAAATTTTTTATTTTTTTTTCCTTTTTTTTTATTTTTAAAAAACTTGGGAATAGTGGGGAAATAACTATGCCCTTAGAAGCACAGAGCACAGGACACAGCACCACTGGACTGAACAGGACACGGCACAGGACCCAGCAGCACTTCGGAACTCAGCAGGACAGAGCACAGGACACAGCACCACTGGACTGATACTGCAGAATGTGTGAACTTGGTAATATTGCAGTACCAATGGACTTATACTGCTGGATTGGTTTTGCAAATTTGGTTATAATTATTATATTTTTTTTTTTTTTAAAAAAATTTTTATTTTTTTTTACTTTTTTTTTATTTTTTAAAAACTTGGGAATAATGGGGAAATAACTATGCCCTTAGAAGCACAGAGCACAGGACACAGCACCACTGGACTGAACAGGACACGGCACAGGACCCAGCAGCACTACGGAACTCAGCAGGACAGAGCACAGGACACAGCACCACTGGACTGATACTGCAGAATGTGTAAACTTTGTAATATTGCAGTACCACTGGACTTTTACTGCGGAATGTGTGAACTTGGTAATATTGCAGTACCGATGGGCTTATACTGCAGGATTGGTTGTGCAAATTTTGTGGTAATTAAAAAAAATTAAAGTAGTTTTTGGTATTTTTAAAAAAAACTTTTTTTTATTTTTTTAAACACAGGGGAATATTGGGGAAATAACTATGCCCTTAGAAGCACAGAGCACAGGACACAGCACCACTGGACTGAACAGGACACAGCACAGGACCCAGCAGCACCACTGACCTCAGAAGGACAGAGCACAGCACACAGCACCACTGGACTGATACTGCAGAACACAGCACAGCACAGCACAGCACAGAACTAAACAGCACAGAACTAAACAGCACAGAACTAAACAGCACAGAATTAAACAGCACAGAACTAAACAGCACAGAGGACCACCTAACACACCCTCCCTCTACCCTGATCAATGCCCGAGTGAAGATGGCGGCGACTAGCGGGGAATTTATAGGATCCGAGTATCGCGAGATCCGACAACGGGATTATGAGTCAGAGCCTCAGTTTCACTTTTGAATTTGGCGCCAATACCCGGATCTGTCTCGGATCCGACTCGGATCCGCAACGTTCGGGTGGGCTCGGATTTCACAAATCCGAGTGCGCTCATCCCTAATAATAACCAAACTCAGAAGTTGTCTGTGTCTTTTATTTCACTAAAGGTATTAGAGTAAACACTATACATTATGAGAGGTTTTGTGCAGTTGAGAAGTGAATTGGCAGTATGCAGTTCATTAAAGCTCACAGAAGTATTTGAAAGTTGCTTAGATTTCTTAGATATGTTTAAATTTTGGTTGGGTTTGAAGAAGTGTATTGATTCTTTTTGTGTCATTTTATTTTAATACTCCATTTATTTGTTAGTGTACTTTTCTTAGCTTTTCTTTAAATGGTAGTTTAAAGTTCCTTCAAAATTTGTCTGCATTGATTCTTTTTTTTATATGTGTGTTGTGGGGTTTTAGCTCCTTTCCAGGTACACTCAGCAGATTTTAACGGAACAACAGGCAAACAGTCCACTGTAAAGGTTTAAATTCATTCTGTCTGGCTTTTATTGGCATCAAAACAAAAGTTACCATTCTTCTGGTCTGTGCATACTCAAACCATAACACAGGACATTTCACAATTCCTCTCCACCCCAGTTCTAGAGACACACCCTCCTTATAGAAGATCAGAACCCATGTGATGTTTAATTTAATTAACCCCTTCTAAAACACAAATCACAATTTCCTGAAAGATCAAATACCTCCTTCCACAGACTTTACCAGTCACCATCTCACAGTATTTTGTTTTGGAAAGAATGAGGAGGAGGCTGAATAAGAGCTAACGGGGGCTAATTGCTTCCTAGCCTATGTTATAAGTAATCATAGAGAAGCAGCTCAGGTAACTAGAATTCCAGCAGCTACCGCTGACACTACCAGCAACAGAGCTATGAGCATTCAATCTGACAGCAGTGAGCAGGATTAGGTTTTGGTGAGTAATGTTGGTTATTCAGACCTAACAATTAGTCCCAGTTTTAAATACAATGATTTTATCAGAGGCTGTGGCCTTCCTTATGTTCGTGATATCAAACCAATGGCACATTGAATAGGTGGCTGCAAATTCTGTCTATTCTCTGGCGACAGTAACAGATCTGTAATTCTAGTATCATGGGGGGATGACAAGGCTTGTGCAGTTTTGTTTTTTTTCATTGGAGAACCCCTTCATTCAGATATTTCAACTACAATAACATCACTGAAAAATTGTTTCAGACAGATACCCTGCTATGGAGTATGAGTATGGAGTATGACACTGGGGGCAGTGAGGTGTGCTGAAAAAGTCTATTCAGCCACATGCATCCTTGTGTTCTGATGCTGGCACACCCAGGGACATGAAAGAGGAACCTCCTTATATACTTACAGGTGCTGTTTTAACTAATTTTATTTCCGTTGATTTTGGACTGTCAGCAGCAGTCAATAATAGCAATGTTTTATGAAAACACTAATCAGCCACAACATTAAAAGCATCTGACTTATATTGTGTAGGTATCCCTCGTGCTGCCAAAACAGCCCTGACCCGTCAAAGCGTGGACTCCATAAGACCTCTGAAGGAGTTCTGTTGTATCTGACACGTTAGCAGCATCCTTTAATTCCTGTAAATTGCGAGGTGGAAAGACCCATAGAGGCCTGGAAAAGACCCATAGTGGCCTGCACCTTGGCCATGGTGATTAAGGGAAGAGTGCCAGTGCGACTGTGTAATGTACAAGACTGTATCCAGAACATTGGCCCAGGCACCACCGTTGCCTGTGTCGTCCCCATTGAAGCAGACAACATCAGAAGGACCCGACAAATACTACTTAAGCGGCATCAGGAACAGCCGGGGTGCCTGGCGATCCAGGGGGAGATGGACAACTGCCCTTCTCGGATGTGGAGTGGCCACGCAATTCTAGAACAGATGGATGCCTCCCTGGAAGGAATTGCGTCCCAAGATATTTTCCGTTTAGAACAAATGTTATGGGCCAGTCAGAAGGTTTTTCTGTGTACTGAGGAAGACTCTCTTGGATGGCTGGACTGTCTCCTGTCTGGAGCATGAAATCCACATGGGAGACAGTCCGTCCATCCGAGAGAGGTACTGGCCAAACCTGCCAAAGTTTTATCAAGAAGTTAAGCTAATGTTGAAGCAAATGCTGGATAATCATGTGGTTACCGAAAGCAAGAGTCCGTGGGCAGCAACCATTGTGTTGGTACGAAAAAAAAGTTGGTACCATTTGGTTCTGTGTGGATTATTGGCAGCTCAACAGCTGCACTGTCCGTGATGCTTATCGTGGACAGTGCTTATCCTCTTCCACATGTTTGCAGTAGGTAACAATAAGTAAACAGTATATTGCTTAAGGTGGATCTTTAGCCCAGTTTGGGTCTTTCATTGGACTCTTCAGCTTCCCATTTCACCCTGTCAGCTTGCTTCTCCCTTTTCCCTGTCATTTTCCCCAATACCAAAGATGCTTTGCTGTCTGCTATCCAAATCATGATTGCTGAAGGCAACCACTGAAGTGACAGTTAGTCAGAGGATGCATTTATAGTGCTGCATAGAATCCTTCAGAGCTTCTCAGAGCTCCTTGTGCCCCTTTACCAGGTACATTTTATTCATTTCCCCTTGGCCATCCCAAGCCCAGGGCATGGTTTTGAAAGACCTTGGGGGAGGCTCAAGAGGTAAGGCTGCCATTATCCACCCGATCAGTTTCTCCATCTCTACATTAGTCCCCCACAACATTACTGCTCCTGTTCTTACCCTTGTATTGAAAAGAACCCTGTAACCCAGGTGTGGGAAGCTCCATCAACACAGCCACCATTTGCTGCCACTGAAAGGCCAGTAAGATCTAAGCAAACTCAGTATGCTGGAAGCAGGGGACATGTTGTAAGGCACAAAACCTCCACTGGAGATGTCCTTACTTCAATATTCACTGAAGAAGCCTCGTCATTGTTTATTGGGTTCTCAGCCCCATGTTGTACTCTACCCAGATAACATTATTGCTGTAATAATCACTGTCGTGGTGAGTTAAAGATCTGTCTGACCAACATGCATATACCAGGGGTGAGAAGTACAACCAGGGGTAGGCATTGGGAGGTCGATGGCAATGATTGTATGTTTTTGTTGGTTATTGGGTAAATTGGTTAGTCTGGCCATTCCCTATGTTGCCTCCCCTAGGAATGGTTATCAGGTTCACTTGTATGTTTTATCATTTTTTGTGCTCATAAGAAGGTGTATTTCTGTGTGGTTAGTCACTTGGGGTTACACTTATCAGATGAGGTAATCAAGGTAATGTGCAGGGACAAGTATATGTACATATGGTTCACAGTAGATAATGATGATGGAACGAGTGTTTACCATTCAGGGCTTCTAATACTCACCCACATTTGGTAATCCATGGCATCACTTTAGAGTGTCCTGGTAGATGAAAGACTCTTGAACCTATGGATGCCATTCTTTTGAATGGCTGATTTTGTTGGCAGGCCAGTGAAGAATGATTTCCACAGTTATGAAGTTAAGAATGATTTATTCCTGCGTGTATCCTTGAACCGTGGGGTTTTTGGAGTGTGTTCTTCAGTGTAGATTGTATGGTTTAGCTTTTTTGCTTAGGTTTTGTAGTTGTACAGGTATGAAAATGGTGTTAAAAAGGTTATTAGATTATTAGACTCAACAGGTGCCACCCAGTTCATGTAGATGTATTGTATTAAATCATTGCTGATCTCTGTTTCTCCCCTTATCAGATATCACTGTTCCATAGGGCTTTTTCTATACCATTTCTTTGGAGTGTAGACTAAGTAAGTTAGTTGCTCTTTCCAAGTCCTGTTCTGGGGGTAAATGTATTAAGCCCTGGGTTCTTCAACACCCACGAGTTTGGCGTCTTCGGCATTTAAATTTAAACGCCGAACTCGCGGGTGTTGAAGAACCCGGAGCTTAATTCATTTACCCCCTGGTGTTTTGTGTAAAGAGAATGTTCTTGTGTTCGATGATGGGTTCAATTTCTTCATCCTTCATTCAAAAACCTACACATTGGGACGAGAATGATTCTTGTTGGTTTTTCAGGTGGGGGCAATAGCTGGCTGTTTACATCTATTTCCGATTTTGGTGCAGTGCTATATTTATTTTCTCATAAAAATTATATCCACTTATCAGGCTCCAGTTGATCATGGGTTTTAAGTATTGCTTAGAGGTATTGGTGTTTAAATTTGGGGAATTTGGTATGCTTTTCACTCATATTGAGGCAGCAATGGATCAAATTTTATGTACAGCTACTCTGACCCAGATTTGGTCTCACAATTATGCTATTTCCTTCTTATTTTTTCCTGTAATTCACCTTTTGTAATATGACTCGTTTTTGTATCACTACTTGTATATGTTACCATTGTTTCTTCTTTGTCACTCATTGCTATATATTGTTACTTAAATTGTGTGTACCCTTTTTATACTATTGCTTTGTACGGTCATGCAGAATTTTGTGGTGCCCTATAAATAAATGTTAATAATTAATGATATTTTAGATGGACCAACAGTTTGTGTGAATAGTAGTTCACTCTAATGTCTCTTAGGCTTTCTGTCCAGCTGAGATTCATCCCAGAGGCAAGTAATTGGGATTCCATCATATGGATGGGCAAAACAGGACCCTAAGGTCCTGCACATATCTGCATCTCCTGTTGAAAGTGAATTTTTAGGCTTTATTAAGTCAGGTCTTTAACTATTTATTTATTTAGTTAGGTAAGATTAGTGTAGTATGAGATCATTCCCAAGGTGGATTAAGGCCTGCATGTACATACAGTTGAGGATAGCAGAAGGGTGGTTAACTCTGAGATCCTGGGATTATGTGGTTGTGTGCCATCAGATGTTCTGGGGTGATAACCACCCCACACAACACAGTGACACAATTCATTTGAGTAGCTTCACAGTGACACCTTCTTGAGTTGCCTCCAGGATGGCATTGAGTATCATAATATTTCTATTATGTGTCTGCTGGAGCTCTTGAAGGAATAAATTGTCATCTTGTGGTGCTCACTTCCTTTCTAGTTAAGCAAAAGCTATTGCTTGTCCCTGAGAAGATAGCTGCCATTAGTCTGTTTCCATCACATGCCCACTGTGCTCTAGTTGCTGGCATACAGTTTTTGTCAAAGTCGTCAATTAAAGGCTTGAAGTTTAAGGTTTGTTATGCTGTCGATGGCATGCGCAATAACATGCTCAGTAAGGCTATAGCAGCTGTCTATTGACAAAAGGTTGTATTGTCTTTATTAGTGGGATGGGTCAACCTGGTTCAAGAAGGAACCCTTATACCTCCCTGTAGACTGCATGTCCTCCTTCACCTTTAGTAGTCTCCATTAGTATTAAATTTAGTGGCAGAAAAACATGCAAACCTCTAAATGGTGACATTATTCAGCATGCAAACAAATCCTATTTTTCCTTGCTGGTGTGTGTAGCTGTTGGGATTTGGTGAAATACTTTGATATTTTCATGAGCCTGTAGTAATGTGGAGTGTACATTTTATGAGATTTATGATTTGATATATTCTCTCCATTATCTGTGTATGAGCTTCAAGTAAATCCATTTCCCTAAATTTATAAGCACTGAGGGAATGATTTATTAAAGGGTGAAAAGTCATATTGCTGACCCCTATGTGCTTGGGGAGGCCTATTTAACAAGTCTCATAGTGCCTCATAATACCTCTTCTGCTTAATGAGAAATAGCCCCCAAAGTAACCTTTCATACAGCTTGGCCTGAGGTAATGGAGATTGGCAAAACTTTAGTGTGAACACATGTATGAACATATGCAAACAGGCAAACCATAGTAAAACACACCTGATTTGAATATGGATAAGTCCATTTTTTGTTACATAGATTGTGCTTCAACGCACTGTATGTATCACAAAACTTGCACTCGAATTTAGAGTTACATGCAACTCACACTTGTGGCACTGTGCACCTGGAGAAGTAGATTAGGGGCCTTACCATGTAAGTAGACTACAATAGGGAGACATACACACATACACACGTAAGTTAAGCACACCCCTTAGAGATCTGTCTTAATTAGAGTTTAAAGTATCTTTATATGCGCCTCTAGGAAGACTGTGCCTCCTGTAACTATTGCATAAACTAAACTAAGACTGTAGCTAGCTCTCCTTAGTATAGTACTACCTCATATGTGTACCTATAAATACTTCCTTTTTTAATCAAATTTATAGCTTTAGGAGACCCTGTTTTTCGTTTTTTCATCTCTCACAAATTCAGTGTAATTGGATCTATTAGAAATGCTTCTATTTGAACTAAAAAGAACATTAGTTTCCTTGCGGCGCTTGTTAGGGCAGTAGTAGTAGGCTACTAATTGCAAGAGGTCTGCAACCTCAACAAAAACAAGAAGTAAAGGAAATGATATGCAATCGTCACCTACGCCACAAAAAATTAATCAAATGTGCACTGCGGATATATTAAAAGATTGTATTCATTTAATCCATATAATAAAAATAAGCAACAAGACAACCTCACAATTGCTGTAAATCCACCATCAAATCTATATAGCAGGCATATAAAATACTTTACACCCAGAATATAGATAAAATCATAATTATCAAAAAATAGATATTCAATCAGCAGCTCTCAAATCCAGATGGTGGTAGTAATAATGCTGTTTTAGTTCATGAGGATATATATATATATACATGAAGCGTCAGGACAAATACATGTTTGCAGTTAGTGTCCCTTGTCTTGGAGTGTGCTACATGAAAAAACAGACAGTATTTAACTTAAGTGCAAAATAGAAAACAAATTTGCACCCCTTGCATTGTAACATGGTTTTGTCCAGGAGACTACTTACTCAATTTTTTTACTTAACTTTCTTTAATGAATCAGGCCCTCTGACATATGGATTTACATAGTATGCAGAATCCGAACAGATACTGAGATTTGCATCTGGCAAACAAAACAAGAATAATGACAAATGGACAACACTGAATAAATGACGTAATTAAGGACAAGTTATTAAAATACTGAGGCTTATTTAAATAATGATACATGAAACCACATAAGTAAACCTATTTAGTAATCTATGTTTCTTTAAGTAACATTTTATACTGACTGACTTTTATAATGATTTTTTAATTTTATTTATTAGCTGAAATTATGTGACGCTCCTTTTTAGGCCATGTCTAAGAACTTGTTGTTTTTCCAGATGTTGTGTCTGGTGACCTATTTTTCTGCACTCATCCCAGTTCTGATTTGCAAACATCTGCCAGGGCAGACAGTCTGTTGCTTACAGACTAATCCATTGAGAACATTTATATGTAACAGGTTCTGGGTTAAATAATGTGGATTTAAATTTAACTAATAGGATGTACTGATAACTAATACCCACTCTATGCAAGTTACTTTGAAAAAGGTATAGCCCCCTTGTTCCCTGGCAATATGGAGCAGGTGAATCTTCTTGGCACCTACCTCTGGATCAGTCACTCTAAGATTAGCTTAATTCTCCTCATCATGCTGGACTTAAAGTGAACAGGTCCCTCTATACATGCTGGTTTAGTGACAAGTTAGTACACTTTAGCCTGGTCTCTTCCATCAAGCTCACATACACACTACACTTCTCCTGCTACATTTGATGTTTTTGTCTCCTAGACAAAGATGCCAAATTGTGCCTATACCTCTAGACTTCAACACATATCGTTATGCTGCTGGATTATATTTTATGCGTTTGTGTATTCTCGTTAAATGCAGCTGTTGAGTCAAGAAAAAGCAGTGAATTCTCCACCTTGTAAGCACTTTTCTTCTGTTCCTCCTATCAAGTACATGTATGTCTAGCTATATACATATAGACACACCTAGGGGCTGATTCAATGCTGCGCTCTAAAAACCCCAATAAGGAGTGACAGTCACCTTGGTTATATCAAATGCAAATTAAAAATTAAACAGATATGGCAGAATAAACTCAGATTCCTGACAATCATTAAAAACATCTATTTAACATAAAATCAATAAAATAAATCATGTATATAACTATATCGTCTATTATCTACAAACTTATTTAACAGAACAATAATTACCAGAATATCAAATCTAATGTAAAAAGCACATATATATATATATATATATATATATATATATATATATATATATATATATAAATATACTAACATCAAGTCCTATCTGGACCTTGTTAGTAATTCAAACAGTACCTGGAGGGGTGGAGTGGCCAGCTCGCACCCCTCTCTAACTAAATCACTTGTTATGTGATGGCCTGTATGATATCCACGTGTCTGGAAATTCAGATATGCAGGATGAAGTGTCCAAACTGTAATTATAACTCCTTAAAACAAGCCAATAGTTGGAAATAGAATGACATACAGTACTTGTCAGGACCAATCACGGTCGCCTGTGTATTCCTGCACATTAGGACGCTGATGGTTTATGAAGATTTCCTTGGCACACACTGTGCACAGCTAACTTCAGGACTGAGCGTCCCTCCATGCAAAAAGGTAGCTGGATAAAATAGATGCCTCTCACACCAGATCTCCCATCTAGCACGTCCTTTCAAATTGCATTAATCAATACTATATGTGGACTGTGCTACGATAATGTGACAACCGTTTATTATTATTTATTTTTCCCGTGTAACTGACTTCTCAGTCACTGACCATATTGTGCAGAGGGACAATGCTATTTAAAGCAGGTAGGCAGATACCAGTGTATTGTGTATGTAGTTCAGAAGGTGAATCGTAAAATAAAAAGACAATATGTGGCGTAGCAGTGGATGCTAAACACGCTTGTATGAAGGTAACAGGTAGCACCACTGTGTGGTGTTGTGTATGACAGGGGAAGACAGGGTCATCACAAGGGTTGCAACTATGATTTAGCAACCCCTGCGACTGCTATGGAGCCTGGCAGTATGGGGCCCAGTGAGTCTGGTCTGTTTTTAGTTTGGTTAGCTTATCGGCTGAGCCAAGTTTCATTAGGTGCCACTGTCCTTCACCTTACTCTGCCATGCTTTCTACTTTAATAAAAGCAGAGTGGTAGCTGGGCAAAGAGCAGAGGAATGAAGAGGTGATGTGCTACCTACCTACTTACTATAGCTGTAGCTCAATGAGGGTGCTTACCATGGTAGGGGAGGCAACATAGCATTATGAGGCTATATAATATGTCCTCTAGTGCCCCCATATATTTTCTCATATACACCATATACTACTAATATATAATATTATATTGGCACAATGATTATCTGGCTATATGAGACCTATTGGTTGCATGCCGGCATGTGAGGTTGTGTGGGTTAAGTGAATTATATTAGCAAGCTGGTGGCTTGTGAGGTTATATTGGCATATTAGTTATGGAGCAGGTTAGGTTGGTGAAATGTGAAACTATATGGGCATTTTGGCAAATATGAGAGCATGTAAAACTATATGGAGACACATTGGACAACTGGGACCGATATACACTGTATTTGTTATGCCAATATTAAATATTTAGATTTTATCTGTACTAAAAAAATCAAAAGTATATGCTTTTGTACCATAGCACACAAGTAATTTCAGTTATATAATTTTGCTTATCACATGGTGCACACATGTTTCATTTTGTTGTAATGGCAAGAGGAGTCCTGCAGTGTAGCAGTTCTGATCTTCACTCCCTTGGCAAAGCATCATATGTACATGTGTTTTTTTTCACCCTTAGGTTGTGATGGCCATATTCCTTGTATTGGATCATAGTAATAGGGCTCTTACAAAATTATGCTATGGGGTCCACAAATGTCTAGTTACCCCCTGGTAATCACGCAAATATCATACAGCCAATGGCGGTCCAGTGATCAGAAACAGGCAATTCATGAAAGCGGCTGATATAGGCTGATGACATGGTAGCATTTTGTCCCATGTCGGCAGTAGGATGTGCTGAAAACTGCATGGATCCATCCTTCTGGGTGTCAGCAAAACAGGAATTATTTCACATAGCATTCAATTGGATATACTACTTCCGCATCTCACAAGATGATTCATGGGTTCACTCATGTGGGTATATGGTGTGTGCTACAAACATGGTATCCTACTCATAGTAAGCCTAGAAAAAAACTATACTTGGCTATTTGTTGCTGGAGACTCATTTTGTATTATCTTTACCTAGACATCAAAGGTGATGTTTTAATAGCATGTCCCACAGGGTTTTAGTGGGAAAATGAATGAATATGTATGAACAGCAAACACTTACATTGGTATCCTTTTATACCAAAATGCATTTTGCAACCAAAATATGACTTCCTCATTAGCTTCTTAATAAGAATACTTGAATAAATAGAAATATTTAATCATTTTTATTTATTCATTAATTTAAATAATTTAAAATTAATGAGGAGCTAGTCCCAGCATTTTTTACATATTCTCATATTCATTCTCATAATTCTGTTGGTTTTTTTACTGTTTGTTGTTTATGCTCAATTTTCTACTACTAGTCATTATACCTCTTATCCTATTGAATTAAGATGTCATTAATGTTATCTCTTTTTATTTGTAATTTTATTTATTTTATTTCACAGCCTCATTTATTCACATCCTGTCTTATTCCTCTTTCTACCATTTTCTTCTCATGGAACCAGACTACATACACACTCATCCTTTTTACCCACCTTATTCTACTTGACACGCTGTGTGCGTACCCAGGCAACATATAGAATATATAGAACATATTGCATTTCACTATTATTTTTTTATTTCCCAGTCATAACATTTTCATTCCCACTTTATTACTCTCATCACTTCCCTTTTCTTTTTGCAATCCATACCTCCTATTCAATTAACTAGAGTTTTTCCTGTGATCTGGCTCTAATTGGGTATTGTGTATCTTTATAACATACTTGCTTCCTTTTTAGAGTCCCTCTTCGAATTACATCATCAAGGCCCATCTACTTCTCATGAAAGAGATGCGGGGTGCAGGAGGGTGCCCATGTCTCCCAGGAGTCCGAGAGAGCTCACCAAAATCTGTGCATTTCCCGGATGTTCTGGGAGAGTAGGCAAGTATGCATTATAAACTCTTATTTACTGTCTCACTCTTTTACTGTGTGTCGGAGCGAAAACTTCCAGCAGCTTCAAAATGCTACATTTTCATTTCGTTGGAAAAAATACTTCTGACAGTTGTCTAAGAGATCTGTGCATTTAGGTTCCTTGTACCCGCATATTGGTGAGGTATATTATCAGAAAATAAAAGCTTGTTTAGTTTCTGGACCCTTAAAAGTGCATTAGACTTTGTGTATTGTATACATATTTCTTATTAGTATTATTGTGATAATGGGATGGAGAAAAAGCTGAGTATATTTTGTGTTTTATTTCTGAGGTGACTTCCACTATTTGTATAACCGTAGCAATATTGCAAGATAACAAAGTAAAAGTCATTCCTTGTGTAACTGACAGGTCACCAAAAAAGTTCTAAAAAAAATTGTTCTAATCATTGACATTCATAGCACCACCAAATATTGAGGTTTAACATGAAAGCGATGTTAAGTTTCCATCTACAATTGCTGTATACAAACAATTTTACAGAGAAACCTGGGTGTATGCTACAAAGATAGGTTCCCAGGCCTCTTCTCTGCTTTAACCCTAAGTCATCCTCAATAAATAACAATTTCCACTGGTCAAATAAAGAATCACAATGCCGAGTTGGATGTAAGTTTACACTTTCTGTCTGTGGAGATATTTTAATAAACCTATACTAACTTTTATATTTTCAGTTAATTCCCTATCAGAATTAATGTCACCAGTAAATTGTAATCATGTCACCAGAACCATTCAATAACTCCTACAGAATGATGTCACAATGTCACTGCCACCTCACAAAGACCTGGTCAGTGTAAGTGCAGCTACTTTAAGCAACAACAGCCTAGCCCAAAAGGGCAGATTGTTTACCAAAAGGTGAGTAGGATGTGCAACATACTTCATACTGACAACAGTGAATAACTTGTGGATATACATAGGGCTGATAGATGTCTTACCTGGAATGTAATGCTCCTCACATGCAGATCCATTTGATGTATGGCACAATCATTGAATGGCCAAATCTGTTTCCAGTTTGGCCACACAACCACTATCAATAAATGAACCCTTAGAGCCTGAGTCATTAAGGAGAGCAAAGCAAAAAAAGCAGTACATTTGATCCTGGACAAACCATGTTACAATGGGGTGCAAATTAGTTTATTATTTTGCACATAAATTAAATACTATTTTTCATCTAGTATACAAATAATTGATAGGTTTATTTTCACAGTGAAATTTAGAGTTGATCTAGGACATGCCCTACCCCAACTATAAATCTGTTCCCACATTTTAAATTTACCTCCCCCTCCAATGCAACATAGATTTGCCAAGGTGCAAAGTTACTCCTTTTTATGCTTTACTTTAATTAATGACTAAGGCCCTTGTAGACTTCTAGACATGAACCTGACAAGAGTGTGGGACAATTCTAGCATGCCACTGCTCCTGTATTCTCTTTATGTCCTCCAAAGTGTGTTGTATTGACCTACCTTTTCACATTGATCTCTTATGCCCTATTCCATTGACCTCCTGAAATCCCTTTCCCTCAGCTATAATGAAGACAAGTCAGACCAGCTTCACTGTTCACCCTCTACATGGCCATTTAAGGCATCAGAAAGCACAGGATAGTGATCTGCTTATATTGAAGGAAATTGAGGCAGCTCTGTCAGCTATCACAATTTGGGGGGGCAGTCAAGTTAATGGAACTAACTAAAAAATAATTCTTTATTAAGGTTTAACTTAGTGGCCTTTACTTTTATGGCAAATCTGTTAATTCTTGCATTTTACAATATGTGTCTTTTAAAATACATACAACTGTAAATTACATATGCAAATATGCAAATGTTTATGGTAGTTTGTATAGAGGGAGTGTGTGAAGCAGTGTGAATGATGCCATTTTAGTTGCTACATCAGTCACCAGAATGGCAAGACACACCCCTGGCTAGAGGTCATATTAGTGGACCCAATTGCCCCTTTACAAATTAAGGAGCCAATATATACCCAAAAAGTAGAGTGCTTTTGTGAAAATTTAAAGAGCAAACAAGGCAAAAAATATTCGGTCCATTCATCCATCAATCACAGAGTGGATTTATGTATGTCTGAAAATGTTTAGCCAGCTTTCAGGGTTTCATAGCTTTTAGGAAAACACCTTGATTGAAGTCTTCGTCGTCTTCGCATGTGAATCCTTATATTCAGCGCTGAAATGCAGGTAGGTTGAAATTGGCTGATCATGTGACCAACTTGCATCATAAACAGCCTCTGTGATGTCATCGGCTTTAGAATAAAAGTCACTGCTTGGTTGTCAGCTGTTATACACGCACACATTGTTTATTGCTGTGACTCTGCTGATCTTACAATTTAAGGTAAGCTTATTTAAACATAAATGTTATATGAAAGTTAGTTTAACTGTCACATATTTATGATGTGTATGAAAATTACACCTTCATTCTAAAGGGAAAACTTCCAAATAATTCATCTTAAATGCTATTTCTCTGGCAAGGAATAAGGAAGACTCGCTCAACAACCCCTTTTGGATAGCATCTTCACAAACTGACAGTAAAGATTGAAATTTAAATGAGCCCCATTCTAGGAGGTATATTTACTAAACTGCGGGTTTGAAAGAGTGGAGATGTTGCCTATAGCAACCAATCAGATTGATTTTTATCATTTATTTAGTACAGTCTACAAAATAACAGCTACATTCTGATTGGTTGCTATAGGCAAAATCTCCACATTTTCAAACCCGCAGTTTAGTAAATCTAGCCCTAAGAGTGAAAAGGGCCTAGTATTAGCTGGTTTGCAAGTAGTCACCACATCGTCTTTCTCTTACAAAAGGACTATGAATACTATCTCCTCGGATGTGGTGGAAATCAAGCCTCAGCCTATTTTTTCAATGGGATGCTTTTTGCATTTTTCAGTTGCACATTATCTGGGAGTGCACTTCCAGGCTGGTAAATGAGCCTTTACCAAACAGTATTTTAGGAGAAATATGAGAAAAGTTGAAATTAATGAAGGGCTAGTCCCGAAGTGGTGGTATGTTGTATTTAGTCTTTAATTAATCAACCTAAAGTGTTATTAATGAGTGAACTTCCCACATAATAATATGTTAGTGGTAGAAAATAAGAGAGTAGTCAGTAACTGTCAACAATTATTGTACGTTTTCAGATAAATGATTATCTCATAGGGCAGTGCTGTTTCAATAATATCTTTATAGCAAGAAGTGTAACTAAAAAAAAATACATTATTTTTGTTTCCATCTTTTGTGAAGAAATGCACAACCTCCGTTCACCTGTTTGGGTGCTTTTGAGCTTTTAAATGAAGTTAAGGGCACTTTGGAACAAATTAATGCTATATGATCAATGTGATAGGATTCAGCAATACCATTTTTTGTACAGATGTATTACATAGGAAGGTGTACTTGACTCATTTTGGTAATTGCTTTCCACCCACCCAAATTATCCACTAAATAAAGAGAAAAGCAGGTGCAAGTTCTTTATATGTAAGGATATTGTGCCAAAGAAGTATGTATAGTATAGGATGAGTCCTATGGAGTGTTGACTTGGCATGGGTGGGCTGGCTTGTGCTTTCTTTGTCCAAAAAGTAAGTGAAAAGACTAATTTTATTTAAAGCCACATGCATGTTTTTACTATTGAAGGTTAGGTTGAATGCTCTAGGACAGGCCTGTCCAACCTGCGGCCCTCCAGGTGTTGGGAAACTACAAGCCCCAGCATGCTTTGAAAGTAGACAACCTGGAAGGGCATGCTGGGACTTGTAGTTTCACAACATCTGGAGGGCCGCAGGTTGGACTGGCCTGCTCTAGGACTTGATTTTTTTGCATTGTTTTAATACTTTCCTTCATCCTTAACTAAACCATATGCTGCCGTATCATAGATTAATTGTACTGGGAAAGAACATAACAGTATAGCAAAATGTTACATGTCTGCCCCCTTTTTATTGTTGTATTTTACTGCAAATGATACAGGAACTTGGAATTGTGTTAACAGAAGTGACTCATCACTTTCACAGGAAGCATGGAAAAGTTGTACACTACAGGTTGATTTAAGGCATTAACCGGGTTGCCTACATGTTCATAAACCGTTCTCATTGTCCATTACTTTGTGAAACAGAACAAGCTGTTTTATTAGACGCGTTACTTTGCTTTATTATCAGTTTCTGCTTTTTCAACCTTTTGTCCAGTGAGAAACTGCCAGATTCCTCCTCTGTAGCTCTCATTTCCAAGTCCGTAAATATAGGCATTCACCGCAGGGGATATTTTGGCTAAGACAGCAGGCATCTGTACAAAGATACAAACAACTTCAGCTCATTTTGGACAAAGACACCTGTCATTTGGTCTTTTTCTTCCACTCGTCATTGAAATACTTGCTGTATTGTCACCTAGTTTAGTCATATAATATTCGTATCCCATACAGACACAAGGCATGATGCATAGTTGTTAGCAAAATGGTCGTAAATTACGCTACAAAACAGTGCATACAAATATAGTACATTTCTGTTAATATACAGAGCAATGAGATGCGTCAGGCTCTGCAATGGCAACATATTCACCTGGTTTACAATGAGTCTGGGTATTACAGACAAAGATGTAAGAGGGCTCTATTCACAAGCTTACAATATATAGGACAATAGGAGTTTAAAACAGGAGGGTAAGTGCTACCAATTGCATATTGGTCCAGCTAGACTGTAAGAGTAAAAAGTACTTAGTAGGCTATATAATCCAGTCAAAAGATCGCGAGAAATCCAGGAGAATAGTCAGCAAGCCGGTGTCACAACGGAGGCAATGGGCACAAACCAGGAGAGGAGTCAGAGGAAGCCGGGTCAAAACCAATATATGAGCAGAATCAGTAACAATGCTGGAGAACAGGAGACCTGATACTCTGTCACCCTAATGGTGCCAAAATAGGATTTAAATAGAGACTGTTGTCGAGTGATTGGAGGAGAACAGGGGAGGTCAGACATGCTGACCGAAAGAACAGAAGAGCCCGTCGGCACGAAGACAGCCAGGGATGCCTAGCAACAGGACGCCCCCAGCTGGATCCATCAGGCGACTGTCCCCGCTTTGTGGAGGAAAAGTGGGGACAGCACCTGACCGTGCAGAGGGGTGATTATAGGACACAGTAGCCTAGGGTGGTTGAGAAATTTGAAATGCTTGTCTGAAGTAGTTGGTTTTCAGAAAGTTTTGTTGTTTGAGGGAAGGCATGGCTATTGAAGGATTGGTATAATAAAATGTAATATGTTGATTTTTCTATGTCTGACTGCAGCCCCCCAAAAGTCCTGTAAAGATATAGATCTTGCATAGAAGGAAGGTGTCGAATTGGGAGATATTTTGAGATAAGTGAAGTGATGTATGTCAAAAAGTTCTGTTGATGGTCTTGTAAGCAAATAGAAGTATTTTATATTAGATTCAGTAAAAAAACAAACAGGCAATACATGTAGGGACTGACCGCAGAGCAGCAGTGGAATACTGTTTTTCAAGGAGAATCAGTCTAGCTCTTGCCTGTACTTGCCAGATCATCTCCTAAAATACTTTTTCATCCTATTATGGTGCATTTTTCTGTCAATATATTTAGTTTCAGCCTGTTTCATATATCAATGGTAAATATTTTCTTATGATCAATGTCTATAATTAACTGGATGCTATAATCTTTTCTATACTAGATATATATAGTTTCACATAAAGAATCAGTTTAACAAGCATTTCACACCAACAATCTGTGGAAGGAGCAGGCCCTTCCCGCAGCACAAGCTAACTTTCAGCTAATTGCATCCATTTCTGTCATTCATATCCTGACACTGCCTCTATTACTGGCAGCCATAATCATCATCATCATTTTTATTTGTATGGATCCACAAAACTCTGCAGCACTGGGCAGTCATAACTGCATACTAATACAATCGCACATAAAAATGGAACAAGTACAGATGAGTTTAATGAAGTTAAATGGATTCAGCTGACTTTCCATCTTTATACTCCTTCATAAAATACAGTTTGAACTTATCAGCTGCCTCATAAAACAGCTATGTACTATCTAGATACACTGCTCTGAATTTCATATATACCTGCTATAGCTGAAAATGTGTTTATCCATGTCTCTCTGCTCTCAAAGAGTTGCCTCGATTAGATTGTTGTCTGATTCTACCCTTATGTTCATAATACTTGGGGATAAATGTACTTAACCTTCTAAATAGGAAAAGTGGAGGTATTGCCCACAGCAACCAATCAGATTATCTAGCTATCATTTTCTAGAATGTGCTAGATTACTGATAGCTAGATATAATTGGTTGCAATGAACCCCATATCGTTGTCATGTTCTTTGGCCTTCTATGGGACATTTATGCCCGTGCTACACACATACCTCATTCTGTACCACAAGTTTCTGTTGTAACTGCAGAACGGGTAGTGCTTTCTAATGTCCTTAGTCCCCTTGCATTTATTGGTCTTATTGGACAAATATGCTTTTTGCCAAGACACAAAGACAGACCAGGGTTCAAGTTCCCAATAATTTGCAGGAAGAGAAATGGTCATGGATAAAGGAAAATGATCATCTAAAGCACAACTTCAGGGAAAAAATGATTCATAATATTCTGTGTTACATTAGTACCTGACTACCTCAGTATTTCATTTTGGTATCTGCTTATGGGATCCTTTCATTAGAAGCACAAATGTATGCTGTGTAATGCTTGTCATTTATATAGTCATGCATTCCCCTAGCATTCTTTTATTAACTCCAATAAAGTAATAAAAGCTATTTTCTTACCATGCGTAGCTTTGGAGAAAGGATGGTTGCATCTTGGATGATTGCATAGAAGCATAGAAGTGAATATGGCCCCCAGCAGATAATCAATGATTTTACAGGCATGCCAGTGTTCATCTAAGGAAATAAGACATTTATTAGAAGTACTGAGAAAATTTATATTGCATCATTAAATTAACTAAAACAAATAAATAGTTTTTATGGCATGTATCTATCTACATCACTTAATCCATATGAGGGTATTTTGCAAGGAAGTATGCATGACTGCCCACTCTTAAAACCCAATCTCCTGTTAGCTGGTGACAAAATTATTAAAGGGAATAAATGCCAAGTGAGACGAATACTAAATCAACTGACCACTAACGGCTGACTTCCAATCTCTTACCTTCAGGTCATTTCGTGTGGATTACTGCAATATGTTCCTATCTAATACGACTTTTTTTAATCGTTTCAATATTGAATTGCTTTTCAAAATACAATCTCCTAACTTAGGTATAGCAGTAGGAAGGAATTAATTTGTGTTAATAACGAGATGGTATTGCTTGTTCTCATTTTCAGAAGAGCCACTTTATTAATTTGCTTATAAACAGGGGCTGGCTGGGCAGGGGGGCATCTGCCCTCTGGGCCAGTCCTTTAGTGGGCTACCTTGGGCCTGGAGCACTGGGATACCTGTATTTGTTTTCCTTTAAATGTTCCTGATAGGCTGCTGAGCCGAGTCTCGCTCACCTGGGCTATAATTTGCCAGGCAGCCCCTGTTTATAAAGACCCGATTTCTTTTCTGACAATATTCATCCTCCATTACATTATTGTACATCTCACCAAACTTTTCCACTCTCTCTAGTTCAACTGTCATATTAAACGATCTTACAATGATGTGTTCTATTCCACATCTATGCCTTTGTAAATGTACCTTTATCCTGAGCTCTAGAGCCAATATTTCAACCTCATGCATGGCCACACCTGTGTATCAGCTCTGCTGGGGCAGAGCTCTATAGCACTTATCCATTGTGAATTATCTTCTCTTCCCCTACTATATTGTAAGCTGTCTAGAGGGATTTATGTCCTATGTGTGACTTAAAGCATTATGTTTATTTGCCTTAATTGTCAAGTAATGGATACATTTTCTCGTGTTTTCAACTGTCTTTGCTATGCAGTACAAACAAAAAAACACAGTTTTATTCTAGAAAATTGAAGTAGGTTGAAAGTAAAGTAAAATCTGGTCAAATATTGAGTTAAATATAGTTAAACTTAGTTTCTTTTTTTAATCTTTCGCAGTTTATTAGTCATGACATTTTAACATTTGCTATTTTAAAATCTAGTGATGTGTTCATTCTTTTCCATTTGTACTTAATGTCTGGCTTTTTTGATCATCCTTTTGTTTTCACATGAATAGACAGTGTATCTCGACAAGTACACAGCAAGTCGGTTGGCTGAGTTTTGTGAAGACCTCAAAGTTAGTTAATTCTGAACAGCTACAAAGAATTGAAACCACATTCAAAAGAATGTTTTAAAAAATAAGTTACATAAAAGTTCCAGCTATTACATCAGCATAAATTCAAATACTTAAAACTTGCAAAGAAACAATTCATTGTATTCACTAAACACAGAGCAGGGATTATCCTGTGATTTTCCCAACAAGCTTATTATGAGCCCCCCAAGAATGCTGGGAATCAGCGCGTTTGAGATCACTGGCTGAAATGCACATTACCTTGACCTGGCCACTTTTCTTTAGCTTCTGGTGTATGGACTGGTAAGCAGTCATCATAATAAACAGGGGTATTAGATACTCAAAGAAAGCCATCGGGAAAAGATAGGAGATGAAATTTCTGCCAAAAGAAATGGTTGTTTTTAAAAAAGAAAAAAATAGTAATATATATATATATATATATATATATATATATATATATATATATATATATATATATATATAAAGCATTATTGTCATTATGGTTTGAGTTGAGATCACAACTTCCCAAACATCAGTATATACAGTATATATATATATATATATATATATATATATATATATATATATATATATATATATAAACATTGAGGTAGTTTCTAAGCTACAGTATTAAATTGTATGTATTCAGTTTAAAAATATTGTAGCCTGAGCTCTCCCCTCATTTCAGTGCAATTTGAAAAACTGTGCTATGACTAACGACAAGCTGAACTGTGTTGGATTAGAAGTAAGAATAAAATGCTACATTTCCTGTAAAATAGATACTTGTATTTGGTGATCAGTTACAGTATGTCACATGACTCACTTTGAAAGCATGGCTTAGTGGAATGCATAACTGAGTGAATGAAAAAACTCACCTAGATCACCTCATTCAAACTGATTGTTTTGTTTAACACTGAACCTTGAGGCTTATAAGGAATAAAAGCACTCTGTGTCTCAAAGGGGGGATTTCAATTGTCTGCAGAGTGCCTCCGGAATGGTCATGGGGGCACTCCGCGGCGATGTAACATTGCAGATTTCTCCTTGCACCCCATAGAGGTTCGTAGGAAAATCTGCAATCTTGCATAGTACTTGGAAATGTGGACAGCCACGATGTTCGGTGGCACATCATGCACAATTGAATACCTCCAAAAGTGTCCTAAAATATTTTCAGTACACTGCTTGTTTAAATCTGACTCTCTCACCAGTGTAACATATCTGTTTTCATTTTAATAAAAACAAAACATTATACAATACAAGTAAGAAAATCAAGAAAAGAGGAAAAACACTGTCCAGTGGAGACTTGCCTATCTGCTTTAGAGTAATCCAATGTGCAACATGTTCTTAAAGGTTCATAGTCATATTCACCCCATCCAAATAGTGGCATCATGGACCAGAATGCAGAGAAGCCCCAGACGAACATCACTACTGATATTGATGTGCTCCAATGTAACTTGCTACCTGCAAAGGTGACAATGAGTGAGCAAATATCTTAAAGGCATGGCCCAAGTTTACAAGTAATCATATGGTTTATGCTACTTTTTTCCTCGAAATACAGTAATGTTCTCAAGGCTGACTTCTGTTATGTTTGCATGAAGTGCATTTTTTGTAAACAGATTAGAGGAGACTTTGGTAGATCATTAATCAAAAGCTTGGCAGACCTAGCAAAATGACATTTTATTGATTTTTTCCTGTACTGGGTTTAATGTTACATCAGCATGAGGGCGACACTTCATGTTGGCTATTGTTTAGATCAGCTCTTTAGCCTACTCCTCCACAAATGTAAAAAAGTAAAAATAAAAGTGAAGGCAGTGGGATATTACAAGGTGGTGCTGAGGAGTGTCATCACAGCAAGGACAATGTTGTTTAGGAGATTTATTGAACACCATCTCAATTCAGCTGCTGGACCCAGTTGGCCTGAGTCATTAAGGAAAGTAAGGCAATTAAATGAGTAAGATTTCTCCTGGACAAAACCATGTTACAATGCAAGGGGTTTATATTAGTTTATTATTTTGCACATAAGATAAATACTGGCTGTTTTTCATATAACAAATACTTGCTAGTTTTATGTTTACACTGAAATTTAAAGTTGGCCTAGGACATGCCCTACCTCAACTATTAATCTGCCATCACATTTTAAATTTACATCCCCTCCAATGCAACATGGTTTTGCAAGATTCAAAGTTACTAATTTTTTTTGCTCTACTTTCCTTAATGAATCAGGTCCTAACAGTACAAAAGATTGTATTAATAGAAGAAGATTGGTGCTGCTATCTCTGTTCTTGCTTTGGTGATTTCCACTGAACATGGGGAATATTATGTCCTGGTTCTTTTTTCAGCAGCAAGCATTATATTAAAGAAAGGCTACACACAACTGCTCCAGACTGGAAGTTACCCACAGGAGTACTTGTGCAGCGTTAAGCTTCTCCAGTGTCAGAGGAGAAAGGAGGTTCAATTCAGATGAATGGTGAAGGACAGTTACGGTTGACAACAACTGACCGTTTTAAAATTTCACTGACTGGTTCTTGTTTCATGTCTCTGCCTTTAGCTGTTTCTTCTCGTTGCCACCATGATGCACCACCGATAGCTGCACCGTAATGCCATTAGCCAGTGATTGCTTTATTATTGTCGGCTGATAATGCTGCTGCCATATAATAACCACACCCACTTTCTCCACCAGCAGTTACAATTGTTATTCCATCAGTAAATGTATCAAGTGTTGCCCAGACTTCTTAGATTGCAATCACATTTGGGCAGGGCTGTTTCATGTCATTGTATAATTGGTTTAAGTCATGATCCCTTCAGTGTACAGTGCTGTGAAAATTAATTATAATATTAATGTTACATTTTAGTGGCATCATAAAGGAAAGTAAGAATTTTATTAACAAGATACAGTCATTAACTATATTGAATTATTAGGAGCAGGTTGGTGATGGTGTGTGGTTTATTCATTTCTAATCTGTGAAGCGAGTAAATTATATAGAAATTATCTACATGCTGGAGACTTAATCAGAATCGCCTATAAAATCTATATATGCACATTTTCAGTAGCTGGATACCAACAAGAAATAATACTAAGCCCCTTTGGTGCACCAGACCTTTCATCTGTGTAAGAAGTTACCTCACAGCACTGGGGTCATGATTCCCGACCATGGCCTTATCTGTGAGGAGTTTGTATGTTATCCCCATGTTTGCGTGGGTTTGGGTGCTCTAGTTTCCTCCCACACTCCAAAAACATACTGGTAGGTTAATTGGCTGCTATCAAATTGACCTTAGTCTCTCTCTGTGTATGTATGTGTGTTAGGGAATTTAGACTGTAAGCTCCAATGGGGCAGGAACTGGTGTGAGTGATTTCTCTGTACAGGGCTGCAAAATTAGTGACGCTATATAAATAGATGATGATATATTTGTCTAAAATTATAGCCATAGTACACTTTAGTGGCCCCCCTGTCTAAAGTGCCCCGGGCCCCCCAGAGCATTAATCCAGCTCTGTCTGGACACCAAAATGGGTATAAGTCCCATGCAGTTGAAACAAGTAGCTGACTAGGAAACTCCCGTCCCTCTATTGAAATGAAGTCAGCCCGATTAAGCTTGTATCTGGGTTTATCACAAAAGATACTTCCACTTATTTGTCCTAGTTCAGATGCAGGTTTATCTAGACCGGGAGAGGATATGATCCGCAGCTCCTATACAGCCTGTAACTTGATGCTCGTTCAGCTTATCCAACAAGGAGAGACCCGTCATCAGGAGTGAGATGTAATCAGTAGTGAAAATCAAATCACAGTGTTCCCCCACTGCAGCATCCCGTAAACCGACGCATATCGTCACTGTGTGACTTTCTCAAAGGTTTCTTTGGTATCGCTTGAAACACTTCTTTAAAATGTCTGCTGACACATTGTTACAGATAAGTATCTCTTTGATTAAATATATTGTTTTAACCTATTACTGAAATTAGAGGGCCACATGTGTAGCCTGTGAAGCATAACAGTTTGCCTACCAATTGTGTAGTTGGTCAGCATAATAGAAAGTTACCTGTAATTACAAAATGGAAACATCTGCAAAAACTTGGACAGTTGACAGCCAAGTTTAAGCAATGGTCCCTAAAATGCGTGATCAGAGGAAAAGAAACATGGCCTCTCGTTACAGAACTTATAAGGTACCAGGTACGTGATGGGTATCAGTCTCAACACTTACGAGTACAATACTGGTGATAGCGATCCCACGCTATTGCAGCACAGGAACTGATACTGGATAGAGCTGCAACAAACCCCTGGAATCCATGAATTTGGCAACCTTCCGACCCATATGGCCAGTACCTGTTTAAAATTAAAAATACAAACAAAAAAAAACACAAGAGAAAAACAAAAACCGTGGATCACTTGAGTTAAATAGTGCAATTGTATATTAATGAAATATAGTGTTTTTAAAGTCCCCATCATAAGAAACATACCTTTTCAGTAGCTAAACTTGGCATTCGGAGAAGATCTGTCCTATAAGGTCTCAGTGGACAGTAATAGCAACCACTGTAAGAGCCTTATAGTTGAACTTGTATGCCCAATAGGACTGAAAAAATGTTGTACAATTATTTTTACCATGTTCTAAACACTTCTGGTTCGGATCAGTTCTTTACAAATCTTTTTGCAAGCAGTAGATTCTGAATTTTTCTGATAGCAGAGCAATAGATCATTTTTTAATGAAATACATTAAGCTTGCTTACTAACAAAGCTTTTGTGCTGATAGCATACTGAACACCACAAACATTTTGAGTTGTATGATATAGGATAAAGTTGTCAGAATAGTGTATGGGTCTAGGAAAGCTACTCTAATATACCTCACATATTTCAGGTTTCAAGGTGTTTAATATAATTTGTTTCTGAAAAATTACCTGCTAGCTGGGCTGCTGGTCCAGTCCCATAGTGGGCTACCTTGGGCTGGGTCAATGAGGTACCTGCACTTTCTCAAAAGACCGCTCATTCAGGTCTTCCCCCATTTGGGCATATTTGAAATGTTCTTTTCATAGAAGCAGAGCCATATTTCATAGAAATAAACCCTTTGGGCTGCTCAATTATGTTAATCATGTAATATATCATTTATTATTGCAGGTAACATTATAGGATTAAAATATGACCACTCACCAGTTGCTTAATGGGTGTATGTTATCCTATAAACTATTTATTTAACCTCTTTCAACATATGGGAGCAGCTACTGAGCGTCATTCTTTGCCTGTTCTGTGTGGGGACCTCTCACTATATCGTCTGCATCACAATTACTTATAGAACAGTAATATCTTGCTATGGGGCATGTTTGCCCAGTGGTTCTTCTCTGTTTTGCTGCTGAAATGCATTAGGATTATACCTGAAATGGCACTTAGTTAACTAAGTAAGGTTGGTCAATACGTGAATACGCTTATTTAAAGCAGCAATTCCATGAAAAAGTGACTATGGCAATCTATAGGAACACTTGGTATTTACCATTTGTCCTTGGTTTGGTTCTTCAAACTGCTATTAATGGTTTTTAATTCTACACAGTTGCATGAACTACCATGGCAACCACAGTCACATGACGCACAATGTGTTGACTTGAGAGGCTTTGAAATGTCTCTTTGAGCTCTGTCTGCTCTATGTCATCTAAAGTCTTGCCCTCCTCCTCCCTCCTTGGACTTTACATGACATGCTGTGTGTCTGCGTCTGTGTAACTGGCAGCCATATTTTGCAACCTTCAGACAGATTTTGAAGAGGAAATAATGATTTGTAGAAAGAGAGCTAAGAAAAATTACATGCATGCTTTACAGGTACTCAACTTGCTATTTAAATCATCATCATCATTTATTTATATAGCGCCACTGATTCCGCAGCGCTGTACAGAGAACTCACTCACATCAGTCTAATAAAATAGACTATTTATATAGGATTGCTGCTTTTATAGCATACATGTTCATTTATATAATTGTTTTAATGTCAGCCAGCAAAATATGCAGGGATGGAATACATTTCAATTTGTACAAATGCACCTAAATGTCCACATGGCACAGAACAAGGACCACATCATCCTTCATTCCATTGTTTTGGAACGATTTCCATAAAAGTGCTCTGCAAGACCTTTTTGTGGGTCAAGCTGGAAATGTGCATAATGGAAAGATTAAAAATTATCACTTTAAAGTCCAACTTGCTATCATTTTAGAAACCTACCCTTCATTGATTGCAACTTTCAGTTTTTCTCCGAAAATGCTGCTTGGTTTAGCATTTATAAATCAATGGAACATGGAGATCCTCTCTATTATGTCTAACATTTGTGTGTTGAATATTTAAATTTTATATTTAAAGGAATATACTTTCCTGTGTAAAGTGTACCTAAGAAGAACAAAAAGGTGTTCTACTGATTTATAGGCCAACCTTTTTTGTTTTTGGAGGCAAGTGTCTTGGTAGGATGATCTGCATTATTTACATACCTCCTGGGAGGTATCTTCCATTCACCGCACATGCTACTGGTGCATGCTGCAGCGTTTGGAGGAGAAGGCAAGTATCTAAGGGGCAGCCTAGTGCTTTACATTGCTAGGCAGCCCACTGGGACTGTGGCCACACAGCCTGTCCTGATGCTGTTGACTAAAATGTTGGGAGGTAGGTATACAACCAGTAGCGGATCAAGAGCAGGGGTGGGGTTCGGAGCAGTCGCACCCCAAGCAGCAAACTACATACATTTGCATAGCGGCAGATTGTGTTTCAAACACAGCAGCCGAGTATTATCCACTTCTTGTTTCTCAGCCGCCATGTCCGATCAGAGCAAAGGAGGGATTGGGGCTATCCAATCAGATTGAAGTAGGCGAGGCTTGGGGCTATGGTAAATCGCCCCTCGTTAAAATAAAAAAAGTCTAGGTCTGCCCCTGGAAGCAGCCTCACAAAAGTAAAAGTAGTCTTAGACTTACGTGACAGGGCTACAAAAAACACTGCAGCTAATTTTATTCTTTACCTTTCCATTTGCATTCTTCTCTGGAGAAAATACTCCTTTTCAGAGTAATCCAGAATCTACCTCTCTTATACTAGGAGGAAAGTGGAGAGAGTAAACACTACATTTCTTTATTGTTATAAGTATAAAATATCTATTATTTATTAAATTGTTTGTTTGTTTTTTGTGAAATATTTGCCTTATTCCACATTTGGCTGCAAAATGTTTCACATTTTGGAGGCAGAATTTAACCTGAAGTTTTCCCAGACTTACCCCAACCACATTACATAGCAGAATGAACTCACAGTCGTCATCTCAGCTCTATTAATAGATTAAAAATTCCAGTCCGGAATGGCATTACACAGAATGTTGAAATAAAAGACGAACGGGAAAACTATATATCTGGAGTTTTGCACCCCTGTAAAACGGTCTGTTTCGCTATGGAACTTGACTTGGATAAAATTTTGCAGCAACTTTGCTCATCTCTACTATCCATCTGCAACACCAGTGATTTAAAAGTTGTTCGAACTCAGTCTTGGTTAGCTAGCTTACAAATATGTTGGGAGCTTGTTATATGGATGAGTCAGTTTTCCTAAAATTAATTGTTGTAAATTACAACGCACGTATATGTAAGATTAAACCAAACAGTTCCTCAAACTTCATTCAAGTTGTACTTTGAATGAACAATTTAGCATAATATATCATTTTTATGATGACACACCCCTTGGTAAGATTCACTACCAAAACTGGTACTGTTAATTGTGAGTGTCACTCTGGTCAGTACATTCTTATCAGATAACAAATCGGCTTAACAAAGATAGGCAGGCAGTACACTCTGAGGTGCCTGACGCACAGGCAGTGGGTTCAGATATAGAGGGGCAGAGATCCGTAACAGGAGATTTGTTTTTCTTTGGTTTGTTTTTGCCTGCTTTTAACTAGGAAATCACATCATCATTTTTAAAGATGTTTCAGAGGATGATATTTGCTAAACATGCTTCTAAAGTGGCACAGTTTCACTTTTGTGTTTGGTTTGGGTTAATTTTAGCTTAGCACTGATGCAGGTCTTGTAAATTAAATATGCAAATAAACACTTTTTGTACATAATAAAATATGCCTATATGTATGAAACCTTATGGAAATATGGTGTTGCTTTAAGGTCTTCATGAACTTCCATGGCAACACAGTGGTTTAGTGGTTAGCACTTCTGCCTCGCAGCACTGGGGTCATGAGTTCAATTCCCGACCATGGCCTTATCTGTGAGGAGTTTGTATGTTCTCCCCGTGTTTGCATGGGTTTCCTCCAGGTGCTCCGGTTTCCTCCCACATTCCAAAAACATACTGGTAGGTTAATTGTCTGCTAACTAAAAAATTGACCCTACTCTGTGTGTCTGTCTGTTTGTGTGTTAGGGAATTTAGACTGTAAGCCCCAATGGGGCAGGGACTTATGTGAGTGAGTTCTCTGTACAGCGCTGCGGAATTAGTGGCGCTATACAAATAAATGATGATGATGATTTAAATGTATATATAAACCTGAATCACATTGAGTGGAGACTATTTTACCTCAAGAAGCTGGAAAAGGCAGCGACGAATGCATTCATACACAATCCAGTGTCTGCCACTGCCAAGCTTATTATGAGCAGGTTGCTAGGTGTCCTCAGCTCTCTGATTTTGTAGAAAGAGAGGATTGTCAGACCATTTAAAATGAAGCCAAGCAGAGCTGCAAAAAACAAATTGGCCATCATCAAAGGTAACAGTGAAATAGGAAATAAAAATATGAATTTGCATTATAAACTGATTCTCTGCTAGCAGTTCCCTCATTAATTAACCATGAAAATATTGTATTCAATTTCTTCTTGTATAACCACTCCCGTCCCGCACCCCCCCCCCATCACCGCTAACTTGCAAACAAGCAACAAGCAATCCTATGTCTTTAATATTCATCACCCCCAGTAGTGGCATTCAGACCTCCTCAATGAGGCTCTGCTCATTAATGAATATTAATAGTAGCCATTTACTGATTAACAACATCAAAAAACATTGTGACCTTTACAGAAACTAGTGCAGAGGAAAAGGAGCAGTAACCATAGCAACCAAGCCACTCTACGCTTTTATTTTCTAAAGCTTAACTAGAAAAATATCCATATGGTTATGGGTTAACTTTCTTTATTAAATGCCCCATAAAATGTTCAAGTGAATGACATGTACAATATTGCTCATAGTGCCCAATATTTAGCTGGAATCAAAATAATTACCTATAGTCTAAATACATCTTTCCTTGTGTATAATTGACATTTTCTCTAGTTGTTATCATTTTAGGTAAATACACATATTTTCCTGGGAGCATTGGAACTTGACAGGTTAATCTGCAGTATGTACATATTTGTTCAAGAAGCTTTTGTTCGTCTTAGGTAAATTGTTACTTATTCAGTATTTAGCTACTGAGAATATCCAGGCTATAAAAAAGCAATCATGGCAAATTTTAAACTCTGAGAACATTTTAATTCTGACAATAGCATGTACTATAAATGTAGCTGAAAATAACTGTATTTACATCAATATTTATTTCCAAATGACTTTTCTAATCTAACTGTACAACCAAATTTTGTTTACTTTTCATGACTATGCAAACAAGTCCTGAACTGAAAATGCATTTGGAAGTGTACAATAAGGAAGAGGTTTAAGAACTGCATTTTATACAGCAACACTGTTCAAATAGTTATAAGTTTAAATAATTAAATTACCATTTTAAATACAGGAGATCAATTTATAGGCACCGTTCTTGTGGCTTACTTTCCTATTATATCAGATTGTCACAGGTTGCGTTTCTGCCTATTGAGGATTGATTATGTTTCCACATTTAGGGTTCTGCTCTGCACCAGGACAGCTTATAATTAATCATATAATTGGGTGCCTTATTTCTCTGCAAGCTGACAACTACAAAATGAAGATCTTACCTTCAACTAGAAGAGCTGTGCCAATGCCAAATACTTCAATGTCTGTGAATCCTTCAGGAACTGGGTAAGATGTCACCATGTTTGCAAAATCGATGAGCCACCCTGCTGCACTGTCTGCTGCCTTCTTCACACACACTGGAAATGCTTCCTTTTTAAAGGGTTTGTTTCACATGAAGCATCATGCAAGTCATTATGTAATTTTTTTCCCCTCCTTTCATTCAGTTATGTTTGAACTTCACAATCCCCTAAAGAATTCCCTAATGATGTGAATGAAAGCAGGATCCTTTACAAAGCAATGCCCCCTCCATTCCACCTTTTTCCTAAATCTTATTTGCATGCCATTTTTTAAAAAACAAAAAGGCACATTCAGTGTATTGACAACAAGTGTTTTGTGATTACGTGATTAGGAAAACTGCCTTGTGCTCATGATCTGTTAGTAAACTATGGGAACATGGAGCCACTGGATTTCAAAACAGAATCATCCATGTAGTGTCTAATTGGCAAATATGTATAGTATATAATGAGATGGTTTAACAAACAGAACTGTTCCACAATCTACAATTCGTTTCATCAAGAAAAAAACCTCAATGCAATCTATGAAAAATAAATTGAATTAAATTATAGTTCCCTTTTTAATTCTTAAAATACGACAAAACTACTATTATGGCATAATAACAATGTTTATTAAACTACTACATATACAGAAGAGGAGTTTAGAACGTAAATAATTGTATTAGTATGCTATAAAGCCTGGTGAACCAGCAAGGTTGCCAGAAATCTAATTGTGAGCTAATTGTCACCTTAAAACCCAAAGGCGGTCACTCCCGCATTCTAAGTTCTGTGATTTAGTGTACCTTGATAGCAGAGGACATACCCAATCCTGTTAGGTTCATGTGAGATATACTAGTGGTTCAGGGAAGACCAGCTGACTCTCTTCTGACTTAACTGGTTAAATGTTGTATGGAGAAAACAACTTCTGGATACAAATGTATGCCTCATCTGCATACTTTCAGTAAAATGTGGATACATGCCTCGTAAATATGCTGTAAACTGAATAGTTCTGACCCTCTGTCTAAACGACATGTCAACAATTCCAAATATCATTGTAGTAGATGTATGGAGACGTGTATGTAAACTTAACACATTTACTAATGCTGCTGCCCCCAATAGAAATCTATGGGGACAATGGTAAGCTCCGGGAATTAGGTTAAAGTGCCAGAGAAATCTCAGATTTCTCTGATGTTAACCTTTAGGTGAAAGATCTTTTTTGACTCTTCAACACTTGTTAAATAGATCCTTATATTTAATCTGTAAAGCTTGTTAATAATTTTGCAAATAGATGCTTGTGACCAAGGCGTTTAGTTTAACAATGGCTATCTTTTATAATAATCACTGGTACTTTGCATATGGCTGGGATACATCTATCAGCACAACACACACCCCTGGTCAATAGTAAATAAAGGGCAGCCATCCACCCCTGTAATTCTGCCATCCAAGGCATGGGCTAATGTGCCTGTCACAATCACTATGATGTTTGGATCCTTGAAGCCTGTCTGGCTAGGCCAGTGTTGGCTAACCTGTGACACTCCAGGTGCTGTGAAACTACAAGTCCCAGCATGCTTTGCCAAATATAGCAGCTTATTGTTGGAAGGGTTTGCTGGGACTTGTAGTTTCACAACACCTGGAGTGTCACAGAGTAGCCAACACTGGGCTAGGTGCTACTCAGCCCAGAGGTGCGGAGTCTAACGAGGCAGATGGCTTTTGCCAGGGACCCCCGCAAGGAGGTATGGACTTTACAGCCTCTGCCCCGCATATCGCAGTCCTCTGAGTGAGTGCCAGACAATACCAGTAGAAAGAACCCAGAGGCTGGGAAAAGAAGATGATCCAATAGAGACTAGAGAAGGCCTGATGTTCTGAAGTGGCTGCTGGAAATTAGGAGCACTGGAGGGATGGCAGAAGTAGAGTCCACTTGGAAATGGCTGCAGAGTCTGCAAGAACACAAGGAGCAATGGTCTGCGGGAGGTATTGAAACCACTGAGTACAGTTGCAGAGTTGCTGGACACAAGGAACGATAGTCTGGGGAAGTTATGGAGACCACTGTGGATAGCTGCAGAGTTGCTGAAGATAAGGAGCATCAGTCTGCACCAAATATGGAGACCGCTGTGGATAGCTGCAGAGTTGCTGGAGACAAGGAGTGATATTCCTGCGATCCTAGGAGCAGGAGCACAAAAGGAGCCATGTCTGAGTGCCAGAGAGATCTGACTCAAAGAACAGGTACCTTACTTGTGGAACATGTGCCTTAATTATCCTGAGGGATAATTAGTCTCCCAATGCAGGGAAGAGGAGGTGATAAGAGCTGGGTCTGCACATGCACAGACCCGGAAAGCAGACTGACAGCGTCAGGGGGAGCCGCAGTGTCACGGAGACGGTGGGAGGCTCAGGGAGCGTAGCTAGGCGAGTGCGCTGAACCGTGGGCGTTAGGTCCACAGGTCCGACGTGTGACAGTGCCCTTAACCGAATTCCTGGAGTGGATTGGCAAACAAGCAGTTAGTAGGTAGTAAGCTTGTTCTGTACACAAGCAGATAGTTGCGGTAGTTAGCCATGTCATTACACAAGCAGATAGACAGGAGTAAACCAGATCAGGATTGGTCATCTTAGAAAAGGGCTCAATAGAAAGTGCAGATACAACTGATAGCCTGGGGTGAAATTGACTGAAACTGGTAGCAAGTGGATATACTTGTATATGCAAGGCCTATTAACTGCCAGACAGAACACTCTCAGATCAGGCTAAAGGTGGTGGGATTACCTTATACCTAATGTGAAAAAAAAATGTTCTATTGGCTATCCATCAGATGGCTACAGAAACCATTACGTCCTTTCCTAAAAGGACATCTGAAATAAACATAAAAAATAAAACAAATTACTCCCTAACAAACGTTATTTGTCTTAGAACATTGAGTTACTTATGACCTATTTAGAACCCTACACAGGTTTTTGAATATTTGCTATTACGTATATTCTCCTTCCATCTATCCATTCAGACTGCAAAACTTACCACTACAGTGTATATAAAAGATATTCCATCCATATGACATATATTGCATACAATTTATATACAAGAAAGTATTTCAAGATTTATATTTCAGAGGAATGTTTTTTCCTATACGGAATTTTTGAATAGTTGTTTGCGGTATATAATTTAGCACTATGTGAAATACATATTCATACAATTATGTAGCTTCCATAAACGTCTGATGTTACTATGGTGCATCTGTGTGTATAATGCATTTCTTCTCTTTCATTGTGACCTACTTTATGTTTGACATGTGACACAGCTGTTAATGTAATCGCTGGGTTAGCTACTGTATAGGATAAATACTGGGCTCTGGCTAGCATGGTCTGAGACTGCTGTTCATAGAGCTTGCTCTCACCTCTCCACCCTTGGAATTATGTATTGTTTGTGGAGAGAAGGATTGAGGTGAAATGAACATTTTTGGGGAATGCCACTGAATACCAATGTCTATGTTGTATAGTAGGAGAAAAACCCACAATATATATGAGAGTGTTTGATGTCTGTTTTAGATGTCATATCCATGTAAGTATACAGAGAAATAATCCTGCATGTAAAGCATGAAGTGAATGCTTTCTCACTTCAGCAGACTATATACAATATTTTAAATATTTTGAACTGTATGTGAGTTTTGTGAAAGATTTACAGAGGTAAACACACAATTTGTATGGTGGGAATTACACGTCCTCTTTTCTCCAGAGCCTTCAGATTCTTTGTATATATACAGACTGCAATTTTTCCATATATAGCAAACATTTGGACTAAGGTCGTATCTTCATGGAATGCCACAAATTTATTATCTTGTTTTATATATAATGGGGAATAGGTAACCAGAATAGGACCTGTCCAGCAGGGAGAAGTACAGACAAGGTTAATGATCCTGCTGTTACCTGGAGAAAGGAGTTCACACACAGGTGCACGACATGGGTGTGATTGCTGTGGCGTGTGTGTATGTGTGTATAAAAGGATTGTGGGATCTGGTGGGTGGGGCTTTCGATGCTGAATAGTGGCCAGACAATAGTGAGGGATGGTGGGCTAAGCTAATGCGTTAGGAAGCCGTGGAATCTTTACTGTTTGTGTTAAGCCTCATAACCTGGATGCATAAAATCATACCTTTCCTATACCTTGACTTACTGTACGTAACTTAACTAAAATAACGACACAGAGACTTGAATAAGTGGCAAGATTAGATCACAGTTTATTAATTATCTGCAGGACAGCAAACGACTGATCACTACTAACCAAGTGTGGTAATGGCCAATTGGCCTTAACATCCACTTAACAAAACTGGGACTAAACCCTAACTGCTTGGCCGGCGCTAAATCTGGCGACTCACAATGACCTGCTTCTAAGCCGGCAAGGGATCCCTCACATAAAAAGGATCAAGAGTCACTACCTCGAAGGGGGCAGTGACCTGAGGCCAATCAGCGATAGCGCCGCATTCATCAACCGTTGTTCATAGTGCCCTTCCTCACATGCTGGCGTCTAAGGGATCGACAGCCCGCCACCCTCGAACCAAAGAAATGAACCCAAAGAGCTATAAATGGTACTTATGAACAACTCTATTCCCTCAACCATTAGATGAACCCCGTCCCCCTAATATAACTGAGTTCGCTCAACTGATATCCACCCATGGTCTATTGTCAAGCCCCCCAATGCTCTCACGCCCTTTCTTACAATCCAGTTAACCTTCTTAACTAGATTACTCATAATCTTCAGGGGGATGTTCGTTCTCCAACTTAATCTAGGAATTATTGAGGACCAAATCACCGCTGTGAACGGCCATTTATACCCAATGACTTGTAGGTCTTGTTGTATGTTTATTATCAAATCAAATGATTTGCCTTGCCCCAAATCCCAGGTGGATAACCAATATATCCACAGGACCCCATTGTGTGACTAGCTTGTTCAGCCAAGGCATGAGGTTCCGCCAACAAAGCCCTCTTTTGCCTAACCAATAAATTTGAATGTGCCCTGGGAAATCAAATCGGTCTAAGCAGGGCCACCTTAACAACTTTATGGGCCCCCGGGCAATGCAGTGTACCGGGCCCCTAAAAAAATATATATATATATATATATATATATATATATATATATATATAAAAATAGTGTGTGTGTGTGTGTGTAAAAAAAATATATATGTATGTAAAAAAAAACGTGATTATATATATATATATAATCACTTTTTTTTTACATATATATATATATATATATATATATATATATATATATGGGCCCCCTTAACTTACCTTAAGTCCGATCCTCTTCTTTTTTCCACGCCGCTGAGTCTCTTCTGCCCTCTTCCGTGCTGTGGTTGCAGTGAATGCTGGGCGTGACATCACGCCCAGCATTCACTGCGAGCACAGCATGGAAGAGGGTACCAGGGAGGGAGCCGCATCACCGCTGATGTGACCGCAAGGTAAGTATTTTTTTTTAGGATTCGGATGGGCCCCCCTTGCCTGCAGGGCCCCCGGGCACCTGCCCATCGTGCCCAATGGAAGAGGCGGCCCTGGGTCTAAGGCCTTGGCGTGTTCGGCCGCCCCCAAAACCCATATGAATGACCGATTATCCATATGGTTTTTAGTTTTTCCGGGACACCTGTGAAACAAATTATTCTTTGTAAGGGCAGAGTCGAAAATGTTGTATTCCTGACAAAATTCAATCCAGTGTAATGAAGGAAAAAGCCTGTACGGCGAAAAAGGAGATAGAAAAGGAAGAGGAAAAAGGTCACCCATGTGAAGGTAAAAACCCAGATAAACCCCGGAGGCACACCACTAAGCAGGCCTTATCCAGGGAAAAAAGGGGCAAAATGCTTTCACGTCCTCGCGTAAAAGCGGCGAGCAGTGGAGCCATGGGTAACCGAAAAGAAAGAGTGAGTGAAAGAAAAAAAAAAAGAGACATTAAATGACAACATTTGGCCTAATATATGTGGCTGATATCCAATGACCTAGTGTCTTAATTGCTGCCACCGAAGCTCCTGCTAATGCTGCTGAGGTTGCTGCACCTATGCGGAAGGAATGTGTACCACACTGCGAGGCATCTAAACCTAGGCATGTGATTGCTTTCTTAAAGAGGGCCTGGAATTGCTACCTTGTCAGTGGGGATCCATCTTAATGAACTAACAATAACGTGCAATTCTTGGGTCTTAGCTTATAAAACTGGGCTACCAAAACAATGGGACAAATTTCTAACTCCGCTTGCGCCTGCAACTGAATCCAACAACCTTTCCCTGTTTGATCCGTTTTGGACCTACAGATTGTACATAACAGCTGCTTTCCTTGGATTATGGTTTTTTGAACTATCAAACCTGATAAACTACATGTTCTAGATTGTGCTACCAACTCTGAAATCCTAAAGGCACCAAAAAATGCTAATGCAAATGCTGTTCTAAATAGCAGTAGCTCGTAATTGTCATGCGCAATCGTAATAAGAGCACCCATTAGGCTATGCAACAACTGTATATCAACTGGCCTCCTAGTGTCTGGTGGTATAGACCTCTCTCTAGCCCAGCGCATTAAGGCTTTGGAAATTATAAAAGTTCTTGGTGACATTGGTGATCCCATTAAGGTGAGACATGAACGATATACCTGTTAGGGCAGATGCCAAAGCCACTTTTGATGCCCCTTCCATGTAGTGCTCCCACATGAATGCTGACATGGCGTCTGCCTGACCTGACACTGGGATCTTCCTAGATTCCAGGAACTGGGACCATTGTTGCCATGCTTTCTCGTATGCCAGTCTCGTGAGTAGAGCCAATGATCACTCGACCAGTCCTCTCATGCCAGCTTGATGACCTGCCAAACATAAGGAGGGCATACAGTCCATTGTAGCTTGGCTCTTGGCAATAATTCACTAAACCTATGCCATTGAAAATGAGACAAAGCATCCGCAATGCCGTTTTCAGTGCCCGGCACATGTCTCGCATTAAACGTGATGTCATGCTCTGGACATCGCAAATTCAGGTGTTGCAACAAACCTATGACATGTTCCGACGATGAGCTCTGTTTGTTGATGGATTTTACCACGCCCAGATTATTGCACCAAAAAACTATATGACAGCCATCTAATCTAGCCGCCCAGAGCTCCAGTGTCACAATAATTGGGAAAAGTTCTAACACTAACAAGTTGTGTACTAGACCCGATTGGCGCCACGATTCTGGCCAGCGTGTGGCACACCATTCACCGTTGAGGTAAGCGCCAAGCCTATGGGCTCCCCGCTGCGTCTGTGTACAATTCCAATTGTTTGTTGGAAACAGGGGGAGTAGCCAAATTCGCTGACCATTAAAATCTCTAAGGAATTCTAACCAAATCAGCAAGTCTTCCTTTATCTCTCACGATAAACGGATAGCTGTGTGCGGCTTAACTTTACTGGCTGTGGCCTTTTGGAGTTTCCGGCAGAAAACTCGGCCCATGGGAATAATCCTACACGCAAAATTGAAAAGGCCCAATAGCGATTGCACTTTGCGAAGCTTTGTGACCTTAGTTGACTGAAACTGGGACACCACTTCTATCGTTTTGTTAATTTTATCTCCTGGCAAACGACAACAACCCGCTCGGGTATCGATCCCCAAAAAGGACAATTTATGCACAGGCCCTTCGGTCTTATCATGCGCTATTGGGACAACTGTGAATAAATCCTGTGCTTCAGAAAATATGCTTTTACACTGTGATGATCCTGCTCTGCCAATTGTCAGAAAATCATCAAGGTAATGAGCAACACCTTGATGTCCCATACCCGCCTGAATACACCAATGGAGAAACGAGCTGAACCTTTTAAAGTATGTGCCCGATATGGCACAACCCATGGGTAGGCAGCGATCGATATAAAACCCCCCTTGAGTCAGGATGAAATGGCAATAAACGGAATGCCGATTCTTTATCGAGTTTGGCTAACAGCGCACCGTGCCCTTGTTTCTGCACTAGAGCGAGAGCAGAGTCAAACGATTGGTAGGTCACTGAGCTATCTAAGGGGTCGATACCATCATTTACCAAACCGCCAGCCGGGTAAGATAAAAACGGAATCATTCTAAACTTTCCCACTGTTTTTTTAGGGACTACCCCTATTGGGGACACAACTAAATTGCTAATGGGATGATGGGCAAAAGAACCAATCATACGTCCCAGGCTAATCTCCTTCGCAATTTTATCAGCTAATGCCTTGGGAAAAATGTCGAAGTCAGCAAATTTGATAGTCATTTCAATTAATGTTGAGAAAACTTGGTTGTCTTTGTTTGAAAAGATGCGTAGAGCACGCTACGGCGTGGAAGGGCGTACACAGCCGCAACATGTGGCAACAACGGTTTTTACACTTTTGCACACATTTGCACAAACGCACACCTTTGTAAATAGTACACATTAATTGTAGTTACAACACATAGTTATTTATGTCGAAATATAGTAGTATTCATGTTTAATATTATAAGTTATGTGCATGTTAGTAAAACATATGATTCAGGTTAAAGGAAAAGTGTCATGTCTGGTATCATTTTAATCCCCTATTCTTCAGCAGCTGTCCGGTTCATTCGGCGAAGAGATCGCACATTGCATACTCTAGTTATTGATGTTAGGGAATAAACCTTTAAAGTGATACTGACTATAAAATGCTAATAGACTAGTTGAGACTGGATTCTTGGCAGGAAAGTCAGAGCACATCCCCTGCAGAGATGACCCTCACCTTTGGATATTTTGGTTTGAACTAGCCTATGATCTGCAACACCCTGGACCCTCCTGAAACCTGGACCAATAGAAGCAAGCCACGTCATCTGCATTGTTTCACTGTATTTCTGACTGCATATAAGCAGGAGCTTTTCATCTAGTGAGCACAGACTTCAGACCTGAATGACTGTTCACTGGATCCAGAGCGCCTGCGATAAGTAACGGCTGTACTTATTTTATTTCGCTTGAATTATTCTGCTACTTTTAGACAATAAATCTTTGTGCCTTGGAAACACAAATCGAGATTCGACAATCGTTATTGGATAGCGACAAAACGTGCATAACAAAAAATATAAGCGGATTTCAAGTTACGTAGCATAGGGGGCCTTACATTACCCTGCACTGGGATCTTGAAGCCGCAGTGAAACCCGTTTCTCAAAAAGGCAGCCGTTTCGTGATCTGGTGTTAACCTGAGCCATCTATCCAGTGCCACAAGGTTAATTTGGGAGGGGGACTTGGTTCAGAGCTGTCATCTGGCTACCTCTTCCCCTTTCTGCCACACGGGGAGCTCTGGAACATTCTGTGGCTGGATGGGTGCCTCGAGATGTGGAGCACACATGTCTGTATTTGCATCCTGTGCCTCGGGAGCAAGTCCCGGAATTGAAAGCGAAGCCTGAGAGGGAGGTGCTGGCACCCTCCCCCCTGCGTGAAATCGCTTTTGCCCTACAGATAAGTTGGTCTGACTGCTGGGCCGCATGAGATCCATCCACGTGTCAATGTCTTTATTGCCTAAGGTAATACTAGCACTTCCGCTCATTTTATGCCTAAATATTGTATGTCCTCCATATGTGTCTCTCATCCTTGATGAACATGTCGTTAATCATAAACAAATAACGCCACACGTCAATACTTTCAGTCGGTCTGTACTCAATATAAATAGCCGCAAATAAGCAATATCCCTTCAACCAATTGGGAAAGGAATAATATGCCTCCTCGCCTATGCCATTCCTACCACATGCTTCTTCTAGGCTCCTTTTGGCTGACATCGTGATTGTAAACATGTCAACGAAAACTCCTCTTTTTATTTTATCCTTTACACTGGGTCGCACCCCGAACATGATAGTCTGACTTTCGCACTGTCCCATATCGCCTGCCCTCTCTCCAACTTGAGGTCCTAGCACTAAGCTACTTTTTAATGTAGGCTTACCTAACAATTGTGTCTGCAACAACTTTATCAGCTTGCGCGGACCTGGCTCTGCATCAGACGACTTCTCACTA